>NC_139996.1:19699750-20009295 GCF_964263955.1 Coregonus lavaretus
TTCTGCTAGCCTAGTTAGTCGACCCATTGGAGAGAGAAAGCTACTAGGTGTGTTGGGTGAACTGTATCCCATTTGAGACTGCATTACAAAGGAAGGGTCCTTATTGACACAAGGACTAAATGCTCTGCCCCATTAACATATCCTCTAACCCAGAGGAAGCCGAGCGGGCTGCGGGTGGTCCCCAGAATGGAGCGCCACAGTGGGGCCTATTCCCACAGACACATTGGGCCAGAGGAAGATGCCAGTGACGGGGTTTGGAGTTAGGAGATGGGGCCTGCTGGAGCAGGAAGCCTGCCGACCCTACCATGAATCAGGGAGACGGATTAATCACAGAGAGGAGAGTGCATGGACAGGCAGAGTGCCGTACATAACTCTGTCCTCACGTCACACAGAACGGTTGTTTTGAAAGCAGCTCTGTAAGTGGCCGTTTGCACTGTTACACAAAGCTCCTATTTCCATATTTTTACACTACTGCCGTCGCTTAATCAAGGCTAAAGTAAACACACTGGTGGTGGTGGAGCTATGATGAGGTCCAGTTACTGTCTGTAATGCCCAGAATGCTTTTAGAGGGGTACAAAGTTACAATGGGACTATAATGGTCTTTACAGGTGACATTAGTATGGCCGGTTTGGTCGAAATGATAATCGCTCCAACAGTCAAGGAAATTCAATCTACCTTCATCTATATTCTGCTCTGAAGAGCTAACGCAAACATGTTGGCGTCTGGAATCTAAAGCATTTATTAGGATAGGAACTTCTCAATATGATAAATAGGTCACATTTAGGTTTCACATCCTATAGTCGAGTGGTATTCAAACTTTTTCAGCGGGGACCCAATTTTTTCTGCTAGAATTTCTGGGGACCTCGTTTTTTTCACACAAATGTCTTGTGACCCCACCCCAAATCTAATGCCACAACCTTAAAATCGGTACATTTCTATTTTTACATCAACAAATAACCTTAAATTCATTACATTTTCATCTCTTATCAAAATGAAAAGAAAACAATAAATACATTTACTCAATATATATATATTTTTCAAATTATCTTCCTCAAAAACTTTTGTATATCGTCCCATACAATAATCTGTACTTTTAATTTTGTTTCACTTTTTTTTTATTGCTGACCCCACTGCAGTTCCTCCGCAACCCCACTAGGGGTAGCGACCCCAACCTTGAATACCACTGCCATACTCTCTCGTTGTCACGATCGTTTACGGATGAGACGGACCAAGGCGCAGCGTGATAAGCGTACATATTTATTAACGTACTGAACACGAACAAAACAACAAACAAACGATACGTGAAGTCCAAGGTAGACTAATAACATACCTATACGGAACAAGATCCCACACAGACTGGTGCCAAACAGGCTGCCTAAGTATGGTCCCCAATCAGAGACAACGAACTACAGCTGCCTCTGATTGGGAACCACCCTGGCCAACATAGATCTAACCGATCTAGACACTAACATAGAAAACTTAACATAACAAGGAATATACACACCCTGACTCTACAAATAAACATCCCCTGAGTCAGGGCGTGACACTCGTGACAACCTTAACATTTAAACGTTCAAATCGAGTAGCTGATTTGGGTCTCGTGCCAAGATTACATCCTACAGGATAATCAAGTCTTATCCTGTTCAGGTGGAATCTGTAATTGGGGTTTGATTTTTGGCTCTCGTAATGCAGTTGTGCTGCGACACTAACACTAAGGGAGGAGGATAGGATTATATACTAGCCTGGGAGTTTTGTGAGGCTCATTAATGATGAGGAAGAGTGATGGCACTCTGATTGCGTCCATGCCTCCGGTGTTCCCAGTCTGGGGAAAATATCCTCTGGTGTGGAAGGTTGGGATTAGACAGGTTGGGAACTGTTACAGGTTGGGAATGGGGAACAACACAGTCACGTAACCTGGGATACCAGTAGGGACATAATTTACAGGGAGTTTTGTAAGAGTTTAAAGGCCCCTGCCTACAGGCCACACTCATGACCTTCGGCGCTCTGCTCGTGACTGACTGGCAGTGAGGGATGGAGGAATCCCTCGAGAGCATCGATTGCCAACATGTCTGGACAGGGTGTTCTCTACAGAAGCCAAGTTTCATAAAGCTAGTGGGGTAACACCCTACACTAATCCTGCAGGTGGACTGCTTCAGAACTTGTTTTAAGCATTATGAGAATTCTGTTTGTTCATTTACATGTATGTCATACTTTCACTTGTGTCTACAGGTCTTGTGCATGTGAATGCAAAAGTACACACATATTACTGAATGGGTTTTTAATGTGGGTTTATATTTGGCAGCATGAGAGAGGGAGCGTGCGAGTATTTCTGTTCGTGAATGTGTGTGTTTGTGTGTGTGCGTGTGTGTGTGTTTGCATGTGTGCGTGCATGCATGCATGAGCACTTTCCTGCACTTCCCAATATCCAGCGAGTGTGAGTTCCTCATACAGTAACAGTAGTGTATGAGTTAGTTCAGTATGTACAGTATGAGTGTCAGGGTGTTTCCGAACCTCTGTAGATGAATGACCGTGTTTTAAAAGGTGGAAGAAAAACATGGCTAAAGGGCACGGCACAGGCTGGCTCACAAATAGACAGACAGACAGCCCAGGGAGAGAGTGGATTGGCTGATTGATGGACAAGAAGTCCTACATTTCCTATTAATGGAAACTACAAGTCTGAGGCCGGGGCTGTGTCCCAAATGGCAACCTATTTCCTATATAGTTCACTACCATCACCCAGTCAGCATTCTTCCACCTCACTGTCACACTCCAGCACCGAAACCCTCATCCACGCCTTCGACACTTCCCGACTGGTCTACTGCAACACTCTCCTCACTGGTATCCCCACCAAACTCCAACTGGTCCAGAACTCTGCTGCCAGAATCTTGATCTGCACCAGATTAACTGAACACATCACACCAATCCTCATCAAACTACACTGGCTCCCTGTCCAATACCGTATTGACTTTAATACACTCCTCCTCACCTACAAAGCCCTCCACAAGCTGGCAACCACCTACCTCTCTGACCTTCTCCCAGTCTATGCCCCCTCCCACTCCCTCCACTCCTCCTCTGCTGGTTTCCTTGTCAACCCCCCATTCCGCCTCTCCACCATGGGTGCCCGGGCCTTCAGCTGCTCGGCACCCAGGCTCTGGAATATACTCCCCCCCACACATACGAAATTCAGTCATTGTCAACTCATTCAAAAAATACCTCTTCCATGATGCATATAGCCTATAGCCTACGATTGACTTTGAAGCAGGCAGAGAAAATAATATTACCACAGAAAAACATATCGTCATATCACTCCTTCGATCTAGGAAACTTCTACCGCTACTGCAGACCCAATACTGCCAGTCTCATCCTCTACTCATTCCCACATTGCACCATGTCTCTCCCTCTCCCTCCCTCCCTTTGCTTCCTCTCTTGTCCATACAGTATTATACAAATCCATCTCTCTTCCCTGCTCTGAAGTCTGCTGCTAGCCTCATACTGTATTCTGAGATAAACCAGTCCGCTGGGTATTAATGGAACACTTAATTGTAACTTCTATCAGTCTCTCTTTTTTCTCCTCTATTGTTCTACTACTTCTCCTCTACTTACTGGGTCAACCATAGAAATAGATTTGATGTCTGTTCTAGTCATTCTATTTCTAAGGACTCAAGACAGTTCTAAGACAGAAGCTTCTGCAAAGAAGAAGAAGATCAAGGGGAGGGGCTTGGTGGAGACACAGTGTTCCGCATGAGGTCGCAGGAGCTGAATGGCAGGTGGGGGTCGATGCCGGGAGGAAAGAAAATCTTTGAGAGTTGTAGTGATTTGATTGACAGATGGGGCCTGCTGAACGCCGGGGGCAACTGTGTAAAATTTTAAGGAGCTTTAAGGATAGGACGAATTCAGGTAGGTTGGGTTAAAGTGGGGAAAAAAGTATTTAGTCAGCCACCAATTGTGCAAGTTCTCCCACTTAAAAAGATGAGAGAGGCCTGTAATTTTCATCATAGGTACACGTCAACTATGACAGACATAATGAGAAAAAAAATCCAGAAAATCACATTGTAGGATTTTTAATGAATTTATTTACAAATTATGGTGGAAAATAAGTATTTGGTCAATAACAAAAGTTTCTCAATACTTTGTTATATACCCTTTGTTGGCAATGACACAGGTCAAACGTTTTCTGTAAGTCTTCACAAGGTTTTCACACACTGTTGCTGGTATTTTGGCCCATTCCTCCATGCAGATCTCCTCTAGAGCAGTGATGTTTTGGGGCTGTCGCTGGGCAACACGGACTTTCAACTCCCTCCAAAGATTTTCTATGGGGTTGAGATCTGGAGACTGGCTAGGCCACTCCAGGACCTTGAAATGCTTCTTACGAAGCCACTCCTTCGTTGCCCGGGCGATGTGTTTGGGATCATTGTCATGCTGAAAGACCCAGCCACGTTTCATCTTCAATGCCCTTGCTGATGGAAGGAGGTTTTCACTCAAAATCTCACGATACATGGCCTCATTCATTCTTTCCTTTACACGGATCAGTCGTCCTGGTCCCTTTGCAGAAAAACAGCCCCAAAGCATGATGTTTCCACCCCCATGCTTCACAGTAGGTATGGTGTTCTTTGGATGCAACTCAGCATTCTTTGTCCTCCAAACACGACGAGTTGAGTTTTTACCAGAAAGTTCTATTTTGGTTTCATCTGACCATATGACATTCTCCCAATCCTCTTCTGGATCATCCAAATGCACTCTAGCAAACTTCAGACGGGCCTGGACATGTACTGGCTTAAGCAGGGGGACACGTCTGGCACTGCAGGATTTGAGTCCCTGGCGGCGAAGTGTGTTAATGATGGTAGGCTTTGTTACTTTGGTTCCAGCTCTCTGCAGGTCATTCACTAGGTCCCCCTGTGTGATTCTGGGATTTTTGCTCACCGTTCTTGTAATCATTTTGACCCCACGGGGTGAGCTCTTGCATGGAGCCCCAGATCGAGGGAGATTATCAGTGGTCTTGTATGTCTTCCATTTCCTAAAAATTGCTCCCACAGTTGATTTCTTCAAACCAAGCTGCTTACCTATGCAGATTCAGTCTTCCCAGCCTGGTGCAGGTCTACAATTTTGTTTCTGGTGTCCTTTGACAGCTCTTTGGTCTTGGCCATAGTGGAGTTTGGAGTGTGACTGTTTGAGGTTGTGGACAGGTGTCTTTTATACTGATAACAAGTTCAAACAGGTGCCATTAATACAGGTAACGAGTGGAGGACAGAGGAGCCTCTTAAAGGAGAAGTTACAGGTCTGTGAGAGCCAGAAATCTTGCTTGTTTGTAGGTGACCAAATACTTATTTTCCACCATAATTTGCAAATAAATTCATAAAAAATCCTACAATGTGATTTTCTGGATTTTTTTGTCTCATTATGTCTGTCATAGTTGACGTGTACCTATGATGAAAATTACAGGCCTCTCTCATCTTTTTAAGTGGGAGAACTTGCACAATTGGTGGCTGACTAAATACTTTTTTTCCCCACTGTATGTTGAGTTTAAGAAGTAGTAAAGGAGGTTCACTGGATGGGGCAGGTCTGCTGTTTAAAATAAAGGAAATAATCTTCTGTCGCTACCGGTTGACCTACCTTGCAATCCAACAAAGGTGCACGAATAGATGAACAGACTGGATATCTGAGCGGGGGTAACAGTAACAATCCAGTTAATTATACAAACTTCGATTTTTCCTCCAAGAGTGGCTATATAAATCTCAAATCTCCAGTGCTGTTTAGAGCAAGCAGGGGTGTCCAACAACATAACACTGCATACTAACTTTTAAACTGTAACACACACAGAGTCAAAGCTGAGTGTCAAAATGCAGTCATCATTATTGTATTTATTTTTCACATTCTATTCCAATTTGCAATCAATTTGCCAACACCAAATAGAGGGAATTCCAGGCACTGAAAGTGAGTCACTATTTACCAGCATTTTCCTAATTCACCCTGCCTTCCTGTCTGCCTTGAAATAGTCTGAGGAAACGTCCAAATAACCTAATTACGACTCTTCTAAGTATATCAATGCATGACGTGGTATTCCGTAAAAAATAGAACCCCGGTAACCCTTCAGAGGTGTTTGTATTTTGTTCTGTTGTTTTTTCTCATAGTGGGACGGTGAGCGTTGAGTCTGGGGTCCATCTTTGTGTCTGTGTTTCTGTCTGTTGAGTCTGGGTCCTGAGAGGTATCCTGGACTGGGCAGACCTTCAAAACCTAGCTGAATGCACTTTACCAGAGGCCAAGACTTGACCAGGTCAGTTCATAACACTTTCATCTATGTCACAATACCACAAGACATCGTCTCTGTAGTACAGTCTGTCTCTGTCCTCCAACATGGTCTGGTCTCTCTCTCAGCACCCGCACACTCTAGCCACTGTTTCAGTGCCACTCACATGGACAGACAAAGGCATACACACAGACACACACACTCCTCCACCACCTCCCTGAACTTCAATGTAGACACACAAGCAAATACTTCGATACACACACTCACTCTGCCCAAACACACACTGTTATACTAGCATCACATTACCATTCTGAGATCACATTACACTTTGGTCCACCTCTACAGCTCAGTTGCACCTAAACTAATGCCTGGAAACAATAACAATGGAATCCTATTAAAAAAAGCTTAATTCATCCCAACCATCACTCAACTCTCATTTTGAGACATTTCGTCCGCTATTCTAACTATTTCCTTTTATTATGTTTGTTTATTTTGTACTGCGGGAGAGACGAGGTGGTATACGTCCTGTTCAAAACCACTATATGGTAATGCTTTGGAAATAGCCAACACAATTAAAGCTAAAATGAAGGTGTAAAATGATGCCGATGGACTGGGCTGGAGTGCTTTGCATTCCTTTCTCCAGCGCTTAAACTAAATCGCCTTGCCGACGGGCAACCTTTGTGAGAAGAAGCCCTTTTTATTTGCAGCTGCAAAAGCCGGGCTATAAATACCAAGCAGGGGGGGAGCTAATCTTGACCTTGAGTAGTCTCTCCTCACCTGAGAAGAAGCTGAGGGTCAGGGCAGATGGAGAGAGAGATAGGAAGAAGAGGAAGGCGAAAAATAAGGAAGTATAGAGGTCTTAGGTCTTGATGATGGCCAGAGTACTGACCCACTGACAAATGTCAAATGATGTGTTATTCTCTGCTCAACTAGCAAATGTTGATTCCTCACTGTCAACTAGTTTCACAGACTGCATCAGTATTTTGTTGAATAGCTTTCCCCATCCTTTCCCCCCTGTCCTATCTGATCTAAGAGAGGATTAGCAGCAGTCTCTCTCTCTCTCTCTCTCTCTCTCTCTCTCTCTCTCTCTCTCTCTCTCTCTCTCTCTCTCTCTCTCTCTCTCTCTCTCTCTCTCTCTCTCTCTCTCTCTCTCTCTCTCTCTCTCGCCTGGGGGACACACTGCCTGATGTGTCGCTGCTGTGCGGGACAAGGAACAATGGGGGATGGGACCAAGGGGTGCGTTCACTCCTCTCCCTGGTTAAAAAGGGACTCTGTTGCAGCGGCTAGTGGATCGCCTTACACGGCCACTTCCTGCTTCCGATCCGCTCCTCACAGGCGGCCCTGTATGCCTGCGCAGAAAAAAGCCCAAACAGAGAGGTTCAGTCCACCACAGGGCCGGGCACAGAACCCTATTCATCCCCCCTCCCTCCTTCCCTCTGGCCCACTCCCCTCCCGCCCCTCTCCAGCCTCAGGATGGCTTTATATAAGAAAATATATATACACTACCGGTCAAAAGTTTTTGAACACCTACTCATTCAAGGGTCTTTCTTTCTTTTTACTATTTTCTACATTGAAGAATAATAGTGAAGACATCAAAACTTTGAAATAACACATATGGAATCATGTAGTAACCAAAAAAGTGTTAAACAAATCAACATTTATTTTATATTTGAGATTATTCAAATAGCCACCCTTTGCCTTGATGACAGCTTTGCACACTCTTGGCATTCTCTCAACCAGCTTCATGAGGTAGTCACCTGGAATGCATTTCTATTAACAGGTGTGCCTTCTTAAAAATTAATTTGTGGAATTTCTTTCCTTCTTAATGCATTTGAGCCAATCAGTTGTGTTGTGACAAGGTGGGGGGGGGGGGGGTATACAGAAGATAGCCCTATTTGGTAAAAGACAAAGTCCATATTATGGCAAGAACAGCTCAAATAAGAGAAATGACAGTCCATCATTACTTTAAGACATGAAGGTCAGTCAATACGGAACATTTCAAGAACTTTGAAAGTTTCTTCAAGTGCAGTCGCAAAAACCATGAAGCGCTATGATGAAACTGGCTCTCATGAGGCCCACCACAGGAATGGAAGACCCAGAGTTACCTCTGCTGCAGAGGATAAGTTCATTAGAGTTACCAGCCTCAGAAATTGCAGCCCAAATAAATGCTTCACAGAGTTCAAGTAACAGACACATCTCAACATCAACTGTTCAGAGGAGACTGTGTGAATCAGGCCTTCATGGTCGAATTGCTGCAAAGAAACCATTACTAAAGGACAGCAATAAGAAGAGACTTGCTTGGGCCAAGAAACACGAGCAATGGACATTAGACCGGTGGAAATTTGTCCTTTGGTCTGGAGTCGAAAGGCTTAGTGGGACTATCATTTGTTTTTCAACAGGACAATGACCCAACACACCTCCAGACTGTGTAAGGGCTATTTTATCAAGAAGGAGAGTGATGGAGTGCTGCATCAGATTACCTGGCCTCCACAATCCCCCGACCTCAACCAAATTGAGATGGTTTGGGATGAGTCAGACCGCAGAGTGAAGGAAAAGCAGCCAACAAGTGCTCAGCATATGTGGGAACTCCTTCAAGTCTTTTGGAAAAGCATTCCAGGTGAAGCTGGTTGAGAGAATGCCAAGAGTGTGCAAAGCTGTCATCAAGGCAAAGGGTGGCTATTTGAAGAATCTCAAATATAACATATATTTTGATTTGTTTAACACTTTTTTGGTTACTACATGATTCCATTTGGCTATTTCGTAGTTTTGATGTCATCACTATTATTCTACAATGTACAAAATAGTAAAAATAAAGAAAAACCCTTGAATGAGTAGGTGTTCTAAAACCTTTGACCAGTAGTGTATATATTCCTCTCTTTAGAGGCACTGCAGATCAACAGCCACTCATTCGTTCTTTCCAGTGGTGGGTGCTTGGGAACTGGCCTGTGTCAGGGCTGCAATAGGCAGGCGGAAGTATGTGAAGAGTGTCAGTGTTGTCTTGAGTGTTGGGGATGTGAGCTGTCTGTCTGTCTATCCATCTGTTAGAGACCACGGTCTGTAGGCAACACCTCCAGGCCTCTACCTAATTATGTAAGCAGGGGAGGAAAGAGGAGCAGGGGTCACAAATAAAAATAGTTATAGAGATGCTCCATGGGTAAATTAGTTTTATTCGCTTCCTGTGGAAAAGCTGTTGCTCCATGATAACTCCCATCAGCCCCCCCGCAGTCACAGTCAGATGGGGGCGCACAGGGGATGGGGTGCAGAGTTAGGGGCCCCTGTGTGTGAGGTGGTGGGGGGAGTGGAGGGGTTGGAGGGGCAGGTGAGCGAGTGCGCAGGAGGAGGGGATGGTGGTTGTTGTGGGGTGCGATTCCAGGAATGCTTTGTCCCATCTATGCCTGACCACAGCAGAGGAGACAGGGGCACCTGGCAATAGTGGGCTCCCATTGAGTGGAGTATTTGTGCAGAGGCCCGTCCTCGCGTGGGCCAATGGGGGGGCAGGGGTATTTAAGATTCCTGGGGAAATTATGGGGCTGGCGTTACTCTCTGGGCTGGATGTTTTTCCTTCACTCCACCACCGACTCATCTCAGAGGTGTGTGTGAGAGAGAGAGGGGGGGGGGTTGAGAAAGAGAGAGGGGGTGAGAGAGAGCGAGATATAGGGAAAGAGGGAGAGAGGGAGAAAGACAGAAAGAGAGAGAGGGAGAGAGAGGGGTGGAGAGCGAGAATGCCTTCGAAGGCCCCTACATTTTAACTATTGTCCTTGTCGTTAGTTCCTCCGTCCGTTCCCTTACCTTTCGATCACTGGACACTGACTTATTTTTCTTCTTTAAACGCATTAAAACATCACCCGATACATCCACCATTCCTTTAATGGGGGGATAGAAAAACATTGGGCCTTGCCTGCTCCCCAGGCTTCCCCCCTTCGGATGTCAGCCCCAGATGAGGCTTGGAGAAGAATGACGCTCTGTACGACCACTGCAAGGGGCCATTCATCGAGGCCTCAGCCCTAGCCCCAGTAGAGAAGCGTGCAGCACTGACCAACAGCAGCTAGAACAGAACCAGCACTGATCCCAGACCTGTTGTGTGGCATTAGGGGCCCCTAGCAGCTCCTAACGCCACACAACACAGGTATTGATCCAGTCCCTTCGCTTCCACTGGACAGACAGGGTCAGTAGTAATACTGAGACGTCATTCAGAGATCCATCCAGTCAGATCACCAGTAGGATCAGACCAGACAGTGACACAACACCACCAGTTATTCAGCTGTAGACTGAGGGAACGGTTACGGGTAGTTCAAAAGGTTTGGCTACGACAACACCTGCACTGATTCAGACACACTGACACACACCTTCAGTTCCTTTCTAGATCTAAGCGAGCCCAGTGGAGACAACAACACCTCTACTGAATAAACTGCTAGCTAAGAGCTAACGGAATTATCAAGCTAACTGCTAGCTAACCGCTAACTACAGGTAACTGCCAAAATGAAGGAAACACCAACAAAGTGTCTCAATAGGGCATTGGGCCACCACGAACCAGAACAGCTTCAATGCGCCTTGGCATAGATTCTACAAGTGTCTGGAACTCTATTGGAGGGATGCGACACAATCTTTCCACAATAAATTCCATTATTTGATTTTTTGTTGATGGTGGTGGAAAACGCTGTCTCAGGCACCGCTCCAAAATCTCCCATAAGTGTTCAATTGGGTTGAGATCTGGTGACTGAGACGGTGATATGCATATGGTTTACATAATTTTCATGCTCATCAAACCATTCAGTGACCACTCATGCCTTGTGGATGGGGGCATTGTCATCCTATGGGTGCATAGCCATGGTAGCCAGATCTTGCGACTTGTGACGGCCGGCCGCCCAACAACCTGCCCGCTTGACCCTATCCCCTCCTCTCTTCTCCAGACCATTTCCGGAGACCTTCTCCCTTACCTCACCTCGCACATCAACTCATCCTTGTCCGCTGGCTATGTCCCTTCCATCTTCAAGAAAGCGAGAGTTGCACCCCTCCTCAAAAAACCTACACTCGATCCCTCCGATGTCAACAACTACAGACCAGTATCCCTTCTTTCATTTCTCTCCAAAACTCTTGAGCGTACCGTCTCTAGCCAACTCTCCTGCTATCTCTCACAGAATTACCTTCTTGATCCAAACCAGTCAGGTTTTAAGACTGGTCATTCAACTGAGACTGCTCTTCTCTGTGTTACGGAGGCTCTCCGCACTGCTAAAGCTAACTCTCTCTCCTCTGCTCTCATCCTTCTAGACCTATCTGCTGCCTTTGATACTGTGAACCATCAGATCCTCCTCTCCACCCTCTCCGAGTTGGGCCTCCGGCGCGGCTCACTCTTGGATTGCGTCCTACCTGACAGGTCGCTCCTACCAGGTGGCGTGGCGAGAATCTGTCTCCGCACCACGTTCTCTCACCACTGGTGTCCCCCAGGGCTCAGTTCTAGGCCCTCTCCTATTCTCTCTATACACCAAGTCACTTGGCTCTGTCATATCCTCACATAGTCTCTCCTATCATTGCTACGCAGACGACACACAATTAATCTTCTCCTTTCCCCCTTCTGATAACCAGGTGGCGAATCGCATCTCTATATGTCTGGCAGACATATCAGTGTGAATGTCGGATCACCACCTCAAGCTGAACCTCGGCAAGACGGAGCTGCGCTTCCTCCCGGGAAGGACTGCCCGCTCCATGATCTCGCCATCACGGTTGACAACTCCATTGTGTCCTCCTCCCAGAGTGCAAAGAACCTTGGCGTGACCCTGGACAACACCCTGTCGTTCTCTGCTAACATCAAAGCGGTGACCCGATCCTGTAGGTTCATGCTCTACAACATTTGCAGAGTACGACCCTACATTACACAGGAAGCGGCACAGGTCCTAATCCAGGCACTTGTCATCTCCCGTCTGGATTACTGCAACTCGCTGTTGGCTGGGCCCCCTGCCTGTGCCATTAAACCCCTACAACTCATCCAGAACGCTGCAGCCCGTCTGGTGTTCAACCTTCCCAAGTTCTCTCACGTCAACCCGCTCCTCCGCACACTCCACTGGCTTCCAGTTGAAGCTCACATCTGCTACAAGACCATGGTGCTTGCCTATGGAGCTGTGAGGGGAACGGCACCTCCTTACCTTCAGTCCCTACACCCAAAAGAGGACATTGCGTTCTTCCACCTCTGGCCTGCTGGTCCACCTACCTCTGCGGAAGCACAGTTCCCAGTCAGCCCAGTCAAAACTGTTCGCTGCTCTGGCACCCCAATGGTGGAACAAGCTCCCTCACGACGCCAGGACAGCGGAGTCACTGACCACCTTCCGGAGACACTTGAAACCCTACCTCTTTAAGGAATACCTGGGATAGTATAAAAGTAATCCTTCTAAAAACCCCTTTCCCACCCCCACAAAATATATATATATATATATATATAAATTAAAAATAAAGTAAAGTGGTTGTCCTACTGGCTATCATAAGGTGAATGCACCAATTTGTAAGTCGCTCTGGATAAGAGCGTCTGCTAAATGACGTAAATGTAGCCAAAATAATGGTTAACTGGGCCTGACAACATTTTCATACATGACCATAAGCATGATGGGATGTTAATTGCTTAGGAATTGCTCAGGAACCACACCTGTGTGGAAGCACCTGCTTTAAATATACTTTGTATCCCTCATTTACTCAGGTGTTTCGTTTATGTTGGCAGTTACCTGTAGCTAGCTAATTAAATCCTACCTGCTAAGAGCGAACTGAATTAGCTTGCTAACGGAATCACAGAAAGCTAGCTAATGGAATCCTACCTGCAATTTATACAGTAACTAACCTAATTACTGATTGACAAACTCAGTCAACCCGGGTTGAATTCCATTCCTGCCCACCCGCCCTCAGCAAGCAGTACATTCCCTATGTGCCATGATGAACAGGAGGTCTTATTATGGGTCAGTGGCTGGATGGCTGGCTGGAGGCAGGGGACCAGACCAAAGCCCCAACCCCCTGGCAGAGGCTACTTCTATTCCCACTCTGTTCCCCCTCTGTGTGGACAGTCCTGGTGAGGCACAGTAGAGACCAGTGCTGGAGGCCTGGAGGTTGAGGGAGTGTAGCAAGTCAGAGAAAGTGGTCCTCTGTGAGTCTGTCTGCCGGGGCCCTGCCCTGCCCCTCTGGCTCCTGGAGCCTACGTGTGAGGTGGGTAGCTGGGCCAAGCCAAAGATCGAGCCGGGTAAAGGGCTGTGTACTTTGGACAACGTTCTTCGCATAACCTGGGACTTATGGAAAATGTAGCCTTCAAGAGGCACTTAATAGAGTATTTATGTAAACCTTGACAAAGAAAACTTTTCTGTGATATGTCAACAATTTGACCGGAGTGGAGATAGAATGAATGAGTGTGAGTGATTTAGTCCAGTGATTTTCAGACGATACCACACCAGGGACCCGAACTCCTAAGAGTGTGAAAGTGCTTTAGATACACTAGAAGCATGCTGCTAGTCGATAAGCAGAACTTTATGAAATCCAGCTGGGTAGCGCTTGGAATGGATACACTTTCTGCTACTTCTTTCTGTCAATTTCAACATGAAGTCTATGGATGCATTATGCCACTTGACATCCGTATGAAAACCACTGGGTTTCTCTACTACTTTATAGTCCCTGGTGACAGTCTTGCATGTGTTAAAGTAGCTGGCTAGAGATGTGGTTCTAGGTTCAGAGATTAACTGTGCTCCTACAACTAACCTACTACGAAGCCTGAGCATTCTCCACTCACAACCCAGTCTACCCCTCTGACCTTACCTTATGCACACACGCATGCATGCTGCATACTGACACGGGCACATGTACAGTATACACACACATTCACTGACATAAGTTACTGCATAGGCAGAAAAGTGTGCTCGCTCGCATACACAAACATACACGCACACATACATGCACACACACATACATGCACACACACGCTTAGAGAATCTAGAGTAGAGGAGGGACTTCTAGCTTGAGGCACTGCTTTTCCAGTTTGATTGTGCCCTATACACTCTCTCTTCTAGGGCTGGGAGTTGACAGAGAGAAAAGCAGAAGAAAATTGGACTGGCATATGGGAGAGCCACTATGCAGAGGGCACGAAACCTAACATTTATAGAACACGCTTAGAGCATTTAAACAAACATTAAACCACTGGGGCTGAGGAGTCATTGAGTTCATTGAAGGGGTGGAGACAATATATGAGTCACCACAGAGAATGAAGCTGCAGGCTGGAGCAGAGGGAGGGGCTGCATAAACCAGGAAATAAAAGCTGAAAAGTGGGAGAATAAAACAAATAGAAAAAAACTGCTGGGGTTTATCTACACAGTCTATAATGGCTCCCTCTTCTTTCCTCCTTTACTGACTGCACTGATATGAAAAGATGGATAGATAAAAGCAGAAGACTATCGAGGATTTTCTATCATGCCCAGTTCTTTCAGGTCAGTCCAAATGGAAGGAAAGATACAAGGAGAGGAGGCCACATTAGACTGTTTGGACGCACTCCTAGATTAGGTTACAGTGGGTAGCAGGTGTTCTTCATCACTTCATGCAATAGTAAATACATGCATGTATAAACAAGTATTAGGTACAGAATGACTGCGGTTAACGGTGTTGGTCCACTTTCACTCCTACTCCTACACTTCCTCCATGGGAAACATTGAGCCTGAGGAAAGAAAGGAAAAAACCACTTTCCTTTTACACATAAAAGGGAGGTGAGGAATGTGACACTGTAATTTATGTGTCAATCTGTGTACGTGTGGAGTGTGCTACTGTTGCACCTCTGAGCAGCCTCTGATGGACTAACCATTCGGCCAGGCCTGCTGAGATCGGAAGCCCTGTCACAGTCCATTACAAGGCCCAGATGCAGGGACAAGCCAGGGTCTGTGGTGCCTCTGTGAGCCCTCACTGGAGCGCACCACACTGCACCGCGGCCCCGCCATGCGACCAGCCATGACCAGCCCCACGCTAGCCGGATCTGTTTGTGATGTCTTGCCAGCTTCATTGGCGTCATTAATGCTGTCATTGATGACAGAAATGGAGCTGGGAGTAGAGGAGTGGGGAGGGTGTCTTTAGTATAGCTCCTGTTGTAGCAGGCTAGCCCCACACCTCTCAGCTACAGTACAGAAATACCCGCCCTCACTGACTGCCAGCCGTCATGCCACTCTGCATCGCGTGCCCGGGCATTTGTGTTGGCACACGCTGCATCCCAGGCCCGAGAAGAGAGGAAGCACATTAATCCACCAGGTCTCAATCCAGAGCTTCAGGACTGAAGCCCTCTAAATGCTCTCTCTCTCTCTCGCTCTTTTATTCTCTCTCTCTCTCTCTCTCTCTCCCCTCCCTCTCTTTCTCTCTTTCTCTTCATCCCTCTCCCGTCTCTCTCTGTCTCTCTCTGCCTCTCTGTCTCTCTCTCTGTATCTCTTTCTCTCTCTCTCTCTCGCTCTTTTACTCTCTCTCTCTCTCTCTCTCTCTCTCTCTCTCTCTCCCCTCCCTCTCTTTCTCTCTCTCTCTCTTCATCCCTCCCCCGTCTCTCTCTGTCTCTCTCTCCATGGGTGCCTGTTGTAGATAGTGGATGAGGTTCTCAGAAGGCCTCCATTTGGCAGTCTTAACTCCTGTTGTCCCTGTCAGAAGTAATCAGAGCTCTGCTGGGCTCTGCACTCTGAGAGCCACGCAAATATGCAGGCTAATTATCTGCCTGCTGGACACAGCATCCAATAGATAGATAGAGAGAGAGAGAGAGAGAGAGAGAGAGAGAGAGAGAGAGAGAGAGAGAGAGAGAGAGAGAGAGAGAGAGAGAGAGAGAGAGAGACAGAGAGAGACAGAGAGAGACAGAGACAGAGAGAGGGGACTAACGCTCACTTACAATCACTCTGTGACCCTGCTTGAAGTTACAGCTACTGTATGCATGACCTTTCTAGTAACACATGCAGGGGGATAAAAACTTACAGCCCAGCCCAGATCTAACACACGCAAACACACAAATGCAGTACAGACACCACCAGTGTGTGACAGAAAGAGTTTTAACGTACTTTTAAACTGAACATTTAATCTTATTCTGTCAACAGCTTAAAATAATCAGGCATACAGCCACCATGGAAGCTTGTATGTAAAAAAAATGTGTTTGGTAAAAAACTGCAACATTTCAGCGACTCACACTGGTTAATGTCGTAAAAAGCATGCAGAGGTGAGGGATTATGTTTGCAAGAGTTACAGGAAAAAAATTGCCCAAAACATTCCCGTCCTTGCAAGAATTCATCTCTAGAGGGTGAGTCTGTCTCAGTCTCTCCATCCCTCCTTATTCATCTCTCTATCAGGCATCCAGACAGAGGAGAGGAGGAGGGGGATAATTAAAATGAAATACAAGGTCGTAAAGTTTTGAGAGGACCTGAAACATTAAAAGGGTCGACCCACCTTGGAGGATGTAAAATCCCAGTGGCCCTTTAAAGCTTCCCAGCTAGAATCCCAACTGGAGGGATGGAGAAGGAAAAATCCACCCACGGACACGGTACGGTCCAATCGAAAGTAGGAATACCTACCTTTATATGGTGAGGCAAGGGACCATGTTTCCTAAAGAGAGGCAGTGGGCCAGAGCTGTGTGTGTGTGTGTGTGAGTGTGATAGCTTACAAGCTATACGGTCCATATTTATCGTGCCTACGGGACGGAACACTCCACACACTCCGCACTCCAGCGGCCCATGTACGTGCCTGTCTCCTGACTCTGGCCTGGTTGGTCAGAATGTTGGGGCTCAGTCAGTCAGTCAGCACTGGGCAGCACTTGGCCTTGCGCCTCTTGCTTCCGCTGCTTCTGCTCCTACTCGACTACAGGCTACTCTCCATCTCATCAGTGACGCAATCCCTCTATCCCTCCTCATACTCCCCAGCTGATGTTCCATTGTACAAAATATTTAATAGAAAATAAAGAACAAACTAGTTTGCGATGCCGGGGCCAACGAGCCAGAGCCAGGCCAGAGTCAGGCTAGAGCCAGGCCAGAGCCAGAGCCAGCATAGTAGTGTAATTTAGCTGACGTAGTGAAGTTTGAAGTTTAAAGGGCCCGTAAGTCAGCTATACCGGGGAGTAATTGCGCCCCTGTAATCGTGTCCTTGGCAGGCGATGCGCTCGCTCTTTAAGTCGTCTGAGCAAACGTCTGAACAATTTGCTGGCAATCTCGGAGTGTATAGAGGGAGTGAGAGAGCGAAGTGCGGCAGGGTGGAATGGAGGTGAGGAGGGGAGTGGGGAGAGTATCTTTAGTATAGCTCCTGTTGTAGCAGGAATGTTCAACCCAAATTTACTCTAACCATTAGTGGGGAAAATGCCAAACTGACCCAAGATCAGCGTCTAGGGGCAACTTCACCTACTCCGGTCTGTACTGTGGGTAATTCAGAGGCTGTTCTATAGTAGGTGCTCAGCAGCAGCAACAGGGTTCATCAACTCTACTACTGGCCCTAAACCAGATGGGCTCCAGTCTGATCCATGTCGAAGAGAAATATGACACTGGGCAAGACCCAGTTCTCAGACAGTGCCCTCAGTTTAGAGAGCTCTTACATCTTATACCATCAACAATTAAGTGATAATGCCTGAGAAGCCGGTGTTTGGAGGATATATTGGCACGGGTGTTGTTAGGCCCGAGACGAAGTGATCATGCTTTGAGGGCATGATCACTTTTATACAACGGGTTACCAACATATTCAAATAATGATTGACATATTTTCATTAAAAACATTATTTTGATTAATTTATTCATACCATTTCATCCTTCCACAAGATATATTCCAGACACAAATCTAGGGTTGCTACCCAAGCCGGCTGGTCATTCGTTCTATTGGTTTGGTTGCCAGAGACGTGACCCAGTCGTTGAGTCTTTTTGTTCTGTATCTATGGACGCGACCCAGTCGTTCGTTCTAAATGTTCCATTGCCATTCTGGCTGCCAACGTTCTTATCCCTTGCTTGCTAGCTAGCCAACTACGGCTAACTTACAGTCACGTCAAACAGTGCAGCCAGAATAACAACAGAAGTTGTATTTTCATTTGTTTAAGCTGTTTTCTAGTGACATTTATTTGGATACATCCATAACAATGAGCTAATGAGGTGCGATTTCGGAGGAGCTAGCCAACAACACAGCTAACACAATCACTTCAAACTGAAGCTGGAAAGACTGCAAACTACAGTAGCTGCACTTCGTTTAGTTTGACCTTTTTTCAATTGACATTTCTTTGTATATTATATTGTGGCCTTTCTCTTGCATTTCAAAGATGATGGAACAAAAAAATAAATAGAAAATGCATGTTTTTTTGTTTGTATTATCTTTTACCAGATCTAATATTCTCCTACTTTAATTTCACATTTCCACAAACTTCAAAGTGTGTCCTTTCAAATGGTATCAAGAATATGCATATCCTTGCTTCAGGTCCTGAGCTACAGGCAGTTAGATTTGGGTATGCCATTTTAGGCGAAAACTGAAAAAAAGTGTCAGATCCTTAAGAGGTTAACGTCATAGATTTAGCTGGTGGTAACTTGTGGAATAGACACCGGCTGGAATGCGGTTTTAACCAGCATTCAGCATTCAGGATTAGAACCACCCGTTGTATAATGTCTGATTATTTTGTAGTATTCTACTCTACTTCATTCTATTCCATGGGCAGCTATAGATGACAGAGAGGTTGAATGGGACAGTCAGAGATTGTTTTGGATTCCAGGGGTGGAAGATCTCAATGTCCCAGGGAGTCCAAGACAGAATCCTGCTATTTTAAGAGTCCATTCCCCTCTCTATCTCTCCCTCTTTCTCTCTCTCTCTCTAAAAGTCAATTCTTCTCTAGCTAGCTACTGTACCTACTGGTACTGTAGCTAGCTACGACAGTCAGTCCCTGAAACTAGAAAAGGGAGGAGGCAGGCAGGCATTTTAAGAATGGAGTGACTTTCGTTGTGTATGATGTGATTCACGGTCTGCGTGTGTGGTGAACCTCTCCGAGAAGGGCCTTGCCACTGAGCCCTGTAAAAGCCTGTATGTTATTGCAAGTTTCTAAGCACAAGGTGCGTTTCATTGCTGCAGCAAGGCTCGCAAAAAAGCTTTGGGGCCAAATAGGTGTGTAATGGTGGTGTGCCGAGCCCAACTGGCTCCTTGGCTGCCTGGATGATGATGGCTGGGTGAGAGGGAACAGTTGATAGCATGGCTGTATGTCTGATCCCCCAAGCAGACACACAGACAGACAGATGGACAAACTGAGAAAGGGGAGGGAGGAAAGCTGTATACACTTTATCCACTCTCTGAGAGCCTCCTCTCTCTCCCCCCCGGCTGCTTTTTCCCAGAGCTCTGTCCTTTGCTCTCGCTCGCTCTCTCTATCTCTCTCTCCTCTATTTGTTAGTGTCTTTCCAAAACTTTACCTCGTGTTTCTACCCTCCTCCTCTCTTTTTCTCCCTCAATAACCCAACCTCTCTCTCTCTCTCTCTCAGCAAGCAGAACAGACTTTAACAAACGTGCCCCAGTGGGCAGTGGCAGACAGAGAGGGAGGAGGCTATTTTTAGATGTGCACACAGAACGTATTTTCTCATCCTTCGTAAAGAGTCCTCTTCTCTCTCTGTCTCTCTCTCTCTCTCTCTCTCTCTCTCTCTCTCTCTCTCTCTCTCTCTCTCTCTCTCTCTCTCTCTCTCTCTCTCTCTCTCTCTCTCTCTCTTTCTCTCTTCCCCTTTCTCTCCCTCATTCTGTGATTTAGATCAGCTCCTCAGTGTGGGTTCTCACGTTACCCCCACCTCACCCCTGTCTCCACCCGTCCACCCTCAGAGTCGTCACACTCCGTCCCTCTCCAGAGCCCTGATGTCATTGCCCAGACAAGCAGATTCTTCCCCCCTGCAGAAGCGGGGCAGAGAAAAGTTAGGCTGTGCTAAACTGAACTGTGAGTCTATGCCCTGTCACACTCAAACATCAAGAAAAAACAAGCTGTCAGATCACACGGCTGGGGCTGCAGGAAAACAAGCCTAATGCATGATTACATCCCCACAGCAGCAGCAGCACAGCAGCTCTCCCCACATGACCCCAGAGCCACACACACACACACACACACACACACACACACACACACACACACACACACACACACACACACACACACACTTCCTACACCACAGCAGTGTGTAAGCTCACACACTCTCTTCTGAAGGGGTGTGAAAAGCATAAATAAATCACGGTGCTGTAACGTGTCAGCTGTAATTAAGCATCCAGCTCGTCTTGGCCCGGGTGCTGCGCCTTGCCAGCAGTAAGGGAGTCTGGGAAATGACGCTGCCACCGACACCAGAGCTTACTTCAGCGTTTTCCGCCCTCTCGCACTTTCTCAGCCCGGGCTCTAGCCTCTTTTTTTTCCCACTGCCTCGGCTGTATTCCCATCTGCCACCCCCACCGCCCCACCTTCCTCCCCATGTGGATCGCCTCATCCCTGGCCCGGCGCGGTGGAGTGAGAGGGGGGAGACACGGCTCTGTGGGGTTTACTAGGCTGCATCTCCCTGGCCCATGTCTGTGTCTACTAGGTCTAAGAGCTCTCCAGGACCAGAGACACTAGCTGTTATTTTGCTGATTTTAGCTTTCAACATGGCCGCCATCTTTCTCTCTCTTTCACCCCTAATTTAAACCGAGGAGCTCCTGCCTGAAGAGTTCCTGAGGTTGCCTCATGGGAGACAGGCTGGCGGAGTAGAGGGGGAGGAAATATTTTGTTAAAAATCATTCAGGCCCTACATGACTCAAGGGTATAGAGACCGATACTAATACAGGGAGATAATTTCAAGACTGATTGACTGCAAGTGATACTGAGCATCTCTATCTATATGTCACTGTTCTATGCCATTAGACCTGGGGACAGAGCTGAAAACCAGCAGGGCCTGTATTCATAAAGTGTCTTAGAGTATGAGAGCTGATCTAGGATCTGATGCCCCTGTTGCTTATACAGTCTTCTTTATTGTGATCTGAAAGGAACAAATTATCCTAGATCAGCACTCCTTCTCTGAGACGCTTTATGAATAGGGACCCAGCAGGAGTCTATAGAATAATTCAGAGGAGATACTGTAGACCAGGGGTAGGCAACTAGATTCAGTCGCGGGCCGATTGTTGGGATGGTCGGGGGCCGGAACATAATTATAATAACTTGTAGACTGCAAATTCACCACATCTAAGCCTAAAAAGTAGAGCTGAGTTATTAACAGATGGGTTATTTGAAAATTAGAGAGCAGCTGTTGCTTCGTGAGGTATCTCTACCTGAAAATACATGATCTAAATGATTGATAGATGGTATTCAGCAGTCATAAAAGTATGCCTTATTTACTTTCAAGAACTACAAAAATTGTGATTTTGCCTGACAGCATAGACATGAGATGATCAAATCAAATCAAATCAATTTTTATTGGCCACATGCGCCGAATACAACAGGTGCAGACATTACAGTGAAACGCTTACTTACAGCCCTTAACCAACCGTGCATTTATTTTTAATAAATGCACTGTTGATGACTTGGAATGAAATAATAAAGTCATCAAATACAACAAATGTAACATACAGTGCCTTGCAAAAGTATTCATCCCCCTTGGCGTTTTTCCTATTTTGTTGCATTACAACCTGTAATTTAAATTGATTTTTATTTGGATTTCATGTAATGACAACACAAAATAGTCCAAATTGGTGAAGTGAAATGAAAAAAATAACTTGTTTCAAAAAAATTAAAAAAATTAATAACGGAAAAGTGGTGTGTGCATATGTATTCACCCCCTTTGCTACGAAGCCCCTAAATAAGATCTGGTGCAACCAATTACCTTCAGAAGTCAAATAATTAGTTAAATAAAGTCCACCTGTGTGCAATCTAAGTGCCACATGATCTCAGTACATATACACCTGTTCTGAAAGGCCCCAGAGTCTGCAACACAACTAAGCAAGGGGCACCATCAAGCAAGCGGCACCATGAAGACCAAGGAGCTCTCCAAACAGGTCAGGGACAAAGTTGTGGAGAAGTACAGATCAACGTTGGGTTATAAAAAAATATCCCAAACTTTGACCATCCCACAGAGCACCATTAAATCCATTATTAAAAAATGGAAAGAATATGGCACCACAACAAACCTGCCAAGAGAGGGCCGCCCACCAAAACTCACGGACCAGGCAAGGAGGGCATTCATCGGAGAGGCAACAAAGAGACCAAAGATAACCCTGAAGGAGTTTGGAGTATCTGTCCATAGGACCACTTTAAGCCATACACTCCAAGAGTGGCCAGAAAAAAGCCATTGCTTAAAGAAAAAAATAAGCAAACACATTTGGTGTTCGTGAAAAGGCATGTGGGAGACTCCCCAAACATATGGAAGAAGGTACTCTGGTCAGATGAGACAAAAATTTAGCTTTTTGGCCATCAAGGAAAACGCTATGTCTGGCGCAAACCCAACACCTCTCATCACCCCGAGAACACCATCCCCACAGTGAAGCATGGTGGTGGCAGCATCATGCTGTGGGGATGTTATTCATCGGCAGGGACTGGGAAACTGGTCAGAATTGAAGGAATGATGGATGGTGATAAATACAGGGAAATTCTTGAGAGAAACCTGTTTCAGTCTTCCAGAGATTTGAGACTGGGACGGAGGTTCACCTTCTAGCAGGACAATGACCCTAAGCATACTGCTAAAGCAACACTCGAGTGGTTTAAGGGGAAACATTTAAATGTCTTGGAATAGCCTAATCAAAGCCCAGACCTCAATCCAATTGAGAATCTGTGGTATGACTTATAGATTGCTGTACACCAGCAGAACCCATCCAACTTGAAGGAGCTGGAGCAGTTTTGCCTAGAAGAATGGGCAAAAATCCCAGTGGCTAGATGTGCCAAGCTTATAGAGACATACCCCAAGAGACTTGCAGCTGTAATTGCTGCAAAGGGTGGCTCTACAAAGTATTGACTTTGGGGGGGGGGGGGGGGGGGGGTGAATAGTTATGCACACTCAAGTTTTCTGTTTTTGTTGTCTTATTTCTTGTTTGTTTCACAATAAAAAATATTTTTGCATCTTCAAAGTGGTAGGCATGTTGTGTAAATGAAATGATACAAACCCCAAAAAAATCCATTTTAATTCCAGGTTGTAAGGCAACAAAATAGGAAAAATGCCAAGGGGGGTGAATACTTTCGCAAACCACTGTACACAACAACTGAAGTAAAGTAATGTGAATAAATTATGGTTAATAAGTGATAAGCAGTAATGGGCAGTGACTACCTTCATTGGACTTGTATTAATTGTTTTATTCTGTGTTGTTACAGAATTCAAACCACATACAGTGAGGGAAAAAAGTATTTGATCCCCTGCTGATTTTGTACGTTTGTCCACTGACAAAGAAATGATCAGTCTATAATTTTAATTGTAGATTTATTTGAACAGTGAGAGACAGAATAACAACAACAAAATCCAGAAAAACCCATGTCAAAAATTTTATAAATTGATTTTCATTTTAGTCTGAGTATTTGACCCCCTCTCAATCAGAAAGATTTCTGGCTCCTAGGTTTCTTTTATACAGGTAACGAGCTGAGATTAGGAGCACACTCTGAAAGGGAGTGCTCCTAATCTCAGCTTGGTACCTGTATAAAAGACACCTGTCCACAGAAGCAATCAATCAATCAGATTCCAAACTCTCCACCATGGCCAAGACCAAAGAGCTCTCCAAGGATGTCAGGGACAAGATTGTAGACCTACACAAGGCTGGAATGGGCTACAAGACCATCGCCAAGCAGCTTGGTGAGAAGGTGACAACAGTTGGTGCGATTATTCGCAAATGGAAGAAACACAAAATAACTGTCAATCTCCCTCGGCCTGGGGCTCCATGCAAGATCTCACCTCGTGGAGTTGCAATGATCATGAGAACGGTGAGGAATCAGCCCAGAACTACACGGGAGGATCTTGTCAATGATCTCAAGGCAGCTGGGACCATAGTCACCAAGAAAACAATTGGTAACACACTACGCCGTGAAGGACTGAAATCCTGCAGCGCCCGCAAGGTCCCCCTGCTCAAGAAAGCACATAAACAGGGCCGTCTGAAGTTTGCCAATGAACATCTGAATGATTCAGAGGAGAAATGGGTGAAAGTGTTGTGGTCAGATGAGACCAAAATCGAGCTCTTTGGCATCAACTCAACTCGCCGTGTTTGGAGGAGGAGGAATGCTGCCTATGACCCCAAGAACACCATCCCCACCGTCAAACATGGAGGTGGAAACATTATGCTTTGGGGGTGTTTTTCTGCTAAGGGGACAGGACAACTTCACCGCATCAAAGGGACGATGGACGGGGCCATGTACCGTCAAATCTTGGGTGAGAACCTCCTTCCCTCAGCCAGGGCATTGAAAATGGGTCGTGGATGGGTATTCCAGCATGACAATGACCCAAAACACACGGCCAAGGCAACAAAGGAGTGGCTCAAGAAGAAGCACATTAAGGTCCTGGAGTGGCCTAGCCAGTCTCCAGACCTTAATCCCATAGAAAATCTGTGGAGGGAGCTGAAGGTTCGAGTTGCCAAACGTCAGCCTCGAAACCTTAATGACTTGGAGAAGATCTGCAAAGAGGAGTGGGACAAAATCCCTCCTGAGATGTGTGCAAACCTGGTGGCCAACTACAAGAAACGTCTGACCTCTGTGATTGTCAACAAGGGTTTTGCCACCAAGTACTAAGTAATGTTTAAGTCAGAGGGGTCAAATAATTATTTCCCTCATTAAAATGCAAATACATTTTTAACATTTTTGACATGTGTTTTTCTGGATTTTGTTGTTGTTATTCTGTCTCTCACTGTTCAAATAAACCTACCATTAAAATTATAGACTGATCATGTCTTTGTCAGTGGGCAAACATACAAAATCAGCAGGGGATCAAATGCTTTTTTCCCTCACTGTAATGCATAGTGCATTTAATGGTAATTTTTTTTTATCGAAAACTGTGATTTTTTAATAATCTAACCGAAACCGAACCGACTTCACAAAGCACTAATCACTCAGCACTACTAAAAAGAGATTGTACTTGAAAATAACAATACTTTATATCTTAATTACATTAAGACATATATCGCATATATCTGTAGGAATACTTTTTTGCTGAATTTCTGGTGATTTTACTGTCTTGTTTCACCCTAAACTAAAACAGAAAGTATCACACCCCTTGACTTTTTCGACATTCTGTTGTGTTACAGATTTTGTCACTGGCCTACACAAAAGTTTAATTATGTTTTTAGAAAGTTTTACAAATTAATAAAAAATGAAAAGCTCAAATTACTTGAGTCAATAAGTATTCAACCCCTTTGTTATTATTATAAATTTTTATTAAACCTTTATTTTGACAGGGAAGTCATACTGAGACTAGGGTCTCTTTTTTAGATGAGCCCTGCATAAATACATGAAACATATATACAACATACAATATAGAAAATTATAAAATATATTAAGAAAAACAGACACATTTATCAAAATAGAGGTCTCCGATCATTTCCCTGAACTAACCAAGGGGGACCAGAACATCTAATTTCAGAGATCTCTGTGAGTTGTTCCAAAACTAAAAGCAGCTCTACCCAACTCTGTGGAGACCGAAGAGGCCTCCAGTGTTATCCAAGCCTGTGACCGGGTTTGGTCATTTGTAAGTCTAAATTTAATCAAAGATGGTAGATATATAAGAAGTTTCTGCATGAGTGCTTTGTAAATAAATTTACTAAAAACTTGGGGGGCCAAAAAAAGACACTCGCGGGCCAGTTTTGGCCCACGGGCCGCCTGTTGCCGACCCCTGCTGTAGACTGATGAGTTTTTCATTAGATTGACCGCTTTGATTGAAGGTTCCGTGGTCTCTGAGGGACTGTTCAAAAAGATCTTTGGGTCTTTTATCCATTGACTTTCATGACACGCCATGAAATAAAAAGCAGACAGAAAGGAGACAGTGATTGTTGTAAAAGAAGAGAGAGAGAGAAAGTGGGGGATAAAGTAAAGGGGGAGTGAACGTGATAAAGACAAAGTGATGGAAAAGTACAGGGTAATAACAGAGCAGCGTGCAGTGAGTTACGTTCGTTCACATCAAACAACTTCAAGCAGAATGTTTGGAGTGATTTGCCGACTTTTTAGGTCTTCCAAGTCAGCAGAAGCAGCAGTTCATGAGGAATAATTGTCTATTATGTATAAATAATATCTATGGAGGGAGATGTACACTCAAACTCAAATGGCAGAATTGAGACAAGCTGCTCTCCCCCCTCTTCCCTCTCTCTAGTGGAAAACAGAATGTCAGCAGTAATGGCGAATATCTTCCATAATAACGGGGGTGAAATGGAATAGCGGCAGCCCAAGCATGTTATTTAATAATCAGGATGTGAGTAAAGTGCCTCTGGGAACATGCAGAGGAGGACTATGGCAGGGGCCTGGCACAGACCCAGCTCCTCTGGATAGAGGGAAACCCGATAGTAGGCATTCTGGTCTGGGCCTCCCCTCTCCTCTCCAACCCCCTCTCCAACTCCACTCCCCTTCTCCCCTCCACCCTCCTCTGAGTGTGTCACATTAGTAGACGACTTTGGAGAGTGGAGACGGGACCACAGCCATAGCTCTATATGGCATAGAGAGATGAGGACTAACAGGACTAGTGTGGGGTCTCTTGGGGTCAAGAGAGGCAGTCGTTTACCCTGCTGGGATATGAGAGACGGAGGGGCTGTGTTTGTGACTGGAGGAACAGAGAGAGAGAGAGAGAGAGAGGGATAGAGAGAGAGGGATGGAGAGAGAGAGGGAGAGAGAGAGAGAGAGAGAGAGAGAGAGAGAGAGAGAGAGAGCTGAAAAATGACTAAGTTAAAGGACGACTTGCCATCATTGAACAAACCATGAATTCGGCTCTGTATCAGAGAATTCTACAGGAGGATGCCAGGCCATCCGTCCGTGAGTTGAAGCTGAAGTGCAGCAGAGTCATGCAGCAAGACAATTATTGAAAACACACAAGCAAGTCTACATCAGAATGGCTGAAAAGCAACAAACGTAAAGCTTTGGAATGGCCTAGTCAAAGTCCAAACCTAAATCCGATTGAGATGTTGTGGCAGGACCTCAAACAAGCAGTTCATGCTCGAAAACCCACAAATGTTGCTGAGTTAAAGCAGTTATTCACGGAGGAGTGGGACAAAATTCCTCCACAGTGATGTTAGAGACTGATCAACCACTACAGGAAGTGTTTGGTTGCAGTTATTGCAGCTAAAGTTGGCACAACCAGTTATTCAATGTAAGGGGGCAATTACTTTTTAACACAGGGGCATTGGGTGTTGCATAACTTTGTTTATATAAAAAAAGAATAATAAGTATACATTTTTTGTGTTATTTGTTCACTCAGGTTCTCTTCATCTAATATTAGGTTCTGGTTGAAGATCTGATAACATCAGTGTCCAAAATGTGCAAAAATAGAGAAAATCTGAAATGGGGCAAATACTTTTTCACAGCACTGTACAGTACCTCAAATCAAATCAAATCAAAATCTAATTGTATTTGTCACATGCTTCGTAAACAACCGGTGTAGACTAACAGTGAAATGCTTACTTACGGGGCCTTCCCAACAATGCAGAGAGAAACATTGAACATGAATAGAAAGATAATGAAACAAGGAATAAATACACACTGAGTAACAATAACTTGGCTATATACACGGGGTACCAGTACTGAGCTGATGTGCAGGGGTATGAGGTAATTGAGGTAAATATGTACATATTGGTAGTGGTAAAGTGACTGGGCAACAGTATAGATAAGAAGCAGTAGCAGCAGCGTATGTGATGAGTCAAAATAGTTTGTGTAAAGGGGGGTCAGATAGTGCAGATAGTCCGGGTAGCTATTTGGTTAACTATTTAGCGGTCTTATGGGTTGGGGGTAGAAGCTGTTCAGATCCTGTTTGTTCCAGACTTGATGCACCTATTAGGGTTGTTATTGTTGAAAGGAAGACTACAAAGGGAAGCACAGCCGCGAGCTGCCCAGTGACACAAGCCTACCAGACGAGCTAAACCACTTCTATGCTCGCTTCGAGGCAAGCAACACTGAAGCATGCATGAGAGCACCAGCTGTTCCGGATGACTATGTGATCACGCTCTCCGTAGCCGATGTGAGTAAGACTTTTAAGCAGGTCAACATTCACAAGGCCGCAGGGCCAGAAGGATTACCAGGACGTGTACTCCAAGCATGTGCTGACCAACTGGCAAGTGTCTTCACTGACATTTTCAACATGTCCCTGACTGAGTCTGTAATACCAACATGTTTCAAGCAGACCACCATACTCCTCGTGCCCAAGGACTCTAAGATAATCTGCCTAAATGACTACCGACCCGTAGCACTGACGTCTGTAGCCATGAAGTGCTTTGAAAGACTGGTCATGGCTCACATCAACAGCATTATCCCAGAAACCCTAGACCCACTCCAATTTG
The DNA here is from genome assembly GCF_964263955.1 of Coregonus lavaretus. Taxonomy (NCBI): domain Eukaryota; kingdom Metazoa; phylum Chordata; class Actinopteri; order Salmoniformes; family Salmonidae; genus Coregonus; species Coregonus lavaretus. The sequence goes on from NC_139996.1 coordinate 19,728,405, forward strand.
CATACCGCCCCAACAGATCCACAGATGATGCAATCTCTATTGCACTCCACACTGCCCTTTCCCACCTGTACAAGAGGAACACCTACGTGAGAATGCTATTCATTGACTACAGCTCAGCATTCAACACCATAGTGCCCTCTAAGCTCATCACTAAGCTAAGGATCCTGGGACTAAACACCTCCCTCTGCAACTGGATCCTGGACTTCCTGACGGGCCGCACCCAGGTGGTAAGGATAGGTAACAACACATCTGCCACACTGATCCTCAACACGGGGGCCCCTCAGGGGTGCGTGCTCAGTCCCCTCCTGTACTATCTGTTCACCCATGACTGCATGGCCAGGCACGACTCCAACACCATCATTAAGTTTGCCGACGACACAACAGTGGTAGGCCTGATCACCGACAACGATGAGACAGCCTATAGGGAGGAGGTCAGAGACCTGGCCGTGTGGTGCCAGGACAACAACCTCTCCCTCAACGTGACCAAGACAAAGGAGATGATTGTGGACTACAGGAAAAAAAAGAGGACTGAGCACGCCCCCATTCTCATCGACGGGGCTGTAGTGGAACAGGTTGAGAGCTTCAAGTTCCTTGGTGTCCACATCACCAACAAACTATCATGGTCCAAACACACCAAGACAGTCGTGAAGAGGGCACGACAAAGCCTATTCCCCCTCAGGAGACTGAAAAGATTTGGCATGGGTCCTCAGATCCTCAAAAAATTCTACAGCTGCACCATCGAGAGCATCCTGACTGGTTGCATCACCGCCTGGTATGGCAACTGCTTGGCCTCCGACCGCAAGGCACTACAGAGGGTAGTGCGTACGGCCCAGTACATCACTGGGGCCAAGCTTCCTGCCATCCAGGACCTCTATACCAGGCGGTGTCAGAGGAAGGCCCTCAAAATTGTCAAAGACTCCAGCCACCCTAGTCATAGACTGTTCTCCCTGCTACCGCACGGCAAGCGGTACCGGAGTGCCAAGTCTAGGTCCAAAAGACTTCTCAACAGCTTCTACCCCCAAGCTATAAGACTCCTGAACAGCTAATCATGGCTACCCAGACTATTTGCACTGCCCCCCCACCCCATCCTTTTTACGCTGCTGCTACTCTGTTAATTATTTATGCATAGTCACTTTAACTCTACCCACATGTACATATTACTTCAACTATCTCAACATTGACTCTGCACCGGTACCCCCCTGTATATATAGCCTCCCTACTGTTATTTTATTTTACTTCTGCTCTTTTCTTCTCAACACTTTTTTTGTTGTTGTTTTATTTGCACTGTTGGTTAAGGGCTGTAAGTAAGCATTTCACTGTAATGTCTGCACCTGTTGTATTCGGCGCATGTGACCAATAAAATTTTATTTGATTTGATTTGAAGATAAGCCCTGAAAACCCCAGAGGTTTGACCTTTTCAGGGCCGCAGCAGGAAAATCCCTTTATGCGCCGGGGCTAACACAGCACAGCGTTTATGTTGTTAGCATACCTGAAGCTCTGCCTCGCTCGACTGTGTGTGTGTGTGTGTGTGTCTGTCTGTGTGTGTCTGTCTGTCTGTCTGTCTGTGTGTCTGTGTGTGTTTGTGTGTGTGTGTGTGTGTGTGTGTGTGTGTGTGCGTGCGTGCGTGCGTGTGTGCGTGTGTGCGTGCGTGTGTGCGTGTGTGTGTGTGTGTGTGTGTGTGTAAGCTGCCACATTCAGCCCAGAATTTGTATGGGGTTGATGGGAACGAGAGGGAAGAGGGGCTAGAGGATGCATTTCTATCAATGGACCTAGCTGTTCTTCCTAAGAATGTTTGGAGAATTGGAACAGAATTGGAGCATTCTCATCAGTAGCTGGCCAGTAGGATGATAAACAGTGCTAAAGCCGCTGGCTTCTCATTCCTCGTTCTTTAAAGTCGCCTCGTCAACCTGGCATGACTGCATACCACAGTAGGGAGGGGAGGTTGATGAGGCTGGATTGAGGATAATAAGGTAAAAAGGAAGCTGGCTTAGACATCATAGTGCGGTCAAACACACACTCAGAGATAATGGGCCTTCTAGTGTGCAGGGCTTAATTGAAATCAATTAAAGCAAGCTACAGTGCTTACTGCTTTGCCGTAACCCTCAATCATAAAGGCTTTATGCATCAGTATGATACAGTAGGTGGTTGTAAACTGAGGCAACAGTGTTGCAGTTCTAGTACTGTACCTGCTGAGTGGCTGCATTGTGCTGTGAGTGCAGACGGTTGTATACTCACATTATGCACTTAAAATATTGACAGTGTGGTTCCGATATGCACAGTATGAGATACACAGATCCTGGCTTACTTAGTTAAGTTATTCTATGAGATAAAAACAGCATGGTTCTTCTCATCCTCTGATATCGGTAATAAAATAAAATAAAATAAAATTATATTTGTCAGATGCGTCGAATACAACAGGTGTAGACCTTACTGTGAAATGATTACTTACAAGCCCTTAACCAACAACGCAGTTTTAAGAAAAATAAGAGTTAAGAAAAAATATTTACTGTGCAATATGAGCTACACAGAGCTATGGGTTATGCTAATGTGTGTGTGTTATGCTATGCACAGCGTGTCTCTCGTAACTCGTGGGATTTGAATGAGTTGGAACCATAGGATGGCCAGGATCAACAAGGTTATGATAATGCTGTGGACATGGCCATGATTTAATACTGTGTTAACATTGAACAGGTCAGCTGTCCTAGGGATAGAAAAACACAACTATGGCCCAAAGCAGAGGGACTTAAAAGGGCATCCCCGCTGGGGCCCACGCTCACTGACTGGGAGGAGAGGGGAGAGGAGACGCTCCCATTATCATCTGTGATAACACATCCGTCTGGCTCTGATCTGGTATGGTCCATATATCTATCTGATCTGGTCTGGTCCATATTTCTATCTGATCTGGTTTGATCCATCTATCTATCTATCTGCTGCTCATATCAGACAATATGAGGGAAGCTGGAAGGAAGGCTGTTAGTTTAAAAGTGCAACTAAAATAGTATGTGTGAGCCAAGAATGTGAAAGTCAAGTTGGGAGTGAATCCTTTAGAAAATACCTATACCTAGCTACAGTATGTCCTACCTATGTGTGTAAGCAGCAGGGCCTGGATTCAAGCAAATGCAAATAAACGACCTGTGCGCTGCAATCATCGTGACTGTACTTGATTGTAAATGACGTGATTTGTACTTAAGTTGACATTCACAACATTTACAGTGAACATGATCTTCATGAATGTCGGGGAAAGTGCCTTTTTATCAACATGTGTGAAGCCTTCTCACTGCAAAGGCTATTGCTTTTCGCTATATAGGCTATTGATATCAAAATACGCTGCTTCCCAATATCATAACACTGGGTCCCAAAGAAAATAGAGACTTGGTTTTCTGTGCGACCTAAAGAGAGTAAGTAAAGCCAAATAGGGATCAATTCATACCTTATCTAGAGCTATACAAGCAGTAGGACTCAATGGCAGACCAGATCGGCAGTTAGCATCTAGCTAACAGGCATTTAAAGGGATACTTCGGGATTTTGGCAATGAGGCCCTTTATCTATTTTCCCAGAGTCAGATGAACTCGTGGATACCATTTTTATGTATGTATCTGTGTCCAGTATGAAGGAAGTTAGAGGTAGTTTCGCGAGCCAATGCTAACTAGCGTTAGTGCAATAACTGGAAGTCCATGGGTATCTGCTATACATGGTCATTGCATCCTTATTGTAAAATCCTGAAGTATCCCTTTAAACTTCAGTCTGACAGAGATGGATAGATGAAGGTATGGCGTGATGGAGGGATGGTGAGGTGAGAGGCGCAGCGTCCTTTGAGCTCCCCAGCCCAGTTTGAGCTCCCCAAAATGTAGCCCTTTCCTGCAGTCAAATGACCAAATTGCCCTCTAGTGGCCTCATGGGTGGAATGTTATTAATATTTTTCATAATTTCATAATTAATCAACATTATAAAAATATACGGTGTTTTTATTTCAAACGGTAAAAGTTCAGTCTTCTGTGATGTATATAAAGTGTAATATTGGGATACAAACTCAAAATGTTATACATTTCAACTGTATATCTGACATGGTAGAGGCGTCGTCTTTTTTTTAAGCCCATAACCATGTGTGTGAGGTGTATACTTTTGTTTCAAAGTAGATTTGTTTAAGGAAACACCCTGATTTAGCCCACTGCAGTAAACTGTTAAAAAAAACACATGGCCAAGGCAACAAAGGAGTGGCTCAAGAAGAAGCACATTAAGGTCCTGGAGTGGCCTAGCCAGTCTCCAGACCTTAATCCCATAGAACATCTGTGGAGGGAGCTGAAGGTTCGAGTTGCCAAACGTCTGCCTCGAAACCTTAATGACTTGGAGAAGATCTGCACAGAGGAGTGGGACAAAATCCCTCCTGAGATGTGTGCAAACCTGGTGGCCAACTACAAGAAACGTCTGACCTCTGTGATTGCCAACAAGGGTTTCGCCACCAAGTACTAAGTCATGTTGTGCAGAGGGGTCAAATACTTATTTCCCTCATTAAAATGCAAATCAATTTATAACATTTTTGACATGCGTTTTTCTGGATTTTTTTGTTGTTATTCTGTCTCTCACTGTTCAAATAAAGCTACCATTAAAATTATAGACTGATCATTTCTTTGTCAGTGGGCAAACATACAAAATCAGCAGGGGATCAAATACTTTTTTCCCTCACTGTAGCTGTAGCATCTCCCTCCAGAGCACATCTGGTGTTTGGGTTAAAGTTAAAGATAAGATGTACCCTTGGCATCAGGATATCAGCGCCTGCTCAGAGAAAGCATTTGTAAGCAAAGCCTCAGTAATGTAAGGACGTACTGCTCCATATGATATGATAGTCTGGTCAGCTTACTGATGTTAGTCAGTAGAGCAAAGTTTTATTGAAGTGTATGAAAATGTATTTTTATTTTGTGTGAACCGGAGGAAACTCCATAAGAGAATCGGAGGAAACTCCATAAGAAAACCGGAGGAAACTCCATAAGAGAATCAGAGGAAACTCCATAAGGGAACCGGAGGAAACTCCATAAGAGAACCGGAGGAAACTCCACAAGAGAACCGGAGGAAACTCCATAAGAAAACCGGAGGAAACTCCATAAGAGAATCAGAGGAAACTCCATAAGGGAACCGGAGGAAACTCCATAAGAGAACCGGAGGAAACTCCACAAGAGAACCGGAGGAAACTCCACAAGAGAATCGGAGGAAATTTTATGAATAAGTCCAAAGGCCACGCACTTTACCTCAGTTAACCCATTATAGGCGGTAGACTGTAACACAGCAAATGTTTGGTTTAGTTAATTTCTATGCACTAGACAGGGCAAAGGACATACAGTGAGGGAAAAAAGTATTTGATCCCCTGCTGATTTTGTACGTTTACCCACTGACAAAGACATGATCAGTCTATAATTTTAATGGTAGGTTTATTTGAACAGTGAGAGACAGAATAACAACAAAAAAATCCAGAAAAACGCATGTCAAAAATGTTATAAATTGATTTGCATTTTAATGAGGGAAATAAGTATTTGACCCCTCTGCAAAATATGACTTAGTACTTGGTGGCAAAACCCTTGTTGGCAATCACAGAGGTCAGACGTTTCTTGTAGTTGGCCACCAGGTTTGCACACATCTCAGGAGGGATTTTGTCCCACTCCTCTTTGCAGATCTTCTCCAAGTCATTAAGGTTTCAAGGCTGACGTTTGGCAACTCGAACATTCAGCTCCCTCCACAGATTTTCTATGGGATTAAGGTCTGGAGACTGGCTAGGCCACTCCAGGACCTTAATGTGCTTCTTCTTGAGCCACTCCTTTGTTTCCCTTGGCCGTGTGTTTTGGGTCATTGTAATGCTGGAATACCCATCCACAACCTATTTTCAATGCCTTGGCTGAGGGAAGGTTCTCACCCAAGATTTGGCCCCGTCCATTGTCCCTTTGATGCGGTGAAGTTGTCCTGTCCCCTTAGCAGAAAAACACCCCCAAAGCATAATGTTTCCACCTCCATGTTTGACGGTGGGGATGGTATTCTTGGGGTCATAGGCAGCACCTCCTCCTCCAAACACGGCGAGTTGAGTTGAAGCCAAAGAGCTACATTTTGGTCTCATCTGACCACAACACTTTCACCCAGTTCTCCTCTGAATCATTCAGATGTTAATTGGCAAACTTTAGACGGTCCTGTATATGTGCTTTCTTGAGCAGGGGGACCTTGCGGGCGCTGCAGGATTTCCGTCCTTCACGGCGTAGTGTGTTACCAATTGTTTTCTTGGTGACTATGGTCCCAGCTACCTTGAGATCATTGACAAGATCCTCCCGTGTGTAGGCTGATTCCTCACCATTCTCATGATCATTGCAACTCCACGAGGTGAGATCTTGTATAGAGCACCAGGCCGAGGGAGATTGACAGTTATTTTGTGTTTCTTCCATTTGCGAATAATCGCACCAACTGTTGTCACCTTCTCACCAAGCTGCTTAGCGATGGTCTTGTAGCCCATTCCAGCCTTGTGTAGGTCTACAATCTTGTCCCTGACATCCTTGGAGTGCTCTTTGGTCTTGGCCATGGTGGAGAGTTTGGAATCTGATTGATTGATTGCTTCTGTGGACAGGTGCTTTTATACAGGTAACAAGCTGAGACTCCCTTTAAGAGTGTGCTCCTAATCTCAGCTCGTTACCTGTATAAAAGACACCTGGGAGCCAGAAATCTTTCTGATTGAGAGGGGGTCAAATACTTATTTCCCTCATTAAAATGCAAATCAATTTATAACATTTTTGGCATGTGTTTTTCTGGATTTTTTTGTTGTTATTCTGTCTCTCACTGTTCAAATAAACCTACCATTAAAATTATAGACTGATCATTTCTTTGTCAGTGGGCAAACGTACAAAATCAGCAGGTGATCAAATACTTTTTTCCCTCACTGTAAGTGAAGCCCATCTAATGATAATAATGACTCTGTTCAATTTATTGAACGGAGTGGAGTGATGAATCTCTAAAAAGTCCACATATGTAGCTAAAGTGAAGGATTAAATTAAAACTTTAGCTGGAGGAAACTCCAACATGGTTGGAAACTCCAACACTGTTGCTGAGGTAAAGGATTAAATTGAAGCCTTATCTGAATGGCACGGTTGTTAGAGTGAAAACTGTGGTTGAAGCCTTAGCTGGAAGAATTGTTGCAATTCCATTGTCGTTTTCATTGCACTTGCATTCAGTAGCATCTATGAATCACATTATTATTATGAATAGTATTGACGTCAAACGGGAAAACCAAGGACACGGTTGGTTCCAAATGTTGTGAGATTCTCACTAGTGTTTACAGAACAACTGTTTCTGAGAGATTAGGATCCAGACCTGCAATTGTAAAAGTAAGCAGCTGTAACAAAAAGGATAATGCTATGTATTGTCTTTTTGTTATGTACAGTTGAAGTCGGAAGTTTACATACACTTAGGTTGGAGTCATTAAAACTTGTTTTTCAACCACTCCACAAATTTCTTGTTAACAAACTATAGTTTCGGCAAGTCGGTTAGGACATCTACTTTGTGCATGACACAAGTAATTTTTCAAACAATTGTTTACAGACAGATTATTTCACTTATAATTCACTGTATCACAATTCCACTGGGTCAGAAGTTTACATACACTAAGTAGACTGTGCCTTTAAACAGCTTGGAAAATTCCAGAAAATGATGTCATGGCTTTAGAAGATTCTGATAGGCTAATTAACATCATTTGAGTCAATTGGAGGTGTACCTGTGGATGTATTTCAAGGCCTACCTTCAAACTCAGTGCCTCTTTGCTTGACATCATGGGAAGATCAAAAGAAATCAGCCAAGACCTCAGAAAAAAATGTGTAGACCTCCACAAGTCTTGTTCATCCTTGGGAGCAATTTCCAAACGCCTGAAGGTACCACATTCATCTGTACAAACAATAGTACGTAAGTATAAACACCATGGGACCACGCAGCCGTCATACCGCTCAGGAAGGAGATGCGTTCTGTCTCCTAGAGATGAATGTACTTTGGTGCGAAAAGTGCAAATCAATCCCAGAACAACAGCAAAGGACCTTGTGAAGATGCTGGAGGAAACAGGTACAAAAGTATCTATATCCATACTAAAACGAGTCCTATATCGACATAACCTGAAAGGCCGCTCATCAAGGAAGAAGCCACTGCTCCAAAACCGCCATAAAAAAGCCAAACTACGGTTTGCAACTGCACATAGGGCCAAAAATCATACTTTTTGGAGAAATGTCCTCTGGTCTGATTAAATAAAAATAGAACTATTTGGCCATAATGACCATCGTTATTTTTGGAGGAAACTGGGGGGGGCTTGCAAACCGAAGAACACCATCCTGCTTTGCTGCAGGAGGGGCTGGTGCACTTCACAAAATAGATGGCATCATGAGGAAGGAAAATTATGTGGATATATTGAAGCAACATCTCAAGACATCAATCAGGAATTTAAAGCTTGGTCACAAATGGGTCTTCCCAAATGAACAATGACCCCAAGCATGCTTCCAAAGTTGTGGTAAAATGGCTTAAGGACAACAAAGTCAAGTTATTGGAGTGGCCATCACAAAGCCCTGACCTCAATCCTATAGAACTTTGTGGGCAGAACTGAAAAAGCGTGTGCGAGCAAGGAGGCCTACAAACCTGACTCAGTTACACCAGCTCTGTCAGGAGGAATGGGCCAAAATTCACCCAACTTATTGTGGGAAGCTTGTGGAAGGCTACCTGAAACGTTCAACCCAAGTTAAACAATTTAAAGGCAATGCTACCAAATACTAATTGAGTGTATGTAAACTTCTGACCCACTGGGAATGTGATGAAATAAATAAAAGCTGAAATAAATAATTCTCTCTACTACTATTCTGACATTTCACATTCTTAAAGTGTGGTCCTAACTGACCTAAGACAGGGAATTTGTACTAGGATTAAATGTCAGGAATTGTGAAAAACTGAGTTTAAATGTATCTGGCTAAGGTGTATGTAAACTTCTGACTTCAACTGTAGTTCTGTACCTGTCTATTGTTATATATTATGTTATTTTATGTAGTTCTGTCCTTCAGCTGTAATTGTCTATTGATCTTATGTATTATGTCATGTTTTATGTTTTGTGTGGACCCCAGGATGAGTAGCTGCAGCTTTGGCTGTAGCTAATGGGGATACTAATAAAAGACTAAATACTAAAGTTATTTATCCTTCAACCCATCTGTCAGGAGTCACACATGTTTCACATAAACAAATCTCTTTCTTCTCATATCCTTGGCCATTTAGAGTTACATGCAACAACGGAAATGAGACGTACACCGCTGCACGGAGGCTGAATGCTAAAGGGAAGGAGGACAGGGGGAGTTGCTATGCACTCTCCTATGTAGAGATGACAGAGAGAGGACAGGAGGGCAGGAGAGGAGGCATTACTTGGGTTGCTCACACACACACACACTCATAGTAAAGACCTCAAACCAAACAAACAACCCATCTACATGGAACCCGACAAAGATAAGGCACATTGGTTTTGAATATGATGACTCCCATAAATGTTAAGTGCTTTGAGCCCTACATAAATGCAATACCATTATGTAATGACTATGATTATTACAGGAAATTAATCTAGCTTTCCTGCCTTAGGGTCCGTTGCTCATCATCCAAGCTGCCTGATTGATGACAACTCACCTTCCTTCCCTGGTTTGAAACTATTTTTAACTATTCCTGCTTTTTGATGAAATGGCCCTGCAAGAATTAGCATGCTCCCCATAGGGGAAATAGCTACATAAAATCTAAAATAAATAATACAAACAACTGCACTATCTTTGCTTTCTCGCTGGTAGACCTGAATGTCAGGCATACAGTCACTTGAAAACACCCTAGCTCAGTAAAATACAAAGAGAGAAGGAAATTGAAATGTTAACCTTCTTCACCACTCTCTTCACATCGTTTAACCTCTGTCTTTACTATCATTCATTACCTCACCCCTTCATTTTACCCTCTTTTAACTCCACTACCACCCATCTCTCCACCTCTCGGTCCACCTGTTTCAGTCTTGTAAAATTGTGTAAAAGTGTGTTTGTAAAAAATGTGTGTGTGTGTGTGTGAACCGTATACGAAGTGTGTGCAAACTGCACCTCTTTCCCTGCAGTGGGACAGCACACTCAGATGGGACACACTGGGAGTACCCTTCCTCTCTCTTCCTCTCTCTTTCTCTCTCTCTCTCCCTTTTCCTCCCTCCCTCTCTCTCTCTCTCTCCCTCCCAGATGTATCTGCATGACAATACATTCATTTGGCTTTTTTCCTCATTATCACATTCAAATCCTGTAATTTCAAATGACTCTTCCCATCTCCTCTTCATGAACAGCTTGAAAAGAACCCCATCATTTCACCACTCTGTGCTTTTTTCAATCTACATCACCCACATCACTCTACTGTACTACACTTGGCCTAATCGAAGTGTGGTGATTATAGACAGACAGGCAGGGGATTTGAGAGGGAGGTGAGCCCAGTGATCGATGGAGAGAGAGAGAGTGAAAGAGAGCGAGAGAGCGAGAGAGCGAGAGAGCGAGAGAGAGAGAGAGAGAGAGAGAGGGAGAGAGAGAGAGAGAGAGAGAGAGAGAGAGAGAGAGAGAGAGAGAGAGAGAAGGGTAAGACAGCTCCATTTCTATGAAATAACTGACACTGCCATATGACGTTTGCTGCACACAGAGCTTGTGAATTTGCCACCCAGGTTAAAGACCAATCAATCAATCAAGACGCTTGGCAATGTTTGCTCCCCGCATTTATGAATGAATTAATGAATTGTGTGTACAGTATTCTGTTGAATGAATTCTGTGTGTTCTTTGTATTCTGTGTGTGCATGCATGTGCGTGTGTGTGTGTGACTATGCACACACATGTGTATAGTTAGTTGTGTGTCTATGTTTAGTGTGAATGTGATCGGTTTTGCTCACATGCATACAAAGGTGTGTGTGCGCGCCGCACCCTTGTGTGTGTCTTTATGTTTCTATGAGTACGTGGCAGTGAGGATCCCCCTCAGGATCCCCCTCCACCCCCACCCTACCCCCTCACATTGACCCTTTGAATGTTTGACTCTGCCAGCTGTGTGTGCTCTGGGCTGGAGGTGGGGTGTATACACGTCCCCCTCAGGGCTGGGTCCTGTGTATACATCTACTCATAAACACAATGTGGAGCAGAAGCACTGATCACCTAGATGTGCTTGATCCTCTGGCCCTCGAGACAACACTGTTATGCTTTGGCCATGTGGATGATTTGGCTTGGAGGAGAGAGGAGGGGAGAAAAGGGTACAGCGCTGGACGAGGCCAGTCAATGTGTGTGGGTGGGATCAGTGTGTGTGTGTGTGTGTGTGTGTGTGGGTGGGATCAGTGTGTGTGTGTTTGTGTGTGTGTGTGTGTGAGTGTGCGCCTTTGATGTTGACCACAGGGTTTTTTATCTGTACAGCGCTCAAGATCATTTATGTTCCTGTTTCTGAGAGGGACACATGCAGCTTTTCTGTGTCTAAACACACATCTGCAGTCATACAAATACATCACACATAAAACAACAACACTAGAATTATATTTACATTGCTGCAACACAGTGATTTTGTTACAGACCAAGACACACTAGTATTTCTTAAACGCAGCTCTTTAGATGACTAAAACAAAACACAAACGTCTGTTAAAAAACAGCCTCAAACACCTGACAGAGACACACTAGTATGTCTTAAACGCAACTCTAGACGTCTACAACACAAACAGTTGCCACAAACAGCCTTGAACACCTGATGAAGACACACAGCCTAAACTCAGATCACCTGCGCTTTCAAGACCTCAAAACCCTCATTCCACAGCGATGAGCATACCCAATGCTTTTAAAACATTCAAACCCCTGTTTTCTTAGGATGACACTTTACATTCAATCCTGGGGGATCATAGAACGGCCTGCGCTTTAAAAAAAACTCAAAGCTGAGTGTCTTAGAGCAACAATTCTTGTGAAAAACAAGCTGTGATGGAAGGCCCTGTCTGGATGTGGGCTGCAACAACAGCAGGCAGCAGGCAGCACCTTGATGGAGCAGGGTCAGGGGGAGGCCAAACAGCAGCAGCCAGCTGATTACATATATTTCACAGGTACACAGGTTTTCTCCTGGCTTTATGTGTGTGTGTGGGAAGGGGGGAGAAAGTGTGTGAGTCTATGCACAAAAGTGTCTGAATGACGAAACCGGGGAGAAGAGAAGGAGCGGTGGAGAGAGAGAGAGAGAGAGAGAGAGTACCCGTTCTAGCAAACATGCCCGTTTGAACCGGAAAATGTTCACATAGGGGTTGCCTCCTTGCTGTTTAAAGCGGGGACACAAACATGTGTGTGTTTGAAGCACAAACAGCGTTGAAGGGAATGCTCCCATGAGGAATCTGATAGCTAGCTAGGGGCCTGATAGTCAGCTGCTGCTGCTGTTAGCTTGGACCTCTGCTGTGTTGACACTTGACATGCTCAATAAAGACGCACAATCAGCTCAGTCATCATAAAGGAAGAGAGAGACAAAGAGAGAGAGGACACACTGCCTCCTCTGCTGCCATTTGAAATGTTAACTCCCTAAGGAGGGGAAACAATCGATTCCTATGGAAGACAAGAGTCAATTATATTGTTTTGGCCTAAATATTGAACTTGTGAGTCATTAACAGATAACATCAAGCATTCTTCAGAGACAGACAGAGAAACACAGAGACAGACATCCACACAGTTAAACATGCACACACACACACACACATTGCAGAGTAGTGTACACGTGCGCGCACACACACACACACACACACACACACACACAGTACACACACTGAGGGAGCTTCATTATCCCATTCCACAGTGGCATGAGGTGCCAGGCTCAGTGACTGACAGGGCCAATTACAGCAGAGAGCCAGGGGTAGCAGGGCAGGGAGCATGTGACTACCCTCGATCATGAGGAACAGTGCCCTCTGCTATCCTCTGCTAATGCCATCCTTTCCTATGCAAACGTGGGCACAGGGTACTTCTTAACCCATTGAAGTACACTGTACTTACTGCAGTATCAACTTACTATCAATTACACAATGATTACATCTCTGGATAGACTCGAGCCAAAGCCCAACTTGAGATAGTAGGCATTTTGTACATTGGAAAAATCTTTAGGGTACTGTAAATCAGGCCTTCATACACTATATATACAGAAATATGTGGACACCCCTTCAAATTAGTGGATTTGGCTATTTCAGCCACACCGTTGCTGACAGGTGTATAAAATCGAGCACACAGCCATGCAATCTCCACAGACAAACAATGACAGTAGAATGGCCTTACTGAAGAGCTCAGTGACTTTCAACGTGGCACCGTCATAGCATGCTAACTTTCCAACAGGTCAGTTCCTCAAATTTCTGCCCTGCTAGAGCTGCCCCGGTCAACTGGAAGTGCTGTTATTGTGAAGTGGAAACGTCTAAGAGCAACAACGGCTCAGCCGCGAAGTGGTAGGCCACACAAGCTCACAGAATGGGACCGCCGAGTGCTGAAGTGCATAGCGTGTAAAAATCGTCTGTCCTCGGTTGCAACACTCACTATCGAGTTACAAACTGCTTCTGGAAACAACATCAGCACAAGAACGGTTTGTCGGGGGCTTCATGAAATTGATTTCCATGGCCGAGCAGCCGCACACAAGCCTAAGATCACCAGGCGCAATGTCAAGCGTCGGCTGGGGTGGTGTAAAGCTCGCCACCTTTGGACTCTGGAGCAGTGGAAACGCATTCTCTGGAGTGATGAATCACGCTTCACAATCTGGCAGTCCAAGGACAAATCTGGGTTTGGCGGATGCCAGGAGAACGCTACCTGCCCCAATGCATAGCCTTCCCAGAAGAGTGGAGGCTGTTATAGCAGCAAAGGGGGGACCAACTCCATATTAATGCCCATGATTTTGGAATGAGATGTTCATGTAGTGTACCACAGGCCCCGCAACCAAGGACATGTGATTTTTACACACTACGCGCTTCAGCACTTGCCAGTCCCGTTCTGTGAGCTTGTGTGGCCTACCACTTCGCGGCTGATGCTCCTACACTTCACAATAACAGCACTTACAGTTGACATTTTACAAACAGACTTGTTGGAAAGGTGGCATTCTCATTTTAGTCATTTAGCAGAAGACACTCTTATCCAGAGCGACTTACAGTTAGTGAGTGCATACATTTTTCATACTGGCCCCCCGTGGGAATCGAACCCACAACCCTGGCGTTGCAAATGCCATGCTCTACCAACTGAGCTACACGGGACACTCTGCTCATCCTATGACGGTGCCACGTTGAAAGTCACTGAGCTCTTCAGTAAGGCCATTCTACTGCCAATGTTTGTCTATGGAGATTGCATGGCTGTGTGCTCGATTTTATACACCTGTCAGCAACGGGTGTGGCTGAAATAGCCGAATCCACTAATTTGATGGGGTGTCCACATACTTTTGTATATATAGTGTATCTCCAGATGATTCATCCCTATAGGCGAAACTGTTTCTGTCTCACTGTGTTGAAGTAGTTAGCCTGGTCCCATATCTGTTTATGCTCCCTAGTCAAATCCTATGGTTGTTGTCACACATCATCTACATTCAGATCTACAATCAGGCTAAAAGATAAACCCTCTTTCATCTGAAGCCTTTCAAAAGAACATTGGGGGAATTGAATGCGGTCGCTAGTACTGAGCGATTAACAGACATTTCGGTTACTAAACAACTCATTGACCGACGTCGGTTTAATTACTTGAATTCCATTTAGTTCGTCTTTTTTGTGAGCCCAACGCGCTGTTTCTCTAGAGAGAAATCAAGTCAAGAACTACAGTATGTGGGACGCTGGGCTGAAGGGAGTTGTAGTTTTTATTAAACAAATATTCAACTTAGTTCAGCTCAGAAACGTGATAATTAACTACAATGTCCATCCTTTTTTCCGGTTTCACTCTCGCCAAAATCTGTCAAAAATAAGCCCAATGCGTTTCTATGGGCTTATTTTGGATCTAAGCTTGTCGCCTGCCTTCCCGACTCCCATTCTTAGGGCGGAAACATGAGCATCTCGTCATTATACACACATCTCTGGACAGATACACTTTTACACCTGCTACGTTAGGTTAGATACACACAGACCGCATGAGAGAGGAATCTACACAACGACAAGAGGGACAGAGACAGTTGGTGAAAGTATGCCTTATCTACTTTGAAGAACTAGTCAAATGATTTTGTCAGACAGCTCTGCAGGCTACTTAGGCAGGCTAGCTAAATAGGATGACTAAAGACAGTACAGTACGGTGAGCACATAACGTTAGATGGCCTGACTGGCTGACTGCTACTGCCTGAGCAGAGATTAGTTGATTACTTTAAGAAAAAAATAATAATAAAGCACTCAAATAAAAACAAAGTAATATACACAACTGAAATATTTCACAATGCATTTAATGTTCAAAACAACTATCGAAACCAAAATCAAAAACCAAACTCAAAAAGCACTAATCGCTTAGCACTAGCGGTCGCCTGTCCTTGACAAATCGTCAGCAGACATAACCTTTAAAGCTTTAAAATGCGACATACACTTCTCAGTTGTCTTCCACATGGCCTTTCCCTTTAAATAGAGTATGACATCTGAACTGCATTTCTGTGGGCTGCAGTCAAAAACAAATAGGTCCAAGCAATGCCACATCTGGAGCGAGAAGCAGGAAAGAGGGAGAGGGAGGAGAGAGAAACAGCGGGAAAGACAGAAAGAAAAGAGCAGGAATGCAGCGGAAAAGGGGAGATTAAAAAAAGGGGGAAGCGTCCAGCTCTTTAGGACCCGGGCCAAGGCGTCTGGGGATGTGCCTGAACTCTAATTTACTGGAGATTCCCCTTGCAGCCCTCCCCCTGAACCCTCACATCACTAGACCATACACTGAGTGTACAAAACATTAGGAACACCTTATATTGAGTTGCACCCCTTTTGCCTTCAGGACAGCCTCAATTCGTCGGGGCATCAACTCTACAAGGTGTCGAAAGCGTTACACAGGGATGTTGGCCCATGTTGACTCCGATGCTTCCCATAGTTGTGTCAAGTTGTCTGGATGTCCTTTGGGTGGTGAACCATTCTTCATACACAAGGGAAACTGTTGAGCGTGAAAAAAAACAGCAGCGTTGCAGTTCTTGACACACTCAAACCGGTGCGCCTGGCACCTACTACCATACCCTGTTCAAAGGCACTTTAATATTTTGTCTTGCCCATTCACCTTCTGAATGGCATACATACACAACCCATGTCTCAATTGTCTCAAGGCTTAAAAATCCTTCTTTAACTGGTCTCCTCCCCTTCATCTACACTGATTGAAGTGGATTTAACAGGTGACATCAATAAGGGATCATAGCCTTCACCTGGATTCACCTGGTCAGTCTGTCATGGAAAGTTTTGTACACTCAGTGTATACAGCAGACCTCTCGTCACTTCAACATTATAACATATACAAACTACATACCACTGGAGTACTACAGTCTGTTTAAGTACTACTACCCTCAAGTCACTACAACCTTCACGTCACTACAACCTTCACGTCACTACAACCTTCACGTCACTACAACCCTCACGTCATTACAACCCTCACGTCATTACAACCCTCAAGTCACTACAACCTTCACGTCACTACAACCTTCACGTCACTACAACCTTCACGTCACTACAACCTTCACGTCACTACAACCTTCACGTCACTACAGCCCTCACGTCACTACAACCTTCACGTGACTACAACCTTCACGTCACTACAACCCTCACGTCATTACAACCCTCACGTCATTACAACCCTCACGTCACTACAACCCTCACGTCACTACAACCCTCACGTCATTACAACCCTCACGTCATTACAACCCTCAAGTCACTACAACCTTCACGTCACTACAACCTTCATGTCACTACAACCTTCACGTCACTACAACCCTCACGTCACTACAACCCTCACATCACTACAACCCTCACGTCACTACAACCTTCACGTCACTACAACCCTCACGTCACTACAACCTTCACGTCACTACAACCCTCACGTCACTACAGCCCTCACGTCACTACAACCCTCATGTCAGTACAGCCCTCACGTCACTACAACCTTCACGTCACTACAACCTTCACGTCACTACAACCCTCACGTCATTACAACCCTCACGTCATTACAACCCTCACGTCACTACAGCCCTCACGTCACTACAACCCTCACGCCACTACAACCTTCACGTCACTACAACCCTCACGTCATTACTACCCTCACGTCATTACAACCCTCACGTCACTACAACCCTCACGTTACTACAACCCTCACATCACTACAACCCTCACGTCACTACAGCCCTCACGTCACTACAACCCTCACGTCACTACAGCCCTCACATCACTACAACCCTCACGTCACTACAGCCCTCACGTTACTATTGCCCTCACATCACTACAGCCCTCACGTTACTACAGCCCTCACGTCACTACAGCCCTCACGTTACTACAGCCCTCACATCACTACAGCCCTCACGTTACTACAGCCCTCACGTCACTATTGCCCTCACGTTACTACTGCCCTCACGTCACTACAACCCTCACGTCACTACAGCCCTCACGTCACTACAACCCTCACGTCACTACAGCCCTCACGTCACTATTGCCCTCACGTTACTACAGCCCTCACGTCACTACAGCCCTCACGTTACTACAGCCCTCACGTCACTACAGCCCTCACGTTACTACAGCCCTCACGTCACTGTAACATATACAACCAACATACTGCTAGACTACAGCCCTTAAGTCACTCCAACACAACAGTCACTGCTAGAGTACTACATCCCTCACATCACTACAACACACACCCTCTGCAAGAGTACTACAGTCTCTCACTCTTCCTCTCTCCCTCCCCCTCCGGAGGACATGAGCCTTAGGACCATGCCTCAGGACTACCTGGCCTGATGACTCCTTGCTGTCCCCAGTCCACCTGGTCGTGCTGCTGCTCCAGTTTCAACTCTTCTGCCTGCGGCTATGGAACCCTGACCTGTTCACCGGACGTGCTACCTTGTCCCAGATCTGCTGTTTTCAACTCACTCTCTCTACCGCACCTGCTATTTCAACCTCTAAATGCCCGGCTATGAAAAGCCAAGTGACATTTACTCCTGATGTACTGACCTGTTGCAACCTCTACAACCACTGTGATTATTATTTGACCCTGCTGGTCATCTATGAACGTTTGAACATCTTGGAGAAAAATCTGGCCTTAATGGCCTTAATGGCCATGTACTGTTATAATCTCCACCTGGCACAGCCAGAAGGGAACTGGCCACCCCTCAGAGCCTGGTTCCTCTCTAGGTTTCTTCCTAGGTTTCTGCTTTTCTAGGGAGTTTTTCCTAGCCACCGTGCTTCTACATCTGCATTGCTTGCTGTTTGGGGTTTTAGGCTGGGTTTCTGTATAGCACTTTGTGACATCTGCTTGTGTAAATACATTTGATTGATTCTCTCAGTCTAAGTATAGTCTACAATCAGCCCTTAAGTCTACAAGTATTCTATAACCCTCACTTCAAAACCATTCAGCTCACCAGCTCAGCCACACAGTGGTATGCCATACACATAGATCACACAGTCCCACACAGACTGGGAGCATTATGAGTGATCCACCAGGTCTCAATCCAGAAGCCCTCCAAAGGCTCCCCCTCTTTCTCTCTCGTGCTCTGTCTCTCTCTCTGTATCTCTCTCTCTCTCTTCATCCCTCCCCCGTCTCTCTCTGTCTCTCTCTCCACGGGTGCCTGTTGTAGATAGTGGATGAGGTTCTCAGAAGGCCTCCATTTGGCAGTCTTAACTCCTGTTGTCCCTGTCAGAAGTGATCAGAGCTCTGCTGGGCTCTGCACTCTGAGAGCCACACAAATATGCAGGCTAATTATCTGCCTGCTGGACAGAGCATTCAATAAACACATGATGGGTGATCTAAGGAATGGCATCTATCAGTAGAGAGAGAGAGAGAGAGAGAGAGAGAGAGAGAGAGAGAGAGAGAGAGAGAGAGAGAGAGAGAGAGAGAGAGAGAGAGAGAGAGAGAGAGAGAGAGAGAGAGAGAGAGAGAAAACCCACACACATACACATACACAGAAATAAACCACACGCACACACACACACAGCCCCAGCAGTCTCTCTCTTTAGTCAGGCCTGTTCTGGGGGGTCCCAGCAGTCTATCTCTCTAGTCAGGCCTGTTCTGGGGGTCCCAGCAGTCTATCTCTCTAGTCAGGCCTGTTCTGGGGGTCCCAGCAGTCTATCTCTCTAGTCAGGCCTGTTCTGGGGGTCCCAGCAGTCTATCTCTCTAGTCAGGCCTGTTCTGGGGGACCCAGCAGTCTCTCTCTCTAGTCAGGCATGTTCTGGGGGTCCCAGCAGTCTCTCTCTCTAGTCAGGCCTGTTCTGGGGGTCCCAGCAGTCTCTCTCCCTAGTCAGGCCTGTTCTGGGGGTCCCAGCAGTCTCTCTCTCTAGTCAGGCCTGTTCTGGGGGTGATTTGCAGGGGAGCTGAGGAGAGGCCCTTCACATGGAAGGTGTGACCTGACACAGAGACTCTTTGAGGAGGAGAGGGAAGGAGAGAGGGAGGAGGAGAAAAGCAAGTTGAAAGGATGGAACCTGAGGGCCTCTACCCCTCTTTCTCTCTCTGTGTTTTGCTTCAAGAGCCGCAGCCTTCAAATCCTATTCATTACACATCATCTACAGACCTGCTGCTGGACTTATCTAGGAAAGGATGTGTGTGTGTGATGTGTGATGTGTGTGTGATGTGTGATGTGTGATGTGTGATGTGTGAAGTGTGATGTGTGGGGTGTGATGTGTGGGGTGTGATGTGTGATGTGTGTGTGTGATGTGTGATGTGTGATGTGTGATGTGTGATGTGTGATGTGTGGGGTGCGATGTGTGATGTGTGTATGTGATGTGTGTGGTGTGATGTGTGATGTGTGGGGTGTGATGTGTGATGTGTGTGGTGTGATGTGTGATGTGTGATGTGTGATGTGTGATGTGTGTGTGTGATGTGTGGGGTGTGGGGTGTGATGTGTGATGTGTGTGGTGTGATGTGTGATGTGTGATGTGTGATGTGTGTGTGTGTGTGGTGTGTGTGTGTGATGTGTGATGTGTGATGTGTGTGTGCGATGTGTGATGTGTGATGTGTGATGTGTGATGTGTGTATGTGTGATGTGTGTGTGATGTGTGATGTGTGATGTGTGTGTGATGTGTGATGTGTGTGTGTGGGGTGTGGTTGTGTATGTGTGTGTGTGGGTATGATGTGTGATGTGTGTGTGTGTGTGTGTGTGATGTGTGTGTGTGATGTGTGTGTGATGTGTGATGTGTGATGTGTGATGTGTGATGTGTGATGTGTGATGTGTGATGTGTGATGTGTGATGTGTGATGTGTGATGTGTGTGTGTGGGGTGTGGTTGTGTATGTATGTGTGTGTGTGTGTGTGTGTGTGTGCTCAGTCAGACCTGCAGTGTGTGCCCAGCACAGCTGTGGTTCAGTGTGTGTGTATATAAGTTGTTCTGTGAGTAAGCAGCACAATAGTGATTGTGTTGCTGAGGGACAGTGTTGTGGTGTGCACCAAACACAACAGAGGTGCAGATAATTCACAGAAGATCTCACATTCTAAGCAGTATCTGGGGCGTAACACCACAGTGAGTCAGAACTGAACACATCCTAATCAAGAACATACCATCCCCAATAAAAGTGAGTGCCTAACCTTTATCAGAGCCCATCTATTTTCACATTCATCTAACCGAAGCCAGTTACAAATAGTTTGGATACACATCTGTTTGTGCTATCTTGCCAACTCTGAAGAATTACCTTAGGAGTTCTTAAGACAGCACAAACATATCTGGGATCAGGCAAAGTTGGAAATACACATAATTTCACAATGTGCCATTCCTGTGACGTAACCATGACATCACCATCGGTCACAAAGGGCAACTATGTCTAACGGACACAACTTTCCTTCCTTTTCAAGTGGTGGTCAGTGTGTGTGTGTGTGTGTGTTTGACACTCACTCTGACAGCTAAATGAGAGGGAATCTGCTCCTGTCGTCACTGGTGTGACACAGAGGTATGTGCGCATGCGTGCCTGTCTGTCTATCTGTGTGTGTCCGCACCCGGCCTACAAGGGTGAAGTGTAATGTTACATTAACTGGCAGAGGGAAAAGCAGTATGGGGGCTTGGGGAGGGCTTAGGGGTCATGGTTTCATGGTTCACAGAGCCCTAACAAACAGAGGTCTCAACCACCCAGAAAGGAAGTCAACAGGAGATGCATTCCTCTGTAAGCCCTGTGGCCCTCGGCAACAACAGCAGCCACTGGCAAACATTTGTGTGACAAATGTGCCACCTGCAACCAGTGACAGTTTCTCAATCACCACCAAACAAGACTGCACTGCAAACAGAGGCAAGAAAACAATGATGAGAGGGGGAGGGATATAGGGAGAAGGGAAGGAGAGAGAAAGACAGAAAGTGAGAGAGAAGTAGAGAAAGAGAGAGAGGTAGAGAGACAGGCAGACAGACAGACAGACAGACAGACAGACAGACAGACAGGCAGGCACACAGGCAGGCACACCACCTTAGAGAGTGAGATCCAGTCTGTCTCAACTTACATTTTTGGCGGAAGAGGAAGTGCAGTAAAGCAGAATAAAGTGCCCGAAAGACCCCGAGGTGGGCTGATTACAGTACAGACACTCTCAATGTTGATGGGGATTGCAGTAAAGTGGGTTCAACTCCTGTAAAGACTCCCTGTAGGGAAGACTATGGCACAGACAGTGCTTTTGGGTGGACTGCAGTAAAGCGTTTTTTACTGTTGCTTTTACTGGTGCCCTGTGGGGCTCTAATGACCAGCCAACAATCCCATGATGGTCTCTCTTCTCTCAGTGTGTGTGTGTGTCATCCCAGTCTCGTACAGGCCTATAACCCCCTTTATACACGCTACTGTTGCACACTATAGACTCCTTCCAGAAACAAAATACACTATCCTTTTAAATCTATTTACATTATGTAGCCCCGTATCTCACTCCATTCTCTCTATCCTTCTTTCTATTTAGCCCTTTCCCTCTTTCTCCTCTCTTCTTTTCTTGGTCTTTCATAATCCTCTCTCTCTTTCTTTCCCCTCCCTCTGGAAAGTCCATTCTCACAGTTCCCACAGACACAAGGAACGTCTCCTTTCTCTCCTCCATGGCAGACCAGACCGTAAGCTTGTGTTTTTTCAATTAGCCCAGGCTCCTGTACACTATTCAGGAGAGCATTTGGGAAACCATCATTCTCATGGGCCGGCAAAGGCAGAAAACTAATGGAAAGTCACTTAGGATTTTTCCGGGAGGGATAGGCTCCGGAAAGGCCCATTCCCCCCAGAAGTACCAGAGACAGAGCAGAGAAGCAGTAGTAGAAGTAGTAGCAGTAGTAGCAGTAGTAGAAGTAGTAGCAGTAGTAGCAGTAGTAGAAGTAGTAGCAGTAGTAGCAGTAGTAGAAGTAGTAGCAGTAGTAGCAGTAGTAGCAGTAGTAGAAGTAGTAGCAGTAGCAGAAGTAGTAGCAGTAGGAACAGTAGGATCAGTAGGAGCAGTAGTAGCAGTAGTAGCAGTAGTAGTAGTAGTAGCAGTAGCAGAAGGAACAGTAGGATCAGTAGTAGCAGTAGTAGCAGTAGGAACAGTAGGATCAGTAGTAGCAGTAGGAACAATAGGATCAGTAGTAGCAGTAGTAGCAGTAGTAGCAGTAGGAACAGTAGGATCAGTAGTAGCAGTAGTAGCAGTAGTAGCATAAGGAACAGTAGGATCAGTAGTAGCAGTAGTAGCAGTAGGAACAGTAGGATCAGTAGTAGCAGTAGTAGCAGTAGGAGAAGTAGTAGCAGTAGTAGCAGTAGGAGAAGTAGTAGCAGTAGTAAAAGTAGTAGCAGTAGGATCAGTAGTAGTAGTAGTAGCAGTAGCAGTAGGATCAGACCAGACCAGACGATTGAAAGGAGAAAATAAAGCAAGAGGCATATAAGAATAGTCCTGCATCCCAAATGGCACCCTACTCCCTTTATAGTGTACTACTTTTGACCAAAGCACATAGGGCACTAAATAGGGAATAGGGTGCCTTTTGGGATGCACATAAGAGTCTGTGATGATAGGGGGTGAAGGCTTCACTGCAGGGTCTCAGGGTGCAGTGGAACTCAGAGAAATGGGGTATGGCGGGCCTAGAAGAGGGGGAGGTGAATGAGTGCAGATGGACGGATTTCCCTGGGAATGTGGATGAAAGCAGTCGGGGTGAAGTGGCGGGGCCGGGGCCAGATCTGGTTGTGCCCGGCGGGGAGAGGGACAGATCCAGTAGGACTCACATCAAAGCTGCTGTCACTGGGCTGCAGATGAGGAGTGCATGCAGTCTGTCTCCTGTCCTGTCCCACTCCACTCTCTCTCTCTCTGTGTCTCTCTCCATCTTATAGCGATGAGCTCCAAACAGCCCAGAGGATCGGCCTGCCCCACAGCAGAGCATTCAGCAGAGCATTCAGCAGAGCATTCAGCAGAGCAAATAAACACACAGACACTGACACACTTCACCTTTCACTGTCTCTTTCACCGACACACACAGTCTCTCTCTCTTCCTCTTACTCAGACACACATACGGGAGAGGGAGAGGGCCTGATCTGGCCCATCACAGATTAGTCCAGCTCAACTAAACACGGCAGAGCACAGTTTAGACTAGTCCGGGTCAGACGTTTACAGTAAGTCAGAAGACATAAGAAGCATAGTAAAGTCCAGCCAAGATAGCAGGCCAGTTTATCAAAGCTGAAAAAAGTCCAACCTAGCCCAGCCCAGTCTAGCCCAGTCTAGTCCAGCCCAGTCTAGCCCAGTCTAGTCCAGTTGTCCAGCCCAGTCCAGCCCAGCAGCCCAACCCAACCCAACTCAGCCTAGCACTTAGTTTAGTTTACCCCATCTGACCCACTTTACTGACCTTTACTGAACACCTTAGACATTCATCAGTCTTAAGATAAACTTTAACAGGAAAGACTCAACTTGCATTCACACATAAACACTTGTGTGAACACACACACACCAAAACGATGTATTGGGCAAACGCATGCAGTGATGACAATCTTTCTAAATCTGTACAGTGTTATCTGGTAGATAATTCTAATTATTTAGAGTCCTTTTTAAAAGAGACACTCTCAGCATCACCAAACTGTCAAAAAGGGAAAAAGATGAAGAGTACATAATGGAAAAGTATCTGTGAGAGAGTGTGTATGTGTGTCAATGTGTGTGTGTGTGTGTGTGTATGCGCATGTGTGTATGCATGTGTGTATGCGTGTGTGAACTTGTGAAGAGGGTTGCCCTCCACACCCCCTCACCCACACGTAGACAGACAGACATCCAGACAGACATACATATAGACCCCACTGGGACAGACAACACATGCACACTAACACACCCACAGCAGCAGTAGTAGTCTAAACTCTTACCTCATGAGCAGTACAGTACAGCCAACTCTGGGGAAAGCCTCATATCTGTAGTAGTAGTAGTTTCTCTCTTTCTTTCTCTCTTTCTCAGCGGAGCGCAGACAGACACAGTCACACAGACGGCAGCGCAGAGCGTATTGGAGCACACAGCGGAGTGGAGCAGCGCTCAGCACACGTTAGAGACAGAGAGAGCACTGGAGCCGTGCAGCCCCCGGGCCCGTCCACACAGACTGCCTTCTGAGGATGAAAAGAGAAGTCTTCATTACCAGCTGCAGACCACGCCTCCCTCCCTCCCTTACCCTCCTCCCTCCGTCCGCTCCACACTCCCCGCCAGTAGCACACTCCAGGGCCTGTCCCAGCCAAGAGAAGGGGCTCAGACTGCCAAAGAAAACCTGCCGTCCCACTCTTCTGCCAGCGCAGTGCAGTGCAGAGAGAAGGCGAGAGGGAGGGAGAGAGAAAGCACAAGAGAGAAATTGCGAGACAGAGAAAGTGTGAGAGAGATAAAGTGTGAGAGAGAGAGAGAGAGAGAGAGAGAGAGAGAGAGAGCGAGAGAGAGAGAGAGAGAGACAGAGAGAGAGAGAGAGAGAGAGAGAGATAGACAGAGAGAGAGAGAGAGAGAGAGAGAGACAGAGAGAGAGAGAGAGAGAGACAGAGAGAGAGAGAGAGAGAGAGAGAGAGAGAGAGAGAGAGACAGACAGAGAGAGAGAGAGGGACAGAGAGAGAGGGACAGAGAGAGAGAGAGCGAGAGAAGGAAATAGAAGAGAGAAAGTGGGTGAGAAGGGTGGATAGAGAAGAGGGAGACAGAAAAAAAGAGAAATGAGAGAGAAAGGGAGGAGGAAGACTGCTATGACAGTCGTAGAGAAAAATAGACAGGGGGAGGAAGAAAAGTAAAGAGGAAGAAAGGAGAGAGAAAAAAAGACTTTTAATCAGGGGGCTGTTAGAGGTTCTAATTAGGGATTGCTGTAGGAAACATCAGATCAAACAGACTGTTTGGCTCTCTCTAGAACCGGCGGAATGACTGTGTGTCACCAACTCCTCTCCTCTCTCCCTCTTCTTTAATTTCAAAAACCGAAAATGAGGATGACACTTTACATCTGTCAGCCTTCGGCCCGCCGTTCTGCCTTTTTTTCTCCTCTCCTTTCCCTTCCCTTCCTCCTCCGTTCCCCTTCTTTTTCTTCCCGTTCCAAAGTGAACACTCTTCCCATCAGATGGGAAAATGGGTCTTAAAGGACTGGCTGTTTACTGTCTGTAATTATGAGAGGGGCCGGGCACACTGACTGCACTCAACCCAACCAGGCAGCCAGGCAGGCAAGGCAGTTAGGTAGCCCTGCCCCCAATGCCACCACACACAGACCTAAGCAGACCAAACCAAACCAGAACATGGCACAGAAAAAAGGAGAGGGAGAGAATGAGAGAGAGAGGGTTGAGAAAAGGCAAAAGGACAGAAGGGGGAAGGAGAGAAAATGAAATGACAAAGAAGCAGTGAAAAGAGATGAGAAAGAAGAGACTATGCAATAAAAATGAGAAAATAGGGAATGGACGTTGAGATAGGAAGAAAGAAGGAAGAAAGAAGGAAGAAAGAAGGAAGAAAGAAGGAAGAAAGAAGGAAGAAAGAAGGAAGAAAGAAGGAAGAAAGAAGGAAGAAAGAAGGGGCAAGAGAGACAGAAAGAAAGGGGGTGAGAGAGACAGAGAAAGAGAAAGAGGGGGTGAGAGACAGAGAAAGAGAAAGAGGGGGTGAGAGACAGAGAAAGAGAAAGAGGGGGTGAGAGACAGAGAAAGAGAGAGGTTCTGAGAGAAAGAGAGACGGTAACACTTTATTTGGATAGTCCATCTGTAGATTCTCTACAGACTATCTACAGACTATCAGTAACATCCAACTAACAATCTACTAACCTTAACCTTTACCCTAACCCTTATTCTAAACCTAACCGCAACCTTAGCAAGCAATTGCTTATCAACAGATAGTTTGTTGATAGTATGACCATCTGTAGAACATCTACAGATGGACTATTCAAGCTATCCAAATAAAGTGTAACCTCTGAGACTTCCAAATTCAAGGTCTGTATATGAAACTACAGAAACTTCAGAGAGAGAGGATGGGCCTCAGTCAGAATGAAATGGAGACGATTACTGAACATAAAAGGAACCGAAAACTTTATTTGTGTCCCACTTCCTCAAGCTGCAACTGTAACTCGCCCTCCCTGCACTCATTCAGCACTGCGATATTCCCATAAAATTCCCAGAACTTGTTTCCCTTCACCTTCAATTTGGTCTGGAAAGCGTTCAGGTCATGCTCCAGTTCATGGTAAGGCAGTAGTCAGGGCCTTGATCCTAGTAGAAATTAGAAAGAGCCACCACCACAATGTCACTACATCCGCCCTGCCTGCACCCGCCTGCCTGCCCACCACTCCCCCACGCCCCATACGGTGCCCTCCCCTGTTGAAGCACTATTACTTTAACAGAAAAACACTGGTCTGCCTGTCACCAAGAAAAAGCAAACAAGTCTAACAAAAGTCTAAGGTTAATTTGTTTCAGTCTATGGTGTTTAACATGTCATCACAATTCATTAACATGAAGAGAATTCAAGAGAATGAGGGGATAGAGAAAGAGAGAGAAGGTGAACGTCGAATATGTGGGGGAAATAAAACTGTATGGTACACGCAGGAAACAGAGTCATTCTGACTGAGGCCCATCCTCTCTCTCTCTGATGTTTCTGTAGTTTCATATACAGACCTTGAATTTGGAAGTCTCAGAGGTTACAATTTATTTGGATAGCTTGAATAGTCCATCTGTGTATGTTTTGGGGGGAGTATTTAAAACCCATCAAAAGTAGAGAGACCAGTATACTATAACAAGTCTTAGAGAGAAAGAGACAAGAGAGTGGGAATGATACAGAGGTTAAAAAAAGAGAGTGCATATGGAAGGGAATACAAGAAGAAGGAGAGAGGGGTATATCGTTTTCTGGGGACCATTCAATAGCTACATGAACACATACACAGACTCTCTCAATGGAATAATGGGGTAAAATGTACACAGCTCCACAAAACAGTGTTTAAAGTTATGGGGCTGCCTTCCCTGTTTGTTATGATAGGCAACCCAGGCCTGGAGTTGGAGATGAAGTTTGGGGGAGATGAGTGTGTGTGTGTTGTGTGTGTTCATGTGTTAATGTGTGTGTGTATTTGCCCCTATGTCTGTGTATGTGTTTATAAAAGAGAGGGGTGAAGAAGGGGTGAAGACTTATTTCGGCAGACTTTATTGCTAAGGAACACTAATCTTTTCAACCCAGAGACATACACACAGACTAGTCATGCATCGGGTCGGATACCCGCGGTTCCACGTGAAAACATTATTTGGGTGGGCTCGTGGTTCAGAACAATTATATTGTGGGTCGAAACGTCTTAAATAAATATTATATATATTTATTTTTACCCCCTTTTTCTCATCACTGCAATTCCCCAACAGGCTTGGGAGGCAAAGGTCGAGTAATGCGTCCTCCAAAACTGGCTTCCCCTTAACCCGGAAGCCAGCAGCACCAATGTGTCGGAGGAAACTGTCCCCGAACTCGGACGACGCTGGGCCTACTGTGCACTGCCCTATGGGATGTGGCTTCCGGGTTCGGGGACAGTTTCCTCCGACACATTGGTGCTGCTGGCTTCCGGGTTAAGGGGAAGCCAGTTTTGGAGGACGCATTACTCGACCTTTGCCTCCCAAGCCTGTTGGGGCGGCAGGTAGCTTAGTGGGTAAGAGCGTTGTGCCAGTAACCGAAAGGTCGCTGGTTCTAATCCCCGAGCCGACTAGGTGAAAAATCTGTCGATGTGCCCTTAAGCAAGGCACTTAACCCTAATTGCTCCTGTAAGTCGCTCTGGATAAGAGCGTCTGCTAAATGACTAAAATGTAAATGTAAATGGGATTCCCGATAACGGCCGGTTGTGATACAGCCCGGATCGAACCTGGGTCTGTAGTGACGCCTCTACACAGTGCCTTAGACCACTGCGCCACTCAGGAGGCACACTATAAAAGAAAAAATTACCAACCCAAACCCAGGAGCTTGTTGTTGTGCTGCGAATGCCATTAGGCTATGTGAGCGATGAGGCAGACATAGCCTAGGCCTAGGCTACCAGCCACGCAGTGAGTGAGTGGAGCAGGGAACTGTCCATTAGTAGACTATTTGTATGGTGCTGAAACGTTCCAAATTTGTCCATGCACATGCCAAGCTTATGTTCCCTTACGCCACACGACAATACGTTGGCAAGTTTTTTTCCCAGACTCCTAGCTCATGTGAAAACGGCTAATGTAACAGGAGAAATAAAAAGAAAGGTTATGATGATGAAATACACCATTGTGGAAACAGGTGCTGCGCTAGTGAAATCCCCCTTTGTGGACAAGTAGGAGAACAACCCAGTAGATGGATACACAGCCTGCAAAAGTGCAAACTATTTGTTTACAATAATTCAGTTAATTATCAGTTAACTATTACATTAATACAGGCTTTTGTTCATTTAGACCATACGTAGGTCATATCAAGTTTAAACCTGTGCGACTGGCACCATTTTGAGTAGCCAATAGCCTATAAATGTAGCCTATTTTTGCAGCCTATAGCCTATTCGAATCTGGGAATTGTTTATTTAAGTTTCAGTTAAAATATTTGATTATCTAAATAATATTGAATGTAAAGGTATTGGTTATGTCGGCTATAGGCTTTCATTAGGTAAGAAGAAGGCTAATTAGAAGGCTCTTTTTCAAAGCGATTTGAGTTGTCAATGTGTGCATCGCCTTGTGAAGATAAGACAGGCCTATCGTTCTTAATTCTTGGCATGGTTTCCTTTCATCCAAATGTTGAATAGACATGCAGACAAATTAATTCATCCATAGAATGGTAATAGCCTTAAAGCCTACTACTCTGGAGTCATAAAAATAATTAAATACATTTATGTTATTTTGCGGGTCACAGACCGGCTCTCGTTACAATTCTATTCGGTGTGTCAGGTTGTGGAGAAAAATCTGTCCTGATGTCGAATATCGGGTGGGGCTCTGAAATGATGTGGCCGGCGCCGGGCGTGTGCGACTCCAAAAAACTGACCCGTGCAGGACTCTAAGACAGACACACACAGCCCTTATGCGGTTGATTTATGGTTTAATCTGAGTCTTCAGAGGCAGATCCAGTGTTAATCCACCCACTGAAAGCCTGTGTTTGTTTACTGTCTGCTGAGGAATAAAACAGCTCTACTCTAATAAGGATGGTAAAGACATGAAAACAGCACGCAGCAGTGGGAAGACATTAAGACAATAATAAGCCAATGGGAGGAGGAATGAGTCTCTGTCTGTCTGTCACTCTCACTTAGGGCTTGGTGTCTAAAATGTATTTTTTAAATATTTGTTTTATTTTATTGGGGGTAGATCAGCTTTAATATTGCAGATAGATTGTAACTTCCATCAATGTAATTGTCTGCATCAATTCCAATCCCCCATGTTTTTTTTCTTCTCGCAAATATATATACATACACGTACACATACATATATATATATACATATATATATATATACATATACATACATACACATACACACATATAAATACATATACAGTTGAAGTCGGAAGTTTACATACACTTAGGTTGGAGTCATTAAAACTTGTTTTTCAACCACTCCACAAATTTCTTGTTAACAAACTATAGTTTCGGCAAGACGGTTAGGATGTCTACTTTGTGCATGACACAAGTAATTTTACCAACAATTGTTTACAGACAGATTATTTCACTTATAATTCACTGTATCACAATTCCAGTGGGTCAGAAGTTTACATACATTAAGTTGACTGTGCCTTTAAACAGCTTGGAAAATTCCAGGAAATGATGTCATGGCTTTAGAAGCTTCTGATAGGCTAATTGACATCATTTGAGTCAATTGGAGGTGTACCTGTGGATGTATTTCAAGGCCTACCTTCAAACTCAGTGCCTCTTTGCTTGACATCATGGGAAAATCAAAAGAAATCAGACAAGACATTGTAGACCTCCACAAGTCTGGTTCATCCTTGGGAGCAGTGTCTGTGATTGGGTTACAAAGGAGAAGGGGGTGGCTGCAGCCCAATATGGTGACTGGAGTATGGAAGAGCGGGAATATGGTGACTGGAGTATGGAAGAGCGGGTGTGTCGAAAGGAAAATATTGGGCGTGTGGAAAGGAGTGGGTGTGTCAAAAGCGCTCTGCTATAGGTTAGACGGTTTTGATTTTCTTCAGTTTCTTAACATGCAACTACCGTACACTGAGCTACCGTACTGCGAGAGTTTGGACTTCTGTTTTTAAGCCAGAGGATTAGTCTGAGTTTTACACAAATAATTGTACATTTTCAGTTAGAAAACTGACAATGTTTTATTTTTTATAAAAAATATTGATGATGGGTGTACTGTTGCTTCATGCATTGTATGCGTATGCTTACTGTGACTGTCACCTTAATATTGGATCCTAGGTACCTACTTCCCACTCCAGTTGCCGGACAGTAGTGCTTGTCAAGTTGGAGCGAAGGGCACGGTGTTGTTGCCGTTCATGCCCTCCCCATTGAGTAGTAGTCTCTATGTATGTATCAAGGTGACATCTAGATGGTTATCAATGTTTCTTATTTCATGTGTGGGCTGCTATCCTACTTGAAATAAAATGATGGGAGGGGAAAAACTGGCCACGTTAGCTACTGCCGTCTCGTCGTGCAGCCCAATCAGCCACGCATAACAGTCTAGAGTGGCAACATATCTGCCTAATTAGCTGATTCGTTTTCCATACACCCAATCCTTCCGACACACCCACTCACCCATACTTCAGTCGCCATATTGGGCCGCAGCTACCCATACTTGTTTCAAAGCCCAGGGGAAAGGTCTGTGTGTACTATGTAATGCAATGGGTCTCTGACAAGGCCACAGTAGTCATGAACCAAACACGCAATGTAAACAGACAGAGGTACACTGACAGGCTGGGATTGGACCAAAAGGGTATTGTGTTATAATGTAGAAACCTAATACAATATATATAAAGGATTATTTTAAATCAAATCAAATCAAATTGTATTTGTCACATGCGCCGAATACCGTGAAATGCTTATTTACAAGGCCTTAACCAACAATGCAGTTCAAGAAATAGAGTTAAGAAAATATTTACTAAATAAACTAAAGTAAAAAATAAAATAAAAAGTAACACAATAAAATAACAATAACGAGGCTATATACAGGGGTTACCGGTACCGAGTCAATGTGCGGGGGTACAGGTTAGTCGAGGTAAGTAGCTTAGTGGTTAAGAGCGTTGTGCCAGTAACCGAAAGGTCGCTGGTTCTCATCCCCAAGCCGACTAGGTGAAAAATCTGTCGATGTGCCCTTGAGCAAGGCACTTAACCCTAATTGCTCCTGTAAGTCGCTCTGGATAAGAGCGTCTGCTAAATGACTAAAATGTAAATGTAAATGTAATTTGTACATATAGGTAGGGGTAAAGTGACTATGCATAGATAATAAACAGCGAGTAGCAGCAGTGGGGGGGGGTCAAAGTAAATAGTCTGGCTGGCCATTTGATTAATTGTTCAGCAGTCTTATGGCTTGGGGGTAGAAGCTGTTAAGGAGCCTTTTGGACCTAGACTTGGCGCTCCGATTCTGCTTGCCGTGCGGTAGCAGAGAGAACAGTCTATGACTTGGGTGACTGAAGTCTTTGGCAATTTATTGGGCCTTCCTCTGACACCGCCTAGTATATAGGTCCTGGATGGCAGGAAGCTTGGCCCCAGTCATGAACTGGGCCGTACACACTAGCCTCTGTAGCGCCTTACGGTCGGATGCCGAGCAGTTGCCATACTAGGTGGTGATGCAACCGGTCAGGATGCTCTCGATGGTGCAGCTGTAGAACTTTTTGAGGATCTGGGGACCCATACCAAATATTTTCAGTCTCCTGAGGGGGAAAGGTGTTGGTGTGCCCTCTTCACAACTGTCTTGGTGTGTTTGGACCATGATAGTTTGTTGGTGATGTGAACACCAAGGAACTTGAAACTCTCGACCCGCTCCACTACAGCCTCGTCGATGTGAATGGGGGCGTGTTCAGCCCTAATTTTTCCTGTAGTCCACGATCAGCTCCTTTGTCTTGCTCATGTTGAGGGAGAGGTTGTTGTGCTGGCACCACACTGCCAGGTCTCTGACCTCCTCCCTATAGGCTGTCTCATCGTTGTCGGTGATCAGGCCTACCACTGTTGTGACGTCAGCAAACTTAATGATGGTGTTGGAGTCGTGCCTGGCCATGCAGTCGTGAGTGAACAGGGAGTACAGGAGGGGACTGAGCACGCAGCCCTGAGGGGCCCCAGTGTTGAGGATCAGCGTGGCAGATGTGTTGTTGCCTACCCTTACCACCTGGGGGCGGCCCGTCAGGAAGTCCAGGATCCAGTTGCAGAGGGAGGTGTTTAGTCCCAGGGTCCTTAGCTTAGTGATGAGCTTTGTGGGCACTATGGTGTTGAACGCTGAGCTGTAGTCAATGAACAGCATTCTCACATATGTGTTCCTTTTGTCCAAGTGGGAAAGGGCAGTGTGGAGTGCGATTGAGATTTCGTCATCTGTGGATCTGTTGGGGCGGTATGCGAATTGGAGTGGGTCTAGGGTTTCTGGGATGATGGTGTTGATGTGAGCCATAACCAGCCTTTCAAAGCACTTCATGGATACTGATGTGACTGCTACGGGCGGTAGTCATTTAGGCAGGTTATCTTTATTTCTTGGGCACAGCGACTATGGTGGTCTGCTTGAAACATGTAGGTATTACAGACTTGGTCAGGGAGAGGTTGAAAATGTCAGTGAAGACATTTGCCAGTTGGTCCGCGCATGCTCTGAGTACACGTCCTGGTAATCTGTCTGGCCCCGTGGCCTTGTGAATGTTGACCTGTTTAAAGGTCTTGCTCACATCGGCTACAGAGAGCGTGATCACACCGTCGTCCGGAACAGCTGGTGTTCTTATGCATGCTTCAGTGTTGCTTGCCTCGAAGCGAGCATAAAAGGCATTTAGCTCGTTTGTAGGCTCACGTCACTGGGCAGCTCGCGGCTGGGTTTCCCTTTGTAGTCCGTAATAGTTTGCCACATACGACGAGCGTCGGAGCCAGTGTAGTAGGATTCAATCTTAGTCCTGTATTGATGCTTTGCCTGTTTGATGGTTCGTCTGAGGGCATAGCGGGATTTCTTATAAGCGTCCGGATTAGTGTCCCGCTCCTTGAAAGCGGCAGCTCTAGCCTTTAGCTCGGTACGGATGTTGCCTGTAATCGATGGCTTCTGGTTGGGATATGTACGTACGGTCACTGTGAGGACGACGTTGTCGATGCACTTATTGATGAAGTCGGTGACTGAGGTGGGATACTCCTCAATGCCATTGGATGAATCCCGGAACATATTCTAGTCTGTGCTAGCAAAACAGTCCATTAGCGTAGCATCCGCGCATTTTCATCTGACCACTTTCGTATTGAGCGAGTCACTGGTACTTCCTGCTTTAGTTTTTGCTTGTAAGCAGGAATCAGGAGGATTGAATTATGGTCAGATTTGCCAAATGGAGGGTGAGGGAGAGCTTTGTATGTCTCTGTGTGTGGAGTAAAGGTGGTCTAGAGTTTTTTTTCCACTGGTTGCACATGTGACATGCTGGTAGAAATTAGGTAAAACTGATTTAAGTTTGCCTGCATTAATGTCCCCGGCCACTAGGAGCGCCGCTTCTGGATGAGCATTTTTCTTGTTTGCTTATGGCCTTATACAGCTCGTTGAGTGCGGTCTTAGTGCCAGGATCGGTTTGTGGTGGTAAATAGACGGCTACGAAAAATATAGAAGAAAACTCTCTTGGTAGATCATGTGGTCTACAGCTTATCATGAGGTACTCTACCTCAGGCGAGCAATACCTCGAGATTTCCTTAATATTAGACATCGTGCACCAGCTGTTATTGACAAATAGACACACACCCCCACCCCTCGTCTTACCAAATGTAGCTGTTCTGTCCTACCGATGCACGGAAAACCCAGCCAACTGTATATTATCCGTGTTGTCGTTCAGCCACGACTCTGTGAAACATAACATATTACAGTTTTTAATGTCCCGTTGGTAGGATAGTCTCGAACGGAGATCATCTAGTTTATTCTTCAGTGATTGCACGTTGACCAATAGAACGGATGGTAGAGGTGGGTTACCCACTCGCCAACGAATTCTCACAAGGCAGCTAGCTAGCTAGACAAGAAGTCATCATCATGAAAAGGGCTGTGGTGGTCATAAAATTTTGTCAGCCGGTGATTATGAAGAAAATAACTGCCAGTCTCACGGTAATTGACTGTTAATTAACATAAACACATTTTGCATCTCCTGGCTTCCACGCATAGCCCACAAGCCACTGATGCAGACCTTTGGAACATCTATATTTTAAAAAGTCTAATAAATCCATGTAATATAGCCTACACCATCACAATAAATCCATTATTCATTTTAAACAGGTCTAAAGAAACATGATATGAAGAAAATGTAGTCTAATTCAGAAGAGCAGAATAGCATACTCTGAGTTGTCCTTATGTTAGACCCTGATCTGGCTATGCCATATGGCTGTGGGCTACACAAGTTTATTTAGCAAACAAGATTTTCTTAGAATTCCGTGGCATTATTTTATATTATTTTATAGTATGAAGAATACAATTGAACATAGCTGAATAAAGTAGAAAGGATATTTTCTCCAAACGATTTGAGGGAGTGCGCACATGTGGCTATTCTGTGTTGAGTGGTTAACAAAGAAACAGGTTCTCCTATATGCTTAATTTAGAGTTATTTATGTAACTTTAGTTGTGATACAAATGTTGAGCTATATGTTTGGATTTTTTATACATTCTAAGGCTGGATGATGCGACTCTAGTGATGATTTGAAAAAAGTCGCATAAAAGGCATGAGCTTTGCTTTGTTTTCTTTAGCAGGCTATACACACTTCATCAGTCTCTCATTCACAATTTGACAAGCACTTGATGATGCCTCGAATTTCCCGGCTGCATCCCCTTTGTGTGGCCGTAATGCCCCCTAAAAAAATCCATGCCTTTTGCGGCCAGTGGACGTTGTGCCCTTGGGCTGAATATAATTTTTATAATTCCCTTCTCCCGGCTGCATGCCAAAGCACCTCTCACTCACATGGCTCTCCTTCATGCGATCAGGTCTTTCTCACAGGCTACAAGGGAAGACAGACACATCGGGGACTCAACTGCGCGGGTCCTTATCTAATTCCGAGGCGCATATTGAAGATATTGGAACTGTCCACATTTATTTATTTTTCGTCAGCCAACAAGATGAGTAGGCCTAACGAACAGTAAAAGCACTAGCCTATGTCAATCTACTATCCCCCGTAGTACAAAAGTTGACCTATTCTATTCTGTGCGAGAAATAAATATTCCAACCATCGGACAGTTGTGGCATCAAAAAAACTGTTTTAAGCAATGAGCCTGATGCAAGAGATGAGAACGTTTAAAATGTTGATAAACAATTAGGCTATTTCTTCACATTATATGTGCAGCAATGCGCACACGGCAGTAGGCTTTAAGCACGAATGTTCCATTAGCAGGAAAACACCATTCTCAAAAGTGACCACAAATGCGATTAAGCATGTAATGTTTTTATTATTTTATGGTGAAAATGATCTTCCCCAAACTTGAAACTCACGCGCTGCGTATGTATGCCAGTTAGGCTCTACACCCCTTGTAAAGTGGATTAATGTGCTTCATTTTAAGAAGTTGTTTGGCCACTTTAGTTGTGATACAAACCTTATCAAAACATATAGGCCTATGGGCTAGAGATGTGCGACTATGATTTGAAAAAGTCGCAAAAAAAGCATGCGCTGCTTATTGCCTTAAGCTCGGCATCATTCACAAGTGATAATATATCTTTCACAAGTGATTGGCTAATATTGTCACCCATCACAATATTATTGATTTAATCTTGTCTTTACATATACTAAGTAATATGTGTGAAATTTGCTTTGATTTAGAATGGACCATTATCATGCACCTGTCTTGAAACAGGGGCATCAGAAAAAAATACATGTAATCTATGCACTTAAATAGCGAATGGAGGACACTTTTTCTGTGGTTCATTTTCATGCCAGCCAGGTTGCTATACTCCTGTTGTAAAGAGAAGCAATGTGCTTAATATCGCTCAGGGCGAAGGTTTCTTTCCAGAGAGACAACAGGGATTGTAACATACTCTGTTTCTCGGAAACATGGCTCTCTCGGGATATACTGTCTGAGTCGGTCCAGGCAGTTGGATTCTCAGTTCATCGCGCAGACAGGAATAAATATATTTCCGGGAAGCAGAAGGGCGGAAGTGTATGTTTTATGATTAACGACTCATTGTGTAATTTTGATAACATACAGGAACTCAAGTCCTTTTGTTCACCCAACCTAGAATACCTCACAATCAAATACCGACCGTATTATCTACCAAGATAATTTTCTTCGGTTATAGTCACGGTCGTGTATATCCCCCCTCAAGCCGATACCACGACGGCCCTCAGAGAACTTCACTGGACTTTATACAAACTGGAAACCACATTTATTGTAGCTGGGGATATTAACAAAGCAAATTAGAGGAAAAGGCTACCAAAGTTCTATCAACACATCGACTGTAGTACTCGCGCTGCTAAAACGCTCGACCACTGCTACTCCAACTTCCAGGATGCATACAAGGCCCTCCCCTGCCCTCCTTTCTGCAAATCAGACCACAACTCCATTTTGCTCCTCCCTTCCTATAGGCAGAAACTCAAACAGGAAGTACCCGTGCTAAGGACTTTTCAATGCTGATCTGACCAATCGGAATCCACGTTTCAAGATTGTTTTGATCGTGGATATGTTCTGGGTAGCTTGAGAGAATAATATCAATGTATATAAATCCAATCAAATCAAATCAAATTGTATTGGCCACATGCGCCGAATACAACAGGTGCAGACATTACAGTGAAATGCTTACTTACAGCCCTTAACCAACAGTGCATTTATTTTTAACAAAAAAGTAAAAATAAAACAACAACAAAAAAAGTGTTGAGAAAAAAAGAGCAGAAGTAAAATAAAATAACAGTAGGGAGGCTATATATACAGGGGGGTACCGATGCAGAGTCAATGTGCGGGGGCACCGGCTAGCTGAGGTAGTTGAAGTAATATGTACATGTGGGTAGAGTTAAAGTGACTATGCATAAATAATTAAGAGTAGCAGCAGCGTAAAAGGATGGGGTGGGGGGGCAGTGCAAATAGTCCGGGTAGCCATGATTAGCTGTTCAGGAGTCTTATGGCTTGTGGGTAGAAGCTGTTGAGAAGTCTTTTGGACCTAGACTTGGCACTCCGGTACCGCTTGCCGTGCGGTAGCAGAGAGAACAGTCTATGACTAGGGTGGCTGGAGTCTTTGACAATTTTGAGGGCCTTCCTCTGACACCGCCTGGTATAGAGGTCCTGGATGGCAGGAAGCTTGGCCCCAGTGATGTACTGGGCCGTACACACTACCCTCTGTAGTGCCGTGCGGTCGGAGGCCAAGCAGTTGCCATACCAGGCAGTGATGCAACCAGTCAGGATGCTCTCGATGGTGCAGCTGTATAATTTTTTGAGGATCTGAGGACCCATGCCAAATCTTTTCAGTCTCCTGAGGGGGAATAGGCTTTGTCGTGCCCTCTTCACGACTGTCTTGGTGTGTTTGGACCATGATAGTTCGTTGGTGATGTGGACACCAAGGAACTTGAAGCTCTCAACCTGTTCCACAACAGCCCCGTCGATGAGAATGGGGGCGTGCTCAGTCCTCTTTTTTTCCCTATAGTCCACAATCATCTCCTTTGTCTTGGTCACGTTGAGGGAGAGGTTGTTATCCTGGCACCACATGGCCAGGTCTCTGACCTCCTCCCTATAGGCTGTCTTATCGTTGTCGGTGATCAGGCCTACCACTGTTGTGTCGTCGGCAAACTTAATGATGGTGTTGGAGTCGTGCCTGGCCATGCAGTCATGGGTGAACAGGGAGTACAGGAGGGGACTGAGCACGCACCCCTGAGGGGCCCCCGTGTTGAGGATCAGCGTGGCAGATGTATTGTTACCTACCCTTACCACCTGGGGGCGGCCCGTCAGGAAGTGAGGCTTCACTCATTCTCTGACCATGATCCTTTTCAAGCCTTTTACTTCTTAGTTTCTGCCATATTGCTCTCATTTAGGCCCTCTGTAGCTCAGTTGGTAGAGCATGGCGTTTGCAACACCAGGGTTGTGGGTTCGTTTTCCCACGGGGGGCCAGTATGAAAATGTATGCACTCACTATAACTGTAAGTCGCTCTGGATAAGAGCGTCTGCTAAATGACTAAAATGTAAAATGTAAATGTAAGTCCAGGATCCAGTTGCAGAGGGAGGTGTTTAGTCCCAGGATCCTTAGCTTAGTGATGAGCTTTGAGGGCACTATGGTGTTGAATGCTGAGCTGTAGTCAATGAATAGCATTCTCACGTAGGTGTTCCTCTTGTCCAGGTGGGAAAGGGCAGTGTGGAGTGCAATAGAGATTGCATCATCTGTGGATCTGTTGGGGCGGTATGCAAATTGGAGTGGGTCTAGGGTTTCTGGGATAATGCTGTTGATGTGAGCCATGACCAGTCTTTCAAAGCACTTCATGGCTACAGACGTCAGTGCTATGGGTCGGTAGTCATTTAGGCAGATTATCTTAGAGTCCTTGGGCACGGGGACTATGGTTGTCTGCTTGAAACATTGAGTATTACAGACTCAGTCAGGGACATGTTGAAAATGTCAGTGAAGACACTTGCCAGTTGGTCAGCACATGCTCGGAGTACACGTCCTGGTAATCCGTCTGGCCCTGCGGCCTTGTGAATGTTGACCTGCTTAAAAGTCTTACTCACATCGGCTACGGAGAGCGTGATCACATAGTCATCCGGAACAGCTGGTGCTCTCATGCATGCTTCAGTGTTGCTTGCCTCGAAGCGAGCATAGAAGTAGTTTAGCTCGTCTGGAAGTCTTGTGTCACTGGGCAGCTCGCGGCTGTGCTTCCCTTTGTAGTCTGTAATAGTTTTCAAGCCCTGCCACATCCGACGAGCGTCAGAGCCAGTGTAGTACAATTCAATCTTAGTCCTGTATTGACTCTTTGCCTGTTTGATGGTTCGTCGGAGGGCATAGCGGGATTTCTTATAAGCGTCCGGGTTAGAGTCCCGCTCCTTGAAAGCGGCAGCTCTACCCTTTAGCTCAGTGCGGATGTTTCCTGTAATCCATGGCTTCTGGTTGGGGTATGTACGTACGGTCACTGTGGGGACGACATCATCGATGCACTTATTGATGAAGCCAGTGACTGATGTGGTGTACTCCTCAATGCTATCTGAAGAATCCCGGAACATGTTCCAGTCTGTGCTAGCAAAACAGTCCTGTAGCTTAGCATCTGCGTCATCTGACCACTTTTTTATTAACCGAGTCACTGGTGCTTCCTGCTTTAGTTTTTGCTTATAAGCAGGAATCAGGAGGATAGAGTTATGGTCAGATTTGCCAAATGGAGGGCGAGGGAGAGCTTTGTATGCGTCTCTGTGTGTGTGGAGTAAAGGTGGTCTAGAGTTTTTTTTCCTCTGGTTGCACATTTAACATGCTGGTAGAAATTAGGTTGAACGGATTTAAGTTTCCCTGCATTAAAGTCCCCGGCCACTAGGAGCGCTGCATCTGGATGAGCGTTTTCCTGTTGATTTATGGCCTTATACAGCTCATTCAGTGCAATCTTAATGCCAGCATTGGTTTGTGGTGGTAAATAGACAGCTATGAAAAATATAGATGAAAACTCTCTTGGTAAATAGTGTGGTCTACAGCTTATCATAAGATACTCTACCTCAGGCGAGCAAAACCTCGAGACTTCCTTAGTATTTGATTTTGTGCACCAGCTGTTGTTTACAAATATACACAGACCGCCACCCCTTGTCTTACCGGAGTCAGCCGTTCTATCCTGCCGATGTAGCGTATAGCCCGCTAGCTGTATGTTATCCATGTCGTCGTTCAGCCACGACTCGGTGAAACATAAGATATTACTGTTTTGAATGTCCCGTTGGTAGGATAACCGTAATCTTAGGTCATCCAATTTGTTCTCCAATAATTGAAGATTGGCTAATAGGATTGATGGGAGCGGCAGTTTACTCGCTCGCCGTCGGATCCTTACAAGGCTGGTTTGGTTATAAGAGACGATGGCAGAAACATTATGTACAAAATTTAAATTACAAATAACGCGGAAAAACACACATAATAGTACAATTGGTTAGAGGGCTATAAAATATATATATACTGATACAGTGACTGAGTTTATCAGGAAGTGTATAGGAGATGTTGTACCCACTGTGACTATTAAAACCTACCCTAATGCACGAAACTGTAAGCGCGAACCACCGCATTTAACCATGGCAAGGTGACTGGGAATACGGCAGAATACAAACAGTGTAGTTATTCCCTCCGCAAGGCAATCAAACAGGCAAAACGTCAGTATAGGGACAA
This sequence comes from Coregonus lavaretus, assembly GCF_964263955.1. Classification (NCBI taxonomy): domain Eukaryota; kingdom Metazoa; phylum Chordata; class Actinopteri; order Salmoniformes; family Salmonidae; genus Coregonus; species Coregonus lavaretus. The sequence goes on from NC_139996.1 coordinate 19,769,329, forward strand.
ACTGGAGTCGCAATTCAACAGCTCAAACACGAGACGTATGTGGCAGGGTCTACAGACAATCACGGACTACAAAAGGAAAACCAGACACGTCGCGGACACCGACGTCTTGCTTCCGGACAAGCTAAACACCTTCTTCGCCCGCTTTGAAGATAATACAGTGCCATCGACGTGACCCGCTACCAAGGACTGTGGGCTCTCCTTCTCCGTGGCCAACGTGAGTAAGACATTTAAGCATGTTAACCCTCGCAAGGCTGCCGGCCCAGATGGCATCCCTAGCCGCGTCCTCAGAGCATGTGCAGACCAGCTTGCTGGTGTGTTTACGGACATATTCAATCTCTCCCTATCCCAGTCTGCTGTCCCCACATGCTTCAAGATGGCCACCATTTTCCCTGTACCCAAGAAAGCAAAGGTAACTGAACTAAATGACAATCGCCCCATAGCACTCACATCTGTCATCATGAAGTGCTTTGAGAGACTACTCAAGGATCATATCACCTCTACGTTACCTGCCACCCTAGACCCACTTCAATTTGCTTACCGCCCCAATAGATCCACAGACGATGCAATCGCCATCACACTGCACACTGCGCTATCCATCTGGACAAGAGGAATACCTATGTAAGAATGCTGTTCATTGACTATAGCTCAGCATTCAACACCATAGTACCCTCCAAGCTCATCATTAAGCTTGAGGCCCTGGGTCTGAACCCTGCCCTGTGCAACTGGGTCCTGGACTTCCTGACGGGCCGCCCCCCAGGTGGTGAAGGTAGGAAACAACACCTCCACTTTGCTGATCCTCAACACTGGGGCCCCACAAGGGTGCGTGCTCAGCCCCCTCCTGTACTCCATGTTCACCATTGACTGCGTGGCCAAACACGCCTCCAACATAGTACCCTCCAAGCTCATCATTAAGCTTGAGGCCCTGGGTCTGAACCCTGCCCTGTGCAACTGGGTCCTGGACTTCCTGACGGGCCGCCCCCCAGGTGGTGAAGTTAGGAAACAACACCTCCACTTTGCTGATCCTCAACACTGGGGCCCCACAAGGGTGCGTGCTCAGCCCCCTCCTGTACTCCATGTTCACCATTGACTGCGTGGCCAAACACGCCTCCAACTCAATCATCAAGTTTGCAGACGACACAACAGTAGTAGGCTTGATTACCAACAATGACGTGACAGCCTACAGGGAGGAGGTGAGGGCTCTGGGAGTGTGGTGCCAGGAAAATAACCTCTCACTCAACGTCAACAAAACAAAGGAGATGATTGTGGACTTCAGAAAACAGCAGAGGGAGCACCCCACATCCACATCGATGGGACCACAGTGGAGAAGGTGGAATGCTTCAAGTTTCTCGGCGTACACATCACTGAAAGACTGAAATGGTCCACCCATACAGACAGTGTGATGAAGAAGGCGCAACAGCGCCTCTTCAACCTCAAGAGACTGAAGAAATTTGGCTTGGCACCTAAAACCCTCACAAACTTTTACAGATGCACAATTGAGAGCATACTGTCGGGCTGTATCAACGCCTGCTATGGCAACTGCACCGCCCGCAACCGCAGGGCTCTCCAGAGGGTGGTGCGGTCTGCGTAACGCATCACCAGGGGCAAACTACCAGCCCTCCAGGACTCCTACAGCACCCGATGTCACAGGAAGGCCAAAAAGATCATCAAGGACAACAACCACCCGAGCCACTGCCTGTTCACCCCGCTATCATCCAGAAGGCAAGGTCAGTACAGGTGCAACAAAGCTGGGACCGAGAGACTGAAAAACAGCTTCTATCTCAAGGCCATCAGACTGTTAAATAGCCTTCACTAGCACATAGATTAGAAATCACTGGCCACTTTAATAAATGGAACACTAGTCACTTTAATAATGTTTACATATCTTGCATTACTCATCTCATATGTATATACTGCATTATATACTATTCTACTGTATCTTAGTCTATGCCACTCTGACATTGCTCGTCCACATATTTCTTTTTATATTCTTAATTCCATTGCTTTACTTAAATTTGTGTGTATTGGGTATATGTTGTGAAATTGTTAGATATTACTTGTTAGATATACTGCACTGTCGGAGCTAGAAACACAAGCATTTCGCTACACCCGCAATAAGATCTGCTAAACACGTGTATATGACCAATAAAAATTGATTTGATGTTCTGAATTCTGTCACTGTCCATTTCAAAACTGCTGATCAAATAGGCATATCGACTACATCCGTCTTAGCTTGCTCATTTGTCTTAATCGAAATGACGGCTTTATCTTATCCGCTCATTGTTCCCTTATGCCATAGTTTCTACATCTATATTGTTATATTGCTTTTATCACATTAGTATTAATCATTTTAGGCAATGCTGGAATTATTTTATTGTTTTGCGTATTTTGTGTATTACAATTAGCTCATGTGTTTTCTCCACGAGGAGGGGATACTACAGTGTGGGAAAAAAGTATTTGATCCCCTGCTGATTTTGTACGTTTGCCCACTGACAAAGACATGATCGGTCTATTATTTTAATGGTAGGTTTATTTGAACAGTGAGAGAAAGAATAACAACAAAAAAATCCAGAAAAACGCATGTAAAAAATGTCAGACGTTTCTTGTAGTTGGCCAACAGGTTTGCACACATCTCAGGAGGGATTTTGTCCCACTCCTCTTTGCAGATCTTCTCCAAGTCATTAAGGTTTCGAGCCTGACGTTTGGCAACTTGAACCTTCAGCTCCCTCCACAGATTTTCTATGGGATTAAGGTCTGGAGACTGGCTAGGCCACTCCAGGACCTTAATGTGCTTCTTCTTGAGCCACTCCTTTGTTGCCTTGGCCGTGTGTTTTGGGTCATTGTCATGCTGGAATACCCATCCACGACCCCATTTTCAATGCCCTGGCTGAGGGAAGGGGGTTCTCACCTAAGATTTGACGGTACATGGCCCCGTCCATCGTCCCTTTGATGCGGTGAAGTTGTCCTGTCCCCTTAGCAGAAAAACACCCCCAAAGCATAATGTTTCCACCTCCATATTTGACGGTTGGGATGGTGTTCTTGGGGTCATAGGCAGCATTCCTCCTCCTCCAAACACGGCGAGTTGAGTTGATGCCAAAGAGCTCGATTTTGGTCTCATCTGACCACAACACTTTCACCCAGTTCTCCTCTGAATCATTCAGATGTTCATTGGCAAACTTCAGACGGTCCTGTATATGTGCTTTCTTGAGCAGGGGGACCTTGCGGGCGCTGCAGGATTTCAGTCCTTCATGGCGAAGTATGTTACCAATTGTTTTCTTGGTGACTATGGTCCCAGCTGCCTTGAGATCATTGACAAGATCCTCCCGTGTAGTTCTGGGCTGATTCCTCACCGTTCTCATGATCATTGCAACTCCACGAGGTGAGATCTTGCATGGAGCCCCAGGCCGAGAGAGATTGACAGTTATTTTGTGTTTCTTCCATTTGCGAATAATCGCACCAACTGTTGTCACCTTCTCACCAAGCTGCTTGGCGATGGTCTTGTAGCCCATTCCAGCCTTGTGTAGGTCTACAATCTTGTCCCTGACATCCTTGGAGAGCTCTTTGGTCTTGGCCATGGTGGAGAGTTTGGAATCTGATTGATTGATTGCTTCTGTGGACAGGTGTCTTTTATACAGGTAACAAGCTGAGATTAGGAGCACTCTCTTTAAGAGTGTGCTCTTAATCTCAGCTCGTTACCTGTATAAAAGACACCTGGGAGCCAGAAATCTTTCTGATTGAGAGGGGGTCAAATACTTATTTCCCTCATTAAAATGCTAATCAATTTATTACATTTTTGTCATGCGTTTTTCTGGATTTTTGTTGTTGTTATTCTGTCTCTCACTGTTCAAATAAACCTACCATTAAAATTATAGACTGATAATTTCTTTGTCAGTGGGCAAACGTACAAAATCAGCAGGGGATCAAATATTTTTTTTCCCTCACTGTATATAATGTTGTTGGGTCTGTAACCATGTTTGCCAGTGAGTCTCTTCCCATTCAAATTTTTTTTTTAAACAAAACGTTCAGTAATAGACCCATGTAATTCCAGTTGATATTGCGAGGGTTGTTTTGTTTGTGCAATGCGCTGTCTGTGCGTCGGTACATTGTCTATAAAAGTGGATCCTTGTGATTGTATTTTCCTTCCTTCCAACATAGGGCCAATAAAATACTTCAAATGATAGGCTAACTGCGTCTCTCTCTCTCTCTCTCTCTCTCTCTCTCTCTCTCTGTGTGTGGTGACTTAAATAATAGTAAAGTTAAGGCCTTAACATCTTGCTGAATTTATCTGAACTAACATCTGTCTGAATTTCTGTCGGTGTCCATTTTGAAAGTGCTGAACTAATAGGCCTAACTTGTCACAGCTCGTTTGCTTGCACTTGCTTATACTTAGAGCTAAGTGTTAATGATATAAGAACAAACATTATGAATTTACTGAACATAAATGTAATAATGTTCATGTATGGTTCAAAAGTCAAAACTCATGTCGGCATTTGTTATTATTGAAGGAGAATGCGGTTCTTATCGAGTTACACAAATCCACAAGGAGTAAGTAGAAACCATATTTACGATGAACAAAAATATAAACATGCAACAATTTTAAAGATTTTACTGAATTACAGTTCATATAAGGAAATCAGTCAATTGAAATAAATTCATCAGGCCTTAATCTATGGATTTCACATGTCTGTTGGTCACAGACACCTTAAAAAAAGGTAGGGGCGTGGATCAGAAGACCAGTCAGTATTAAGTATGACCACCATTTGCCTCATGCAGCGCGACACATCTCCTTCGCATAGAGTTGATCAGGCTGTTGATCGTGGCCTGTGGAATGTTGTCCCACGCCTCTTCAATGGCTGTGTAAAGTTGCTGGATATTGGCGGGATCTGGAACACGCTGTCGTACAAATTTATCCAGAGCATCCCAAACATGCTCAATGGGTGACATAGTCAGGTCCATAAATATTTGGACATTGACCAATATATTATTATTTTAGCTGTCTACCACAGCATATTGGAGTTGAAATTAAATAATGAATATGAGCTGAAAGTGCAGACTTTCAGCTTTAATTTGAGGGTGTTTACATCCAAATCGGCTGAATGGTGTAGGAATTACAGCACTTTTTATATGTGGTCCCCCCCTTTTTAAGGGACCAAAAGTAATTGGACAATTGGCTGCTCAGCTGTTCCATGGCCAGGTGTGTGTTATTCCCTCATTAGTTCAGTTACAAGTAAGCAGATAAAAGGTCTAGAGTTGATTTCAAGTGTGGCATTTTTAATTTGGAATCTGTTGCTGTTAACCCTCAATATGAAGTCCAAAGAGCTGTCACTGCCAGTGAAGCAAGCCATCATTAGGCTGAAAAATAAAAATAAAATAAAAACCATCAGAGAGATAGCAAAAACATTAGGTGTGGCCAAATCAACTATTTGGTACATTCTTAAAAAGAAAAAATGCACTGGTGAGCTCAGGAACACCAAAAGGCCCGGAAAAACCAAGGAAAACAACTGTGGTGGATGACAGAATAATTATTTCCTTGGTGAAGAAAAACCCCTTCACAACAGTGGGCCAGATCAAGAACACCCTCCAGGAGGTAGGCGTATCTGTGTCAAAGTCAACAATCAAGAGAAGCCTTCACCAGAGTAATACACAGGGTTTACCACAAGATGTAAACCATTGGTAAGCCTCAAAAACAGGAAGACCAGATTAGAGCTTGCCAAAAAACATCTAAAAAAGCCTGTACAGTTCTGGAACAACATCCTATAGACAGATAGATCAACTTGTACCAGAATGATGGGAAGAGAAGAGTATGGAGAAGGAAAGGAATGGCTCATGATCCGAAGCATACCACCTCATCTGTGAAGCATGGTGGAGGTAGTGTTATGGCGTGGGCATGTATGGCTGCCAATGGAACGGGTTCCCTTGTATTTATTGATGATGTGACTGCTGACAAAAGCAGCAGGATGAATTCTGAAGTGTTTAGGGTTATATTATCTGCTCAGGTTCAGCCAAATGCTTCAAAACTCATTGGACGGCGCTTCACAGTGCAGATGGACAATGACCCGAAGCATACTGCAAAAGCAACCCAATACTTGTTTAAGGCAAAGAAGTGGAATGTGCTGCAATGGCCAAGTCAGTCACCTGACCTGAATCCAATTGAGCATGCATTTCACTTGCTGAAGGCAAAACTGAAGGCAAAACGCCCCTAGAACAAGCAGGAACGGAAGACAGCAGCAGTAAAGGTCTGGCAGAGCATCACCAGGGAAGAAAACCAGCATATGGTGATGTCTATGGGTTCCAGACTTCAGGCAGTCATTGACTGCAAAGGATTTGCAACCAAGTATTAAAACTCACAATTTAATTTATGATTATGTTAGTTTGTCCAATTACTTTTGAGCCCCTAAAATTGGGGGGCTATGTATAAAAATGGTTGTAATTCCCACACGGTTCATACAATAATTTTGACAAAACCCTTAAATTAAATGCTACACTTAAAGCACATCTTGATTGTTTCCTTTCAAATCCATGGTGGTGGCATACAGAGCCAAAATGATGCAAATTGTGTCACTGTCCAAATACTTATGGTCCTGACAGTCTCTGGTGAATATGCAAGCCATGGAAGAACTGGGACATTTTCAGCTTCCAGGAATTGTGTACAGATCCTTGTGACATGGGGCCGTGCATTATCATGCTGAAACATGAGGTGATGGCGGTGGATGAATGGTATGACAATGCCTGCTAAATATATCCATGGGAAAAGCTTACTGCTACGTGGAGCTGTCTCCTTATGCAACAACGAGTTTACTTAAGAAAGAACGATGCTTTCAAAATCCTTTTGGCCACTTTAAAAACAACTATGATGTAATGTTGCCATAGCAATCTGAGAGTGGATGTAGTGTTGCATCACCATAGTGATGGGATATTAGTGTGATGAAATCTGGCCAAACAGTTGTCAACGTGCACTCTACTTTATGGTTACCATGGCGATTACTCTTTAACTGTGGTCAAGGTAATTTAATTATGTAATATTTAATTCTATGGGGATGGATCAGGTCAATCCAGTCTGTTGTTTCTGTCAGATCCCGTGCAGCAGTAAAAAGCCTCCCCACCACCACTTGCAGACAATTACGGGTTCCACAGTATGACAGGGTAAATGCTGTGTGTGATGCTCAGTGGCTGCAACACCTGAGATAGCCAGTTAAAACGACAGGGTATGAAAAAAACAGCAGTTTTTTCAATGTTTTTATTAGTTGTGCAGGGTCAAACTCAAAACCATAGCGTGTGCATGTGTGAGACGCAAAAAATGGCAGATGCATACTGTGTTTGTGTGTGTGTCCTTATTACCATAATGTAGCCCTCATACAGTTTAACAAACATAGCACATGTGCAGGATGCACAGTCTGAGACAGAAATCCTCCCTCACAGCTTCTACTCCAACTCGCCCCTCTGTCTCTCTCTCTCTCTGACTCTGTCATTCAGAAGCTCCGTGGATCTCCTCTAGGATCAGTCAGTCTCCCTTTGCTCTGGGAAATTCACACTTAAGATGGCTGCTGCTGCTGCTTTCAACCTGGTCCTAGGGTAGAGTCAACCGACTCAGCCCATTGCACCCTGGTGGCCCATTGCACCTTGGTGTGCCATTTCTGACTGTGTGGGGCCAGGCAGGGGCGGCCACCAACAGATGCTCTCTCCCAGGGCAAACACAGGGCGCCCAGGCCGCTGTGGACTTAGCGCATGGGCGATGTGTACTCACCCCGCCGTGCCGACCGTGAGTGAGGATGTTCCCAGGGAGACAAGCATGCATGGGCTGGAGGTGTGTGTGTTGGGTATGGGTGGGGCAGGGTATCAGATTCATGGGAGCGAGGGCTCACCTTTACACCCCAAACCTATCAATCCCCCAAAAACATGCACCTCTGTTGATTGACCTTTTGCGTTAGTGGTGAATCCAAACTTACACTTAGTCAAATGTCAATGGGAGACTAAGTGAAAATTTGACTGAAGTGGAAGTTATGATTCACCCCTTATCCTCTAGCTGTCCCAACTCTCAAAGTAATAATAACCACTGAAGACGCACAGAGATATTGACACAAGCTATATTTATGCTGCTTCCCCATAACCTAAAGGCACAGCCAAATATAGGCCTAAGTCATCAAAATGCACACATAGTAACGAACAGTGTGTCAAGCCTCTCCCCAGACTGGTGGCTAAGACGTAGTACAGCTAATTGATAGGTTCCCACCTCAGAATGTCACCAGTGTGGGGAACACAGTGATTGAGTGTGATTTAATTAACACATGTTCCAATCATCTCTCTCCACTCCCTCTCTTGGTGCATTCCCTATACTATAGGCCTACTGTAGGCATAACATGGTAATATGGTGTGTGGATGTACTAGTTAAGAAGTTTAAATCCCCAGACAATGATAAAGGGATAGGGCTATAATGAAGACACTGTCTTGGTGTAATCCCTATACTGTAGGCCTGTACCAAAGATATGTATAACTAACCCAAGATCGTTAATCGGTGTCGTTTTCAATGGGAGCAAATTAAGCATAGTGGGCAGAACAAGCAAAGAGGTGGGCAGAGCCAAGCACGAGCTAGAGAGATCCTATTGGCTCGTTCTAGCATGTATTTGCATTTTTAGGGAACGCCTTCTCTGTGACGTGTGCGTGTGCAATAACTCAATTTTGAGAAACTTTGGCAAAGGGTCACGTCTACAAAAGTTACTGCACTCTGTTTGGCAGCAGTGGCATGAATAAAAAATACAAATTTCATGTCTCGGATGCTCATTTTGTATAGTGTGTGTGTAATTTGTGCGGTCGCATGTGTATGTGTGTGTTCTGTGTCTGGCGTGTGTGTATGCACTATGCAGCCGTGGTCTGGTGTGTTGATTTGGGCAAGTGCCTGTATGTGTAGCGTGTACTGTATGTATACTTTGCCTGTGTATGGGTGAGTCAGTGTGAGTGTGTGCACGTGTTTGTGGGTCAATGTGTAGTCTTATTCTTCTGTATAAAGTGATTCCATAAGGACCCTAGGAGATTACCTGGATGACTGTCATTAGGACCACCGCTAATATCACAAACAAACACAATATTAATAACAGATGCTGAGCTCTGGGTTTGAAAACTCTGAGTCAAATAATAAATATACATACACCGATTGGTTGGAATAATACTGTAAAATTGTGAAAATGATGATAATGCCCTTTTAGTGTAAGAGCTGTTTTAGCCTTCCATGGTGACATTACCATGCGGTAAATTAGTTAATAGACCAATAAGAAAGAGAGTTCCAAACCTCTCTGCCAATAACAGCACATTTTCACAGACACACACACACCACCAGTCATCCATTCATTTGCCTCATCATCCAACAAGTTCTCACGGTTTTACCAATTTGACATCAGATTCTGACATTTCTGCATGTTTCTCCAAAAGTCACATTTCTAAGTAGCTCCAAACAACACATTTCGAAGTTAAGGGTTAAGGTTTTGGATAGGGTTAAAACGCTAAGTTTAGGCATTTAATTTGAATGGTTAAGTTAAGGGGTAAGGTTTGGGATAGGTTTAACCCCCCCCCCCCCCAAAAAAAACAACAACAACAACAACAACAAAGTGTCTACCACTGGGATTGTACATGCAACCTTCAGATCCGGAGTCCTGGGATTACACTCATTTGCCACCCAAGTCCACATCGCCCTAGCAAAACCCAAGCCTACTTGATGGTAGTAGCGCTCACTGTTGCCCCCTAGTGGCCGGTTTTGAAGGCATTTCCCAACATTCTCAGGACCATTTAATAATAATAATAATATGCCATTTAGCAGACGCTTTTATCCAAAGCGACTTACAGTCATGCGTGCATAATTATTATTTTTTTGTGTATGGGTGGTCCCGGGGATCGAACCCACTACCTTGGCGTTACAAGCGCCGTGCTCTACCAGCTGAGCTACAGAAGTCAATCTTGAGCGATCTGCCTGCATCATCACCTGTCTCCATAAGGCAGTTCTACTCTCTGGCCAAAGACAACAGGCCTCAGCAGAAAACACACTGAATGCAGAGCCAAGACATCTGCATATTGTAGTGTACAAACAAACATCAGATGCAGTGCTCACCCCGGCACATTTACACTGGTCATCTCCAGCTCCCTCCAGAAATACATAAACAAAACACTTCAGACAAAAGACTGATCCCAGAATAAAACACAAGACTGAGTCTCATTATAAGAACTCAGCACACAACACAAAAACATCTTCATACTCTCTCTCACACACACAAAGGCCGGGATTCAATTATAGGCACATTACAGTGCAGCACACTGGACAGCTGACAATGTGCCTTTTAAAGGCAATTTTCCCGGAGTTCGGAGATCGCATTTATGGTGCACACTGCAAATGTCGGCTCAACCTTTAAAAGGTGCATTGTTGGCTGTCTTGTTCGCTGCTCTATGATGTGCCTCAGATTGAATCCCGACAGTCCGTCAGCCTAACAGTCTGGGTCATGTGTCTATGCCTCATGATAGCACAGCACCTGCAGTTGGCATAATATGTGATAAGTAACAATGGAAGGAGACACACTCAGACTCGGAATAACCAGAAGCAGAGCTTTCTCCGCAATCCCTCTCTCGCTATCCACATAAACCTTTAATATAAGGCCTCTTAAGCAGCCCTTGGCCATCTGAAGGCGCTGTACCCTGTAATTGACCTTAAAAATAATTTTTCGAGGAGGTCGGCAGCCATGGCCACCGTGTCATTGGCCTTCGGCCCAAGCAGTGGTCCGTGTGGGCCCTCCCTACCAGGCCCAGAGTAGCTAGCCTTGGTAGGGAGGAGGAGGAGGAGGAGGAGGATAAGGACTCATTGCCTCAAAATGTTAGGTTATATTTAGGGACCCTGGCTATCCTCTGTGACTGCAGGGAGAGAGAGAGATGCAGCATAATGCCAGTCTGGGTATACTGTAAACCACTCCCCTGATGCCCTCGGGTGGCCCTCTCTCAGGCACGTTTCCCTCTCCCATGGGGTGTAGGTTACAGGTCACACACACACATGGGTCAGGGTGCCTGGGGACAGGGTGCATGGGACAAGCCCCCTTGTACAACTTTTAACTCACCGTTTGGCTCAGCGAAAGCGCCCCAAACCTCCCATTCCTGCTGGATTCTGTCAACGCATGGCCTCTGTCAGCTAATTTATGTGATTTTTTTCTGGGAGAGATAACCGTTGGAAATATATCAAAGCCTCTGTCTGTCTTGTAAATGTTTTAAAGGTGAAAGACTGGGGATTATGAGAGAACAAAAAGAAAGAGACTCCCTTTAAATTCCCTGGCACAATGAAAGACAGAAAGCCTCTTTGTAACATCTCCAACTCTGGAGAGTTGTTTCACACCATTTACACCGGAATATCTCTTAGAATTCAAAAATAAGCGTTGCAAAATTCTATGAAGCACAGTAATAAGCCTGTATGAGATACTGCCATTGGCGTTATGTAATTACCATTCTATTAAGTTATTAAATTATAATCTATTAAGTCATAATAATAATATAATAATAATAATCATCAGAGACCTGTCTTTAAAGTTTACAGTATCATCTACAGTAAGCACTGTGAAATCCTATCTAAAGTTTACAGTATCAGCTACAGTAAGCGTTGTGAAATCCTATCTAAAGTTTACAGTAAGTCTACAGTAAGTGTTGTGAAATCCTATCTAAAGTTTACAGTAAGTCTACAGTAAGTGTTGTGAAATCCTATCTAAAGTTTACAGTATCGTCTACAGTAAGCGTTGTGAAATCCTATCTGCCAGTTGTGCAGACAGTGAGTTAGTACAGATGGGTTGTGTTTATGCTCGACAGTGTATTATCGCACCTTTAAATGCCTCTGAGAGAAGCTGAGAAGTTGCAGCCACTTCTGCCTGCCTCTTTTCCTTACCAGAGGAAACTGCGAGCCTTGGCAAGCTTTAAGCCTCGCCCTACAGTAAGAGTAAGCCAGCTCTGCTCTATAGCTTTCCTGGCCCCCAGCAATGCGCGCTTTGGCCATACACAGTAACCGTACACTGGTGCCTCTGTGTGCTCATACAGCCTGCAGTGGAAATAGATAGTATGAAGTAGATCAAATATTACAACACTATCCATAAACAATGGAAGTGTCATTAAAACACCCTCCTCTTATAACCATAAATAATATGTCTTAACACCTTTTACATTACTAGAAACACTCCCTAAACACACACAATCTATTGCAATCTTGGTAGGTATTTTTTGTTCTTAACACACAGGTACATAGTAGCTACAGATGGCAGGAAATGGGAAAAGGGAAGAGAGACAAAGAGAGAGTGAAAGAGAAAGGGAAAGAGAGATACAAGTCATATTCCCCCAGATTAATACAATACATATTCCTCCAGATTAATAAAAGACATATTCCTCGAGATTAATACAATACATATTCTGTAAATGTAAATATTCCTCAAGATTAAAACAATACATATTCCTCCAGATTAATACAATACATATTCCTCCAGATTAACACAATACCTATTCCTCCAGATTAATACAATACATATTCCTCCAGATCAATTTAATACATATTCCTCCAGATGAATACAATACATATTCCTCCATATTAATACAATATATATTCCTCCATATTAATACAAACACATTCCTCCAGATGAATACAATACATATTCCTCCAGATGAGTTCAATACATATTCCTCCAGATGAATACAATACATATTCCTCCAGATTAATCCAATACATATTCCTCCAGATTAATACAAGGCATATTCCTCCAGATTAATACAAGGAATATTCCTCCAGATTAATACAAGGCATATTCCTCCAGATTAATACAATATATATTCCTCCAGATTAATACAATACATATTTATCCAGATTAATACAAGGCATATTCCTCCAGATTAATACAATATATATTCCTCCAGATTAATACAATACATATTCCTCCAGATTAATACAATACATATTTATCCAGATTAATACAAGGCATATTCCTCCAGATTAATACAATACATATTCCTCCAGATTAATACAATATATATTCCTCCAGATTAATACAATACATATTTATCCAGATTAATACAAGGCATATTCCTCCAGATTAATACAATACATATTCCTCCAGATAAATACAATACATATTTATCCAGATTAATACAAGGCATATTCCTCCAGATTAATACAAGGCATATTCCTCCAGATTAATACAATACATATTTATCCAGATTAATACAAGGCATATTCCTCCAGATTAATACAAGACAAATTCCTCCAGATGAATACAATACATATTCCTCCAGATGAATACAATACATATTCCTCCAGATGAATACAATACATATTCCTCCAGATGAATACAATACATATTCCTCCAGATGAATACAATACATATTCATCCAGATGAATACAATACATATTCATCCAGATCAATTCAATACATATTCCTCCAGATTAATACAATACATATTCCTCCAGATTAATACAATACATATTCCTCCAGATTAATACAATACATATTCCTCCAGATTAATACAATACATATTCCTCCAGATTAATACAATACATATTCCTCCAGATTAATACAAGACATATTCCTCCAGATTAATACAATACATATTCCTTCAGATTAATACAAGACAAATTCCTCCAGATTAATACAATACATATTCCTCCAGATTAATACAAGACATATTCCTCCAGATTAATACAAGGAATATTCCTCCAGATTGATACAAGACATATTCCTCCAGATTAATACAATACATATTCCTCCAGATTAATACAATACATATTCCTCCAGATTAATACAAGACATATTCCTCCAGATTAATACAAGGCATATTCCTCCAGATTGATACAATACATATTCCTCCAGATTAATACAAGGCATATTCCTCCGGATTAATACACGGCATATTCCTCCAGATTAATACAATATATATTACTCCAGATTAATACAATACATATTCCTCCAGATTAATACAATACATATTCCTCCAGATTAATACAAGGCATATTCCTCCAGATTAATACAATATATATTCCTCCAGATTGATACAATACATATTCCTCCAGATTAATACAAGGCATATTCCTCCAGATTAATACAATATATATTCCTCCAGATTGATGCAATACATATTCCTCCAGATTAATACAAGGCATATTCCTCCAGATTAATACAATATATATTCCTCCAGATTAATACTAGACATATTCCTCCAGATTAATACAAAACATATTCCTCCAGATTAATACAAGGCATATTCCTCCAGATTAATACAATATATATTACTCCAGATTAATACAATACATATTCCTCCAGATTAATACAATACATATTCCTCCAGATTAATACAAGACATATTCCTCCAGATTAATACAAGGCATATTCCTCCAGATTAATACAATATATACCCCTCCAGATTGATACAATACATATTCCTCCAGATTAATACAAGGCATATTCCTCCCGATTAATACAATATATATTCCTCCAGATTAATACAAGACATATTCCTCCAGATTAATACAAGGCATATTCCTCCAGATTAATACAAGGCATATTCCTCCAGATTAATACAATATATATATTACTCCAGATTGATACAATACATATTCCTCCAGATTAATACAAGGCATATTCCTCCAGATTAATACAAGACATATTCCTCCAGATTAATACAAGGAATATTCCTCCAGATTAATACAATATATATTCCTCCAGATTGATACAATACATATTCCTCCAGATTAATACAAGGCATATTCCTCCAGATTAATACAATATATATTCCTCCAGATTGAGACAATACATATTCCAGATACAAGTCATATTCCTCCAGATTAATACAAGGCATATTCCTCCAGATTAATACAATACATACTCCTCCAGATTAATACAAGGCATATTCCTCCAGAACTGTCCTCTCTTTCTTCTTCCCCTCCTTCCCTTCCCTTTATTTATTTTTCTCTGACCGTCTTACATGTCCAAAACGTATTTTGGCAGAGGATGAAAGACAGGGAAAAGAGAGAAAGAAAGAGAGGAAGAGAGAGGGAGATGAACACCCAGCTTTATGCATTTTGAGGCACACACACAGGCAGACACACACACACACTTGGTGCTGATGCGAAGATCAGGCCCTTGGCGTCAACATTAAGAGGTATAATTATTTCATTACCTCGGTGTGTCTTATCATCCAACAGTAATGAAGTTTAAGCACTGTTAAACCTCTTAAAACCCAATTGCATTTTACACCATATTTGATAAAGTCAAGGAGAAAAGGGGCCCTGCTGAGTGAAATCCTTGGCTTTCGTTTTGATGTGATAAGATTTTGTGATTTCATCCCCCATTGGGTTTGATGTCATGTGCATTCTGGATCCACTCTTGATTGTTCATCATCTCTGGTTCTGAGGACATGAACTTCAGTGAGCTAATAAACTGGTTAACATAACTTATAACACGATTAGGAGGGCCAGGAAATCTGACCATGACCTGACCAGGAAAACCTAACTAAGTTACCTGAGTAGGAAGAACTGTCCCTATAACTAGGTTCTCACTATAGCCAAGCTAAAAAGTCAAAATTGGCTATATTGTGAAAATGTATGAACACATAAAGTAGCTTTTTGGTCTTCCGGCTTTGCACCTAGGCCAGAAAGTGACAAAGACAATTCTATAACTATGGCTACTCAGTAGGATACTGTAGTCTGTATAAAGTAGACCGGAGAAAGCCCTAGCTGTGAGGAGGTTAGGCTCCAGTCCAGATAGATCAGGGGACTGGGGGGAAGCCATACTCTGTCCCTGTCCTGCAGCTGCTTGCTATGAGACTGGCTGGATCAACCTATCCCAATGATACACTGTTCCATGAATCTGGGCTTGGTACTTGGCCCAGCTCCAAAGCTTTCTGATCTGTCATTGGATGGATACTGTCCCAGAGCTAATAGCTTTGTTTCCTGATTGGCTGGTGGGGACTGAGTCGTAGGGACCGGGGCCAGCTGGACCTATCAGAGCGCAGTTTGGGTCTGCGACGAAGTCTGTCATCGTCTGGAACGGTTCTTAAATTGATGTGAATGTTTGCATAATGTGTGATTGATGGACTGCCTCCTAATGGTTACTGGAACTGTCCTGCAGACCCGCACCTTCTTTCTGTAATGTCAATGACCCTTCATTCTGTGGGTGGACAACGTTGATTCAACCAATTTTTTTCTCAATGAGTTAATTATGCGGGTGGCTATGTACTGAACTTCCTGTTTACTGGATCAAAAGCGGCCATTTTGGCTCCGCCATTCTGGCTCTGGTTATGGCAGTAGCACACTACATAGTATGAATGCCTATATAGTGGTGGTAATGGACACACAGTGGATGGCACACTAAATTGGGCCGTGATTAGTTTATGGTTTCTGATCTTGAGGTAACTGGAGTGTCCCAATGTTCCTGCCTTGTCAGCATTGCTCCCTTGCAGCCAAACCAACACACACACACACACACACACACACTAGTTTCTGATAGATGAATAATAAAGCAGGGGTTTTCTGCTTGCCACACTCCATATATCCATCATCGCTCTGGTTCTTCTGTTTGTTCTGGAACGTTCATCTTTATCCGTCCACCACATTGCAAGACTGTGCTAGGCTCACCCACAGCTCTTGTCCGGGACACAAACACCAATTGGATGCCAGAGTTTTAAGGAGAACATGAAATTAGTGGTGACTCATCTTTGGCCACCATGTGATTATATAATTTCTTCACCAAAATGTTTTCAATCGATCTAAAGTTCCATGAAATCAGACCGAAAGCCAAAAAACTTGTGGCTCCTCCGCATCTCAAAACGATGGAAAATAAGATTTCCTACCACCACATTTCTTTCATATCCAATATTTCTGCACATGATTGGGATAGGGCTTTTAGAATAGCTATTTAGGTATAAAAGGTTAAAGAAACACAAGACTGTTTCAAATTAATACTCAACACAAACATTTAACATGTCTCAGAGAACAAGCCATTATATTTAATTGGAATACAACTTCTAACTCCAAACGTAAAAATATTTTAAAACCCAGTAGCAGAGATTTAGTAACCTCATCAAACTCCTACCCGGGATATGGTAGCTAGCTAGCTAGTTACACAGGTGCCACGAACCTCAACCAGCATCAAAATAATGTGGAAATACCTTTAGGTTGAAATTATATGGGGGGTGTCTTTGATTGTTGAACCCTGGGGGTCAAAGGTCATACTCTGCTCATCTGGCTCCTGACCTCCAGCCCATAGGAGTGGCCTCATAGCTCCAGGAATCACCATGGTAACACCCATTGGCCTATTCATAGGTTGCACCTCCGTCACTCGGTCGCGTCATACCATTGTTATGAACGTTCTCAAGCCACCCTCCGCCATAGTGGTGAACAAAAGTCTTGATAAGCCCAAGTCATTCTGAACGGGGGCATATGACTGTTTCGTCTAAATTATACAATAGTGGCCTGGAAATATGATGGCATTGCTAAAGTAGGCAAATATTGTCAAATTTACTTTAGACAGATGGCATGTTGTCATTAACTAGCAAAGTTTGTCAATAATAGGTAGCAATGCTAACGTTAGCTAGCTAAAATACAGTGGTCTCCCTTCAATCTTAGCTAGCTAACGTTGTTACATTTTAGTCATTTAGCAGACGCTCTTATCCAGAGTGACTTACAGTTAGTGAGTGCATACATTTTCATACTGGCCCCCCGTGGGAAACGAACCCACAACCCTGGCATTGCAAGCGCCATGCTCTACCAACTGAGCTACTGGCGACATCAAAATAATGACAGAAGTTTTGTTCTACTAATTATTTGCCTCCTTCAGAAATATTATTGTATTTCCAAGCCACTGTAATGCACTTTTGATTAAATCTTCATCAACGCAAATTGACAATCCATTGAGTAGAATGCTCAGTTGGGCATCAGCCCTAAAACGAATGTTCAAAACAATATTGTGAGGAAACGTGCAACAATGAATACAACTGTAAAGCGATGAGCTCTTACACAGTCGCATGCAATGGACAAGGTAACTACTCATTACAGCATCTCATATCAATAAGCATTGGGCAACAACATATAGTTTGCCAACTGCCAACTTACTGACACTCTAAACGTTCTAAAGTATCGTTTATCAAGCTACAATGTATTGGGCTTCACAACACACCCCAAATTGGCAGAAGACAAGCGCCCTGTTATTATAATGGGTACAGAATATATCTCCATAAAAAAGGAGAGAGAGATAGAGAAAGAGAGAGGGAAATAGCGAGAGACAGAGAAATAGAGAGAGAGAGAGAGAGAGAGAGAGAGAGAGAGAGAGAGAGAGAGAGAGAGAGAGAGAGAGAGAGACAGAGAAATAGAGAAAGAGACAGAGAAATAGACAGAGAGAGAGAGAGAGAGAGAGAGAGAGAGAAAATAAATTAAGAGACAAGCACTGTGTTATTCTAATAGGTACAGAATGTATCTTGATACAAAGGAATGGAGAGATAGCGAGAAAGATGAAGCGAAAGAGAGATATATTTGCATGCAGAAAGAGCCACTATGGCGCCCATTTTGATAAAGGTCTGTGCACATGTTGAGAGACGCACACATACCTCACAGGAATACTGCCCACAGAATATACCTCACAGGAATACTGCCCACAGAGCATACCTCACAGGAATACTACCCACAGAACATAAACATTTACCATATAGTCTCACTGTTCTGCATGATATAACTTGGTGAGCTCATTGATAGGGATTGTATCTGTTATGCTCCATGCATACGTTACGAGTAAAAAGGTGTACATCACGCACATACAGGTGTAGATCACAGCTCACACAAACATACACACACACACTCAGCAGAGGGCTGAGGGTGTAAGAGCGGACCCAGATGATGGGAGCTGTCATCATGGACTCTTTTCTCCAGCGGACACACACACACATGCCAGCACTGGCAAACGCCAGCTAGCCTGGCCTGGTGGGGAGATGGTCATAACATCAGGCGCACACACACACTGTCATGTACAGTACACACACACACACACACACACACACACACAGACTGTCACGTATACGCATGCAGGCATACATCCACATGAACACTGATGCATGCACACACACACACACAGATGTATGCACACACACACACACTCCAGGCCATCTGCAGACAACACTGCAGGAAAACCCAAATCATCCACATATTCCCCTGCTTGGTCTTGACTTTGACATGACTGACCTATAGCTGTGTGTGTGTGTGTGTGTGTGTGTGTGTGTGTGTGTGTGTGTGTGTGTGTGTGTGTGTGTGTGTGTGTGTGTGTGTGTGTGAGTGTATGCATGCATGAGTGTGTTAGTGTGCATGTGACTGTGTTTGCGCATGTGTTGTTCTCTGAAGATCTATGAAGAACTTCTGTTGAACACATTAACTGTAGATAGATTCTCTAATAATAAGCTAAACCCTGTCTAGTTAGACCAGACAGAACACAGAAAGATTGATTTGAAGCTCCCAGTCACACCATCCTTCTCCACAGCAGTCCTATGTCTTGGTGGTTTATGTAATAATATGCATTGTGTTTCACTGTCTCCCCCTTTCCCCTTCCTTCCCTCTCTCTGTATAAATCCACTCCCTCTCTATGAGGGATGAGGTGTCCATTTCTGCCGAGGAGGTAGCTAGTCAGTTCGCTAGCTGCCTGTGCGTTCAGCCAGGCGGAATGTGGCCTTGCATTGCTGAGCGCCACTGTGATTTATGTGATTGCTATGGGGTGTAGCATGTGGCTAACAGATGGGGCATCGTGCTACTCTCTCCTCTTCTCTCTCTGCTCCTCTGCATATCAGTGCTGATTCTGCAACCCCTCCATCCCCTCCTTCTCTTGCTCTATTCTTCCAACCCCTCCATCCCCTCCTTCTCTTGCTCTATTCTTCCAACCCCTCCATCCCCTCCTTCTCTCGCTCTATTCTTCCAACCCCTCCATCCCCTCCTTCTCTCGCTCTATTCTTCCAACCCCTCCATCCCCTCCTTCTCTCACTCTATTCTTCCAACCCCTCCATCCCCTCCTTCTCTCACTCTATTCTTCCAACCCCTCCATCCCCTCCTTCTCTCGCTCTATTCTTCCAAGCCTTCATCCCTCTCTAAATCTACTACCAAAAACAACTAATTTCAGTCCCAGTAGTATGAACTGGCTATCCCTCATTTAGTACTCATCACTGGTCTCATCCTCACCACACCAACCACCCAGCTCAACTCAACACCATCCAAATGACCCACTCAAAACCATTTACCCTCCACACTCAACACACACTCAACACTCTCAATCCGGCCCTTTCTTCCTCGTCCAGTACCCTTATCAACACCACACACCCAGAGACACACATGCACATGCACACAAACTCACTCAAACTGTGTACCCAGAGCCTCCAATGACTCTCTTGCATCATGTTCACACGTCCACACTTTCTCAGTCCCTATATTTATTCCCATCTGCTTTCCCTACAGCAGAATAGCATGTCCCAGCTGCCTTGCATAGCGTACCTATATATACTGAACAAAAATATAAACGCAACATGCAACAATTTAAAAGATTTTACTGAGGAAATCAGTCAATTGAAATAAATCCAGCACCCAACGGCTCTGGTGGACATTTCTGCAGTTAGCATGCCAATTGCACACTCCCTCAAAACTGCACATTTAAAGTGGCCTTTTAGTGTCCCCAGAACAAGGTGCACCTGTGTATTGATCATGATGTTTAATCAGCTTCTTGATATAACACACTTGTCAGGTGGATGGATTATATTGACAAAGGAGAAATGCTCACTAATAGGGATGCAAGCATATTTGTGCACAACATTTGAGAGAAATAAGCTTTTTGTGCGTATGGAAAGTTTCAGGGATTTTTTATTTCAGCTCATGAAACATGGGACCAACACTTTACATGTTGTGTTTATATTTTTGTTCAGTATAGCTTAGCATGCCTCTATAGCCTACCGCTTAGCTAGCCTATCCAGTCTCCACCACTGACACTGACTGTGTTTGACATGCGCTTAATCAGACAAATTGCTACAAAGCTCTGACACATGGAGAGCAGCGGAACTCTTAGCACGCATCTCGGCTGCTCTCTTATCTGTGCTCTCTCCTTCCTGGTAGTGTGGCAAAGTAGTGAACACCCAATACTGTACACCGCCTGCTGATTATGACTCACATCAGACACGCTGTGAGACCAGAGCTATGTTCTGAAGAGCTGCTATCACACACACAGTATGCACACAGACACACACCACGGTATGCACACAGACACACACCACGGTATGCACGCATGCACGCACACACACACAGACACAGTATGCATACAAATGCACACACACACACACATACGGAATGCATGGATGAGCACAAACACACGCACACACACTCACTCACTCACTCACTCACTCACTCACTCACTCACTCACTCACTCACTCACTCACTCACTCACTCACTCACTCACACACACACACACACACACACAGACACAAGCATACATACAAATTAAGTCTGCCAATCAAACCTGTGACCACGGGACGCCAACTAATTATATACAACACAACCGTAAAACACTCACAGATGCATACCAGTGTATACCAGTGCACATCATTCACACCCTCATACCCACAGTCATCGACCGCAGTCGTGTGCAGACAGAAAGACATCATCTACACTTTCACACACACACACACACAGACGAAGCCATTGCCCGCATATGCAGATGTTCCGTGTGGTTGTCTGACACAGTGGGCACCTTGCCACCGGGAGTCACCTTAGGGATCTATTGTTGTGCTCATCTGGCTGGGGAGGACACACACATATCCGCATGTGCACTGGCACTTTTACGACACATACCGGATCTACTCCCCTTAGTACTAAGTCTACAGAGCACACAGAGACACACACACACAAAGAGAGAGAGAGAGACAGCTGTTGTTTTTCCATCCCTAGGTCCACCACCCCGGGGCTGTGAGCATACTTAGACAGGGTAAACCAAGGAATGGCTACAGGACTCAACAGTGTGCTCCAGATGTAGCAACAAGTCTTCTTTTACTGTGTTTACATGAGGCCTATCTCTGATAATGAGCCTATTAAACACTCTCCTTTATGTTCTCTCTCTCTCTCTCTCTCTCTCTCTCTCTCTCTCTCTCTCTCTCTCTCTCTCTCTCTCTCTCTCTCTCTTCTCTCTTTCTTTCTTTTTCAGTTTCTGTGCTTAGCAAGAACAGTAAGATAAGCAGGGTAAGATGCAGGCCAACGGAGTGAGAGTTCCCTCCTCTCTCAGTATCTGTGCTTCGTAAGCAGTAAAAGCTCTCCCCTCCTTTCTCTCGCTCCCTCGCTCCTTTTGCTTGGTAAGCACTGTGACATCATCGTAGCCAGGGTTGCCTCTGGGTGTCCAGTGAGTGGTACGGGACGGTGTGTGTGTATGTGTTTATATACAGTATATGTCTGTGTGTGTGTGCACCCATGTGTGTGTAGTGTGTGCGTGCACATGTGTGTGTGTGCGTGCATGTGTGTGCGCGCGGGGGTGGGTGTGACAGGTCTGGGCTGACTCTGGTCCTGTGCCTGCTCTCCCTGCAGTGAGGCTGTGTGATCTCAGTGGGTCGGCGTCTACATCAGGTGAAGTGGACGATGCATTCTGGAGCCTGGCCTGAAGAACCAGAGCGTTAGCGCTTGCTAGTTTGTTTGCTCCCTCCATTCTCTCCCCCACTTTCTCCCCCTGTTCCACACAGTGCCGGGGGGGGGGGGGGGGGTTGTATATTTGAACTACTGTCATAATAAACATACAATTTATATAAGAGGAGGGTTGGCCGCTGGTCCAGGCAAAGGATTCTGCTGCTGGTTTGTAAAGTATTATGTGCTATCTCAAAAGCAGCTAAAAGACAGAGTACTCCCCCCCACACACACACACACACCCCTACACCCACACACACCCCTACACACACACCCCTACACCCACACACCCCTACACCCACACACACCCCTACACCCACACACACCCCTACACCCCTACACCCACACCCACACACACCCCTACACCCCTACAACCACACACACACACCCCTTCACCCACACACCCCTATACCCACACCCACACACACCCCTACACCCCTTCACCCACACACTCCTACACCCACACACACCCCTACACCCCTTCACCCACACACACCCCTACACCCCTTCACCCACACACCCTTATACCCACACCCACACACACCCCTACACCCCTTCACCCACACACTCCTACACCCACACACACCCCTACACCCCTTCACCCACACACACCCCTACACCCCTTCACCCACACACACCCCTACACCCCTACACCCCTACACACCTACACCCACACACACCCCTACACCCACACACACCCCTACACCCACACACACACACCCCTACACCCACACCCACACACACCCCTACACCCCTTCACCCACACACTCCTACACCCACACACACCCCTACACCCACACACACCCCTACACCCACACACCCCTACACCTACACCCACACACACCCCTACACCCCTACACCCACACCCCTACACCCCTACAAACCCCTACACTCACACACCGACCATTCCTCTCACCTCAGGCTCTGGGGAAAGGGCTTGGCTAAGGTCAGGGGTCATGTTTTTGGGTACAAGTTAAGATGCCTTCACACTAGGAAACTTCTCACGCTGCGAACGGACTGCACGGACATGCATGCACACACCCATGTGGACCAAAAAGACAAGTATGTACAGGATTATTTACATGCACACATGTGGGCTATACACACAAACACAATCTAACACACACACACACACACACACTCTCTCTCTCTCTCTCTCTCTCTCTCTCTCTCTCTCTCTCACACACACACACGGATGTAGCTGGGCAAACTGATATTAGAGGGGCGTTTTTTCCCGCTGAATACTTTTTCAGTGGAATAGTCTCTCCGAGTCGGACCGTTAAATCCATCAACATTAAGATCAGTAATCAGATATATCATGAAGGAACAGAAACACACATTACACAGCTTTAGAAACATTAAAAACCATGAAAATTCCATACCAACGCACATTACCATATCAATGAGCATTACCATACCAACGTTCATTACCATACCAACAAACATTACCATACCAACAACATTAGAGAATTCTAAACACAGACCTTGGGACAGATGTCAGGTGTATGATGAACCCTTACAGATGTAGGATCTTAATTTGATCACTCTTTGTTGCTGAGAATTTTCCAGCACAGCAGGAAATGCAAACTTGTAGTGTATTTGAGGTTTAAAAAGGTTTTTAAAGTTTGTAATTTCCACTTTAAAATGTCAGACTTGATTTGCCCTAATGAAAAATGTATCAACCCCGCAAAAATGGTTCCATTAATTATAATCCACCTAATCATTCCTGTTTCCTGTTGCTGCAGGATTGTTTTCAGATTGTCACTGCGTACTTATTCGTACAGAACAACCATTCCAACTAAAATATTTAAATCAGACCTAAATATTTAAATCGATATCAATTGGATTGGCATCCCACAGCAGTGCTTGAAACACAAAACAATTTGGGGATCCAATTGCTTAATATCCATGGCTTCCCGGCAGGTTGAAGCAGCCAGAATATTCAGCTCACACCAAATAGGCCTCCATCAGATTATTCACTTTAACTGATGAGAGATTTGGGGAGGAAGCTCTTAATGGGGAGGAAATGCTAAATCCTTGGTCTCTGTGTGTGTGTGCGTGTGTGTGAGAGAGAGACTCTAGACTCTGTGGTGTTCCTCTGTAAGAGTTCGGCAGCACCCTAGCAGAGGTTTGTGGGCTCGGCACCCATGTGTTTCTGATTTCTTGCAATTTAACTAGATTGGCACTTTATTCGCTCCACCGGAGAGTCCCGACTGATGTCGGTCAGCTAGGGAAAATAGGAACAAACAACCAGCGTCTTATCCAGAGCGATTACATACTTTTTCATACTTGTCCTCTGTGGGAATCGAACCCACAACCCTGGCGTTGCAAGCACCATGAGCTCGAAACTGAGGACACAGGG
This sequence comes from Coregonus lavaretus, assembly GCF_964263955.1. Lineage (NCBI taxonomy): Eukaryota > Metazoa > Chordata > Actinopteri > Salmoniformes > Salmonidae > Coregonus > Coregonus lavaretus. The sequence goes on from NC_139996.1 coordinate 19,794,358, forward strand.
CTTCGCACGCAGTGTCCTCTTCCTTATCGCACTGTAGCATCTCTTCTCTCAACTAGCTTTAGCGCTAGGAGCTAGCTCCAGCACACAGCCCAATGGCACAACTCAGTTAAATATCCTACAGCTTTTTACCCTACTGCCTCAAAAAGACACAGTCACTGTGGCCTGATGACGGCGACACAGCTCAGCTCTTAGTGAGGGCTTATGTCAGTTTGACATTGTTAAAGGGACATGCCCATCATGACATAGGTCTTATTATGCGTCCTCCCGAGTGGCGCAGTGGTCTAAGGCGATGCAGTGCTAGCTGTGCCACCACTAGAGATCCTGGTTCGAATCCAGGCTCTGTCGTAGCCGACCGGGAGACCCATGGGGCGGCGCACAATTCGTCCAGGGTAGGGGAGGGAATGGCCGGCAGGGATGTAGCTCAGTTGGTAGAGCATGGCGTTTGCAACGCCAGGGTTGTGGGTTCAATTCCCATGGGGGAATTGTCCAGTATGTGTATGTCCAGTATGAAAAATAAAAAAACTAATGTATGCACTCACTAACTGTAAGTCGCTCTGGATAAGAGCGTCTGCTAAATGACTAAAATGTAAAATTATAGCAGAGTAAACAGTCAAATGAATGACTGACATTGTATTAGATAGGTAGATGCAGTTATGCAGGACTTACTACTTACAGTGGCTTGCGAAAGTTGGCATTTTTCCTATTTTGTTGCCTTACAACCTGAAATTAATATTGATTTTTGGGGGGTTTGTATCATTTCATTTACACAACATGCCTACCACTTTGAAGATGCAAAATATTTTTTCTTTTGAAACAAACAAGAAATAAGACAACAGAAACAGAAAACCTGAGCGTGCATAACTATTCACCCACCCAAAGTCAATACTTTGTAGAGACACCTTTTGCAGCTGCAAATCTCTTGGGGTATGTCTCTATAAGTATTTTTGCCCATTCTTCAAGGCAAAACTGCTCCAGCTCCTTCAAGTTGGGTGGGTTCCGCTGGTGTACAGCAATCTTTAAGTCATACCACAGATTCTCAATTGGATTGAGGTCTGGGCTTTGACTAGGCCATTCCAAGACATTTAAATGTTTCCCCTTAAACCACTTGAGTGTTGCTTTAGCAGTATGCTTAGGGTCATTGTCCTGCTGGAAGGCGAACCTCCGTCCCAGTCTCAAATCTCTGGAAGACTGAAACAGGTTTCCCTCAAGAATTTCCTTGTATTTAGCGCCATCCATCATTCCTTCAATTCTGACCAGTTTTCCAGTCCTGCCGATGAAAAACATCCCCACAGCATGATGCTGCCACCACCATGCTTCACTGTGGGGATGGTGTTCTTGGGGTGATGAGAGGTGTTGGGTTTGCGCCAGATATAGCGTTTTCCTTGATGCCCAAAAAGCTCAGTTTTAGTCTCATCTGACCAGGTTACCTTCTTCCATATGTTTGGGGAGTCTCCCACATGCCTTTTGGCGAACACCAAACGTGTTTGCTTATTTTTTTCTTTAAGCAATGGCTTTTTTCTGGCCACTCTTCCGTAAATCCCAGCTCTGTGGAGTGTACGGCTTAAAGTGGTCCTATGGACAGATACTCCAATCTCCGCTGTGGAGCTTTGCAGCTCCTTCAGGGTTATCTTTGGTTTCTTTGTTGCCTCTCTGATTAATGCCCTCCTTGCCTGGTCCGTGAGTTTTGGTGGGCGGCCCTCTCTTGGCAGGTTTGTTGTGGTGCCATATTCTTTCCAGTTTTTAATAATGGATTTAATGGTGCTCCGTGGCATGTTCAAAGTTTCAGATATTTTTTTATAACCCAACCCTGATCTGTACTTCTCCACAACTTTGTCCCTGACCTGTTTGTAGAGCTCCTTGGTCTTCATGGTGCCGCTTGCTTGGTGGTGCCTCTTGCTTAGTGGTGTTGCAGACTCTGGGGCCTTTCAGAATAGGTGTATATATACTGAGATCATGTGACACTTAGATTGCACACAGGTGGACTTTATTTAACTAATTATGTGACTTCTGAAGGTAATTGGTTGCACCAGATCTTATTTATGTGCTTAATAGCAAAGGGGGTGAATACATATGCACGCACCACTTTTCCGTTATTTATTTTTTATAATGTTTTGAAACAAGTTATTTTTTTCATTTCACTTCACCAATTTGGACTATTTTGTGTATGTCCATTACATGAAATCCAAATAAAAATCCATTTAAATTATAGGTTGTAATGCAACAAAATAGGAAAAACGCCAACAGGGTTGAATACTTTTGCAAGGCACTGTCCTTATTGGTGTACGACACAAGCAGTGCAATATAACATGCGAGAGCTTGCCTGTGTTAGCTTTTCCCCAGAAAACGTTCAGTTTTCTGGCTTTCCCCACCTGTGAGTATCGTTTCGACAATATAAATATATAATTGTAAAAAAGTAATTATCTTATTTCTGTTGTTAACCTGAATTAAAGACCTAAGTCATGTGAAGGTTGTCCATTGTTCAGTTACTGTCACAGGGCTGACCTATACTCACTTGGTTTTGTTTGAACGAAGTGAAAACCGACCTTGAAAATGTCCCTAATGCAGCTCGTTTTGGCAGCTCAGACAAATCTCTGCAATCGTTTTGAAGAGGAATGTCAACAATTACAATGTCTTACGTAAGAGACATTGTCAATATATCCTAACAAATGTGAGAATGTTTGTGTGTTTGTGTGTGTATGCATGTTCATGGGTGTGTGCTATGTGCATGGGTGTGTTTCAATGTGTGCCTGAGGTGTCAATTCTAATTTATACAGTGCCTTCAGAAATTATTCACACCCCTTGACTTTTTCCACATTCTGTTGTGTTATGGTCACTGGCCTACACACAATACCCTATCATGTCAAAGTGGAATCATGTTGTTTTTTTTTTGGGGGGGGGGGGGGGGGGGGGGGGTTAAAAAATGAAAAGCTGAAATGTCTTGAGTCAATAAGTATTCAACCCCTTTGTTATGGCAAGCCTAAATAAGTTCTGGAGTAAAATGTTGCTTAACAAGTCACATAATAAGTTACATGGACTCTGTGTGCAATAATAGTGTTTAACATTATTTTTTTTATGACTACCTCCTCTCTGTACCCCACACATACAATTATCTGTAAGGTCCCTCAGTCGAGCAGTGAATTTCAAACACAGATTCAACCACAAAGACGAGGGAGGTTTTCCAATGCCCCGCAAAGAAGGGCACCTATTTATATAAAAATATAAAAAGCTGACATTGAATATCCCCTTGAGCATGGTGAAGTTATTCATTACACTTTGGGTGGTGTATCAATACACCCAGTCACTACAAAGATACAGGCATACTTCCTAACTCAGTTGCCGGAGAGGAAGGAAACCACTCAGGGATTTTGCAATGAGGCCAATGGTGATTTTAAAACAGTTACAGAGTTTAATGGCTGTGATAGGAGAAAACTGAGGATGGATCAACAACATTGTAGTTACTCCACAATACTAACCTAAATGACAGAGTGAAAAGTAGGAAGCCTGTACAGAATAAAAATATCCCAAAACATGCATCCTGTATGCAATAAGGCACAAAACTAAAACTGCAAAAACTGTGGCAAAGAAATTAACTTTATGTAATGAATACAAAGCGTTATGCTTGGGTCAAATCCAACACAAAACATCACTGAGTATCACTCTTCAAGTTTGAAGTTTGAAGTTTTAATGTTACATGCACAAGTACAGTGAAATGCCTTTCTTGCAAACTCAAAACCCAACAATGCAATAATCAATAACAATGTAATACTAGAAAAGAAACACATGAGAAATAAGAAGAAATATGAAGAACACAATAAGTAAGTAAGCAAGCAACTACTGTATACGGGGTCAGTATCATTACCATATTTACAATGTGCAGGTTTACTGGAGTGATGGAATTAGATATGTATAGGGGTAAGGTGACTAGGCAACAGTATATAAGTTAAACAGAGTAGCAGCAGCTTGTATGTGATTGGGTGTCTGTGTGTGTAGAGTCAGTATAAATGTATGTGCATATTATGTGTAAGTGAGCAGATGATGGAGTGAGTTTGTGTGTGAGTGTGCATAACAATAAAAATAAAAGGTAAATAAAAGGCACACGTTTAACTCAGATGGTCCGTGTAGCTATTTTGTTAGCTATTTATCAGTTTTATTGCCTGGGGATAGAAGCTGTTCAAGAGCCTGTTGGTGCCAGACTTGATGCACCGGTAACACTTGCCGTGCGGAAGCAGAGAGAATAGTCTATGGCTTGGGTGGTTGGAGTCTTTAATGATTTTCCTGGTCTTCCTACCACACCGCCTGATATAGATGTCCTGGATGGCAGGGAGCTCGGCCCCAGTGATGTCCTGGGCTGTCCGCACCACTCTCTGTAGGGCCATGCGATCGAGGGCGGTGCTATTGTAAGAACAGGCTGTGATGCAGCCAGTCAAAATGCTCTCAATGGTACAGCTGTAGAACCTTTTGAGGATATGAAGGCCCATGCCAAACATTTTCAACCTCCTGAGTGGGAAGAGGTGCTGTCGCGCCTTCTTCACGACTGTGCGCGGGTGATTGGACCATTATAAGTCTTTAGTGATTTGGACACAGAGGAACCTGAAGCTCTCAACCTGCTCCACTGCAGCTCAGTCGATGTGGATGGGGGCGTGCTCACCAGTTCATGATTACAGAAATGAGTGCTACAGGGCGGTAGTCATTGTGGCATGAAGCCTTAGAGTTCTTGGGGACAAGAATGATGGTGGTCATCTTCAAATATATCGGGATTACAGACTGGGACAAGGAGAGGTTGAAAATTACAGTGAATATGCCTGCCAGCTGTTCTGCGCATGCTCTAAGAACGCACCTTGGAATACTGTCGGGCCCTGCGGCCTTGCGGGTGTTGACCTGATTAAAGATCTTTCTCACGTCGGCCTCGGAGAGTGAGATCACCCCATCCTCTGGGTCGGTGACGGCCCTTACAACCGGCACGATGTTGTTGTTGTCAAAGCGTGCATAAAATGCATTTAGTTAGTCTGTTAGAGAGGCATCGTTGGGAAGATCACGGTTGGGTCTTCCTTTGTAATCCGTAATGGCCTGTAGCCCCTGCCACATGCGGCGGGCGTTGGAGCCTGTATAATTCCACCTTATTCCTATATTGTCCTTTTGCATGTTTGATGACTCTGCGGAGGTCATAGTGGGACTTCGTTTACTTGTTCCTGTCCTCAGCCGTAGCCTCAAGGTTGTCTACGATAGCTCTGTGTGCGGTAGCCCTGTCCTTTAGTTTAGCGCCAACTTCCTTTTGGGGAAGCAGCGAACTCTCACCATGGGGACAACGTCGCCAAATACATTTTCCGGTCATGGAGGTGGTTAGCTCGTCAATGTTGTCGGCGGAGTCTCGAAACATATTCCAATCAGTGCTAGCAAAGCAGTCCTGTAGCATAATCTCTGATTCTGGTGAGTTTCAGCTTGTAAACAGGAAGCAGGACTCATGATCTGATTTTCCAAATGGTGGACAAGGGGGGGCCTTGCATGCTTGCTTGTGGGTAGAATAACAGAGGTCTAGGACTTTATCGCCCCTAGTGGCGTTGGAGACATGTTGATGGAAGTTGGGCATCACGTGTCTTAGTGACGCAGAAGAAAAATCGCCGGCAACCAGAAAAGCAGCCTCTGGATGTAGGTTTTCTTGCTTGTTTATAGCTTTATACAGTTTGTTAAGTGCCAGCTTGTTATTTTTCTTGTCCTGAGGTGGAATGTATACAACAGTCACGATAATAGCTGAAAACTCCCTCGGGATGTAGAAGGGTCTGCATTTGACCATCAGGTATTCCAAGATGGGTGAGCAGTGGGTCGACACTTCCACCGTGCTGGAGATAGCACACCAGTTGGTGTTGATGTAGAGGCAAACCCCTCCCCCTCTCGATTTCCCCAACTCCACTGTCCTGTCCACCCGGTGAATGGAGAATGCATCGAGTTGGATGGTCATGGGGGGTATCTTGTCCGAGAGCCATGTTTCAGAAAAGCAAAGAGTATTGCAGTTTCAAGAGTCCCATTGGTAGCAAATCTGTGAGCGGAGGTCATCCATCTTATTATCGAGTGACTGTACATTGTCCAGTAGAATGGAGGGAAGAGGTGGCTGGTTTTCCCTTCGCCTTAATCTCACCAGTACCCCCCCCCCCCCCCCCCTCTTGCCTCTGTAATGCCAGCGTTTCCTCTTGGGTATCCTGAAAATTTGGTTGGAATTACAGAGAGAGATGAGTCGAAGTTGAAGCCGGAATTGGGGTAAGTAACTACCAATCTGATGTTCAAAAGTTATTGTCGGTTGTAAGACATAATATCGGATACATTTTGTGAAAATAAAGTACAAATAAAAAACAAAATAATCACAATAATCACAATAATAGCAAAGTTGGGTCAGAGCTTGCAAAACGGCACCATCGTCTTATTTTTCAAGTATGGCATCTTCATATATGACTAGTTTCAGGAAACTAGGCATATGTAGTGCGTCACTACTTCACAGGAGAGGCATTTGAACGTAAACATTTTTTTATTATCAAAATGCGTTTTTTGGCAGAAATGCCTTCTGGAACGTGAACTTTCATGTGCCTTAATAACAAACTTGTATGCCATCTGTAAATACGAATAAAATGGTTAAATTACGTGCCTAGTTGGTTTAGCCACGGAAAAAGACAGGAACCTTCCCGCTAGCCATGATTGGCTGAGATAATGGATGGGCTGGACATGCCGAGAGATGAGTTTGGATTGGTCTGCCATGTAGCACGCTTCTGTCTATAACATAAACTGGTCAGTATGTGTAGGTAATTCTTTCTAACGCTGCTTTTTTGAAAGATATCACATAGTAGAACTGCAAAAGTGTTGCTCTCCACTTTCTGGAGGACCGAGTTTTGAAATCAGTGGAATGCCCGGTGGAATTAGAGTATGATAGCTAAGGAGATGGAGAAAATTCTGGTGTTTGATTGCAAATATGCAGAGGGAGTCGAAAAGAGAACACACAGAAGGCTGTTGTATAAAACACTTGTCTCTGGATTACATCTTCAAACTAAGGGCAACCATGGCATCTGTGACAGAGAGGGAGAAGCATCCATCCATGTATACGGGTAAAATAGTTTAGCTAGCTACATTTTCAGATATTATACGTTTCTAATTTTGTCAGAAAGTCGTTTTCATTTCAAGTTAAAGCGTACTGTTAGCTAGCTAGCTAACGTTAGCTGGCTGGCTCGCTAGCTAATGTTACATGTATGATCTGTGTAGTAATATTATTCGTATCTCAGAGCCATTTGCATTGCTAGTTATAGCCTAATGTTAGCTAGCTAGCTAACATTGAACCTGGTTGGTTTAGCTACCTGCAAATTCATGCAGGGTAGAAAGGTTATGAGTTGAGATTATGGTTAATTGTTTAGCTAGCTACATGTCTAAACAAAAGACTCCACTATGCAAGTAACCATTTCACTACACCTTCTGTTTCCTGTGCATATGACAAATAAACATTGATATGTGTTTACCAGAGATGGTAATGTGAAGAACATGACCTGCACCAAAGTCAAATTAGGATATAACGTTAGGCCAATGAGACAGTGTCCATGTTCTAAAATTCTCCGGTAGAATGCCCTGCTTTTATTTCGTCACACTCACAACTGTACGCTATTTTCTGTAATTGGCTCGCCATTAACTTATAAATAATGATCTTGTTGTGAGTTTATTTTCCTGTAATAATGAAGACAAATGAGCTAAGGTGAAGACGTTATCAGCTATATGATATGGTCATTATTTGAACTGGCTAGCCAGCTACCTTAACATTAGCTAGCTAGCTAACATGCTAGAAATGAACCAAAACATTGTTTAGAAAGTTGCTTTTAGTTGCCTGGTTTGCTAGATTGACATATACTAAATTCATTTTAAACGGGTGGGTTTATTGGTGTACACTAGTTATGCTATTTTGGACCACCAGGCTGCTGATGTTATGCAGCCTGTAGTTTTTGTGTTTATACTTTTTCAAAACGACAACGACAAGTTTGATGTCGGACGACAACAGAATGTTCATGATGTCACTGCGACAACTGTCGATAGACATAGGATAATCCAGCCTATAGTCTTGAAATGTTGGGTTGTTTAGTAGATGGTCTCACATGTGAATCCTTAAAGAGATGGGTGGGGCTTAAGAGGGTGTGAACGATGCTGAATGGGTGTAGACAAAGAAGAGCTCTCCAGTAGGTTTACCAAAACATTCAAGGGCCATTTTCTCAAAAGTGAGGTTACAAGTTTATCAACTTTCAAAGCAGAATTACTTACCCATTGTTCCTCAACTGTATTGTATGATATAAAAATTTTCTAGCTCTGAGTTACTACTTTCATCCAATGTAAAAAACACAATTTCAAATTATGCTACATAAGACCGAATCGAGCCGGTCGGTCACATATTTTCAAGCATGATGGTAGCTGAAACATGTTATGGGTATGCTTGTCATCGGCAAGGACTAAGGAGTTTTTTTAGGATAAAAAGAAACAGAATAGAGCTAAGCAGAGGCAAAATCCTAGAGGAAAACCAGTTTCAGTGGTGTATTACCAGTTTCCAACAGACACTGGGAGACAAATTCACCATTCAGCAGGACAATAACCTAAAACGCAAGGCCAAATATACACTGGAGTTGCTTACCAAGACAACATTGAATGTTCCTGAGTGGCCTAGTTACAATTTTGACTTAAATCCTTTTGAAAATCTATTGCAAGACTTGAAAATGGCTGTCTAGCAATGATCAACAACGAACTTGACAGAGCTTGAACATTTATTTGTGCAAAATTGTACAATCCAGGTGTGGAAAGTTCTTAGAGACTTACCCAGAAAGACTCACAGTTTTAATTGCTGACAAAGGTGATTCTAACATGTATTGACTCAGGGGAGTGAATATATATATGTAAATTAGATATTTCTGTATTTCATTTTCAATACATTTGCAAAACAAATAAAAAAACATGTTTTCACTTTGTCATTGTGGGATATTGTGTGTAGATGGTGAGAAAGTATTCAGACCCCTTGACTTTTTCTACATTTTGTTACATTACAGACTTATGTAAAATTGATCAAATTAGTTTTTTTCCTCATCAATCTAAACACAATACCCCATAACGACAAAGTGAAAACAGGTTTTTAGAAATTTTAGCAAATGTATTAAAAATAAAAAGCAGAAATACCTTATTTACATAAGTATTCAGACCCTTTGCTATGAGACACGAAATTCAGCTCAGGTGCATCCTGTTTCCATTGATCATCCTTGAGATGTTTCCACAACTTTGATTTGAGTCCACCTGTGGTAAATTCAACTGATTGGACATGATTTGGAAAGGCACACACCTGTCTATATAAGGTCCCACAGTTGACAATGCATGTCAAAGCAAAAACAGAGCCTTGAGGTCGAAGGAATTGTCTGTAGAGCTCTGAGACAGGATTGTGTCAAGGCACAGATCTGGGGAAGGGTCCCAAAAAAATTCTGCAGCATTGAAGGTCCACAAGAACATAGTGGCCTCCATCATTCTTAAATGGAAGACGTTTAGAACCACCAAGACTCTTCCTAGAGCTGGCCGCCCGACCAAACTGAGCAATCGGGGGAGAAGGGCCTTGGTCAGGGAGGTGTTGGTCACTTCATTGTAATGTAACAGATGTTGTTTGTTTTACCGCAACAGAGTAGTGCAACACCCTTCAATTGAAGCAGCAGGAAACAACACATTTCTCACAAAAACTGATCAAAAATGAAATCACAGATAATTATAAGGGAGCAGGAGAACTTATAAATTGGCAATAATTACAAGGACTTTTCAAGCACCAAATTGAGGAAATGTCTGATTTTCAAGTTAGGCCTATCCCAGTACTTGAATTTCTGCGTTACAAATTCTACTTCAAGTAGACTACTTCAAGCCCCTTGTATTGTTTAAAATTGCAGGTGTAACATGGAAAAGAAAATTTATTTGTCATGGTATTTTATTGCCAGATCATATTGGCCCGCTAGGCCATGTAACTTGTAGTCTATCCTACACAATTGCGCACAGTAGACTCAGTGTCCAATCCGAGGCACACAAACATATGAAAACATGAACTCAATACCTTAATGCTTTCTCTGTTAAATCTAACAAGACCCTGCTGTAAATCAAGCAGACAACAGATAATCAACATCAATTCGCTAGGGATATTAGATCCATCATGGATCCAGGCACAACTCTCTTCACCGGCGTAACGAATAAGACACAAAAATATTCTTGACATTCCTTGCAAACACCTTTTTCTCAGCACTTGGCGCAGTGGTCTAAGGCACTGCATCGCAGTGCTAGCTGTGCCACTAGAGATCCTGGTTCGAATCCAGGCTCTGTCGTAGCCGGCCGCGACCGGGAGACCCATGGGGCGGCGCACAATTGGCCCAGCGTCGTCCAGGGTAGGGGAGGGAATGGCCGGCAGGGATGTAGCTCAGTTGGTAGAGCATGGCGTTTACAACGCCAGGGTTGTGGGTTTGATTCCCACGGGGGGCCAGAAAAATAATGTATGCACTCACTAACTGTAAGTCGCTCTGGATAAGAGCGTCTGCTAAATGACTAAAATGTAAATGTAAATGTTGTTGCATCGCATGCACTATCACAACAGCTGTTCATCACTTGATTGTCATTTGGAAAATTCCTTCCTGGATCAGATGATGATGTGTGAAAATATCAATGCGTAACTAATCAGCTGGACACAAATGCGCATCCAACAAGTATTATGCATCATTATTGAAGAACCACTTTAATGACAGTATCGATTTAGGTTTTAAGTATCAAGGTAAGGTGATTATTTCGGTTAGAAGCATTCGATTTTGAAATCACATACATAATTTTGGATTTGTGTGCCCATGAAAACTGTTTTCACCCTGTAACATAAGGAGACACAACATTTTACATAGTTATACTGCATTTCTGAGATCTCGATACAAAAAACAACAGCTAGATCCAGGATTCTTACAGGGTTCAAGTTCAATGTCTGATTGAACTGATTAATGCTTAATATATGATATAACGGCAACTTACACTACCATAAATGCAAGGACAGAAAAGCAATGTTTTATGTCACGTGGTTTTGGACAAATACGTCAAGATGCCAACCATGACAAAGGGTTAAACATAGATTTTAAATCAACTCATGAATTTAATTGAATAAAGCTACAGTGAGGGAAAAAAGTATTTGATCCCCTGCTGATTTTGTACGTTTGCCCACTGACAAAGAAATTATCAGTCTATAATTTTAATGGTAGGTTTATTTGAACAGTGAGAGACAGAATAACAACAAACAAATCCAGAAAAACGCATGTAAAAAATGTTATAAATTGATTTGCATTTTAATGAGGGAAATAAGTATTTGACCCCTCTGCAAAACATGACTTAGTCCTTGGTGGCAAAACCCTTGTTGGCAATCACAGAGGTCAGACGTTTCTTGTAGTTGGCCACCAGGTTTGCACACATCTCAGGAGGGATTTTGTCCCACTCCTCTTTGCAGATCTTCTCCAAGTCATTAAGGTTTCAAGGCTGACGTTTGGCAACTCAAACCTTCAGCTCCCTCCACAGATTTTCAATGGGATTAAGGTCTGGAGAATGGCTAGGCCACTCCAGGACCTTAATGTGCTTCTTCTTGAGCCACTCCTTTGTTGCCTTGGCCATGTGTTTTGGGTCATTGTCATGCTGGAATACCCATCCACGACCCATTTTCAATGCCCTGGCTGAGGGAAGGAGGTTCTCACCCAAGATTTGATGGTACATGGCCCCGTCCATCGTCCCTTTGATACAGTGAAGTTGTCCTGTCCCCTTAGCAGAAAAACACCCCTAAAGCATAATGTTTCCACCTCCATGTTTGATGGTGGGGATGGTGTTCTTGGGGTCATAGGTAGCATTCCTCCTCCTCCAAACACGGCGAGTTGAGTTGATGCCAAAGAGCTCCATTTTGGTCTCATCTGACCACAACACTTTCACCCAGTTATCCTCTGAATCATTCAGATGTTCATTGGCAAACTTCAGACGGCCCAGTATATGTGCTTTCTTGAGCAGGGGGACCTTGCGGGCGCTGCAGGATTTCAGTCCTTCACGGCGTAGTGTATTACCAATTGTTTTCTTGGTGACTATGGTCCCAGCTGCCTTGAGATCATTGACAAGATCCTCCCGTGTAGTTCTGGGCTGATTCCTCACCGTTCTCATGATCATTGCAACTCCACGAGGTGAGATCTTGCATGGAGCCCCAGGCCGAGGCAGATTGACAGTTATTTTGTGTTTCTTCCATTTGCGAATAATCGCACCAACTGTTGTCACCTTCTCACCAAGCTGCTTGGCGATGGTCATGTAGCCCATTCCAGCCTTGCGTAGGTCTACAATCTTGTCCCTGACATCCTTGGAGAGCTCTTTGGTCTTGGCCATGGTGGAGAGTTTGGAATCTGATTGATTGATTGCTTCTGTGGACAGGTGTCTTTTATACGGGTAACAAACTGAGATTAGGAGCACTCCCTTTAAGAGTGTGCTCCTAATCTCAGCTCGTTACCTGTATAAAAGACACCTGGGAGCCAGAAATCTTTCTGATTGAGAGGGGGTCAAATACTTAAAATGCTAATCAATTTATAACATTTTTTACATGCGTTTTTCTGGATTTTGTTGTTGTTATTCTGTCTCTCACTGTTCAAATAAACCTACCATTAAAATTATAGACTGTTCATGTCTTTGTCAGTGGGCAAACGTACAAAATCAGCAGGGGATCAAATACTTTTTTCCATCACTGTATGATCCCCCCTTATACAGTGGGGAGAACAAGTATTTGATACACTGCCGATTTTGCAGGTTTTCCTACTTACAAAGCATGTAGAGGTCTGTAAATTTTATCATAGGTACACTTCAACTGTGAGATGGAATCTAAAACAAAAATCCAGAAAATCACATTGTATGATTTTTAAATAATTAATTTGCATTTTATTGCATGACATAAGTATTCATGTAATGACATGAATTTTTTTGGCAGATTATTAGCAATGACTTATCAACAGCTGTAACAAGTTGTCCAGTGTAGGAACTCCTCACTGGTTCCCTAGTTTATAGAAAGACCCATATACTGTATACATTTTGGTGTGTGCGTACACTGCACACGCACCTACTATACAATCAGTATAATCTAACATGCGAGACTGGGGCATGTCTTTCTCTGTGTGCACATCTGGGTGTGCACCCCTTGCATCTCCGAGAATATGTGATTCTAGGTACACATACAGTACTGTATGTCTCACTCTGTGTACTTTTCAAGGTTATCATACGTGGCATGTAGGGCTTATAGAGCTAGGGCTGGGCGATACAGTATATCGAATTAATTGCAGAATCAAAGTATTTAGTATTTTTTGTTTTTATGAGCGTTTATGTCCGCTTGTTCTCATGTTGTGTTTTTGGTCTCGTCTCATTCGTTCCTTCTGTGCTGTGCACCTTCCCATTTACACCAGAGATCTGTATATAATGACGAGATGCTCATGTCGCCGCCCTAACAATGGGAGTCGTTGTCCCAAAGGCGGGAAGGCAGGCGACAAACTTTGGTTCAAGATAAGCGCATAGAAATGCATCGGGCTTATTTTGGACAGATTTAGGTGCGAGTGAAACCTCTAGTTTCGCCTCTTTCTCCCAAGCACCTCCCCCTACCACTCACAACAACAAAGATGAGAGATCACTTCTTCCTCTCTGACAAATGGTTTCAACTATTTGCATTTGAGGTTTGGTCCAACCGAATCGGTCATATGGATACCGAAACACATGGAGACATTATTTTACTGTAATAGAGGAGAAGTTAACCTTTCGAACCATACCCTGTCTATGTTTCAACTCCTCAAATTTCGAGCAAAGCAGACACTACTAAAACAGATGTACCAATGAACATTCATTCTGGAAAATTAATGCTCAATTTGTGGCGTGTGCATTACGGTAACACATATCGCTAGCAGCATTTTAGTCAAATAAGACTGTTATACTAGATGTTTAGTTTGTGTTTTATAAATGTGAAAAAAGCATAAAACAATTATATAAGGAATTGGCAACTCGTTCTCATTCTGAGAAATAAGGTAGGCCACTTGATTTCAACATCTGAACAAAGTGGACAGGCTAGCATGCTGTTCAAACAGTTGGAGACAGACAGAAGGTTGTGTTCATAACAATTCAGCTGTTTTGCCTTGTTAGCTGAATTCAAAGTTTGTGAAATTATACCTAGGTCCAAGTTGGCTAAACTTGAAATATAATTATTAGCTGGCTACTCACTAGCACGTGGGCTTGTGCTTGAGAGATTGTTTATGAGACCGTGTTCATTTTCTATAATGCCTGCTACATTATTAGTGAATGTGCATTATGCATGGTTCTGGTTAAATGTATTACAAAAAGGGCATTTTTATAGACAGACCTGAAAGCCAGATAAGTGATTATTGCAAAACAAGCAGGTACAACTATTTTTTTTTAAATATTAGTGGGTCATATGGTTGTGGAAGGCATATATTCAGCCTAGGTAAAATTTCACAAGCTCTGAATTCATTAGATTATTGCTTAATAGTTTTAAATACAGTGTATTTGACCTTTAATTGTACAACAAAGCTTATTTAGAGAAAACATTTTTTAAAATCGAGATATACACTACCGTTCAAAGGTTTGGGGTCACTTCGAAATTTCCTTGTTTTCCATGAAAACATACATGAAATGAGTTTGAATAGGAAATACTGCAAAATTAATAGGAAATGTAGTCATTGACAAGGTTAGAAATAATGATTTTAATTGAAATAATAATTGTGTCCTTCAAACTTTGCTTTCGTCAAATAATCCTCCATTTGCAGCAATTACAGCCTTGCAGACATTTGGCTGTCAATTTGTTGAGGTAATCTGAAGAGATTTCACCCAATGCTTCCTGAAGCACCTCCCACAAGTTGGCTTGATGGGCACTTCTTACGTACAAGCTGCTCCCACAACAGCTAAATAGGGTTGAGATCCGGTGACTGTGCTGGCCACTCCATTATAGACAGAATACCAGCTGACTGCTTCTTCTCTAAATAGTTATTGCATAGTTTGGAGCTGTGCTTTGGGTCATTGTCCTGTTGTAGGAGGAAATTGGCTCCAATCAAGCGCCGTCTACAGCGAATGGCATGGCGTTGCAAAATGGAGTGATAGCCTTCCTTCTTCAAGATCCCTTTTACCCTGTACAAATCTCCCACTTTACCACCACCAAAGCACCCCCAGACCATCACATTGCCTCCACCATCCTTGACAGATGGCATCAAGCACTCCTCCAGCATCTTTTCATTTGGTCTGCGCCTCACGAATGTTCTTCTTTGTGATACGAACACCTCAAACTTCGATTAGTCTGTCCATAACACATTTTCCAATCTTCCTCTGTCCAGTGTCTGTGTTCTTTTGCCCATCTTAATCTTTTCTTTTTATTGGCCAGTCTGCGATATGGCTTTTTCTTTGCAACTCTGCCTAGAAGGTCAGCATCCCGGAGTCGCCTCTTCACTGTTGACGTTGAGACTGGTGTTTTGCGGGTACTATTTAATGAAGCTGCCAGTTGAGGACCTGTGAGGCGTCTGTTTCTCAAACTAGACACTCTAATGTATTTGTCCTCTCGCTCAGTTGTGCACCGGGGCCTCCCACTCCTCTTTCTATTCTGGTTAGAGCCAGTTTGCGCTGTTCTGTGAAGGGAGTAGTACACAGCGTTGTACGAGATCTTCAGTTTCTTCGCAATTTCTCGCATGGAATAGCCTTCATTTCTCCGAACAAGAATAGTCTGACGAGTTCAGAAGAAAGTTATTTGTTTCTGCCCATTTTGAGCCTGTAATCGAACCCACAATTGCTGATGCTCCAGATACTCAACTAGCCTCAAGAAGGCCAGTTTTATTGCTTCTTTAATCAGCACAACAGTTTTCAGCTGTGCTAACATAATTGCAAAAGGGTTTTCTAATGATCAATTAGCCTTTTAAAATGATAAACTTGGATTAGCAAATACAACGTGCCATTGGAACACAGGACTGATGGTTGCTGAGAATGGGCCTCTGTACGCCTATGTAGATATTCCATTAAAAATCAGCCGTTTCCAGCTACAATAGCCATTTACAACATTAACAATGTCTACAATGTATTTCTGATCAATTTGATGTTATTTTAATGGACCAAAAAAATGCTTTTCTTTTGAAAACAAGGACATTTCTATGTGACCCCACATTTTTGAACGGTAGTGTATATTGTGAATCACCCATAAGTTTTAGGCCATATCGGCGGGCTCTGTATAGAGCACTAACCATTCCAAGCCAGTTAGGCTGTGCTGAGCATGTAGCGGAGGGCCAAAGGTCATTATATGTGGGGTTCTAGGCAACCATGGTGGGCTGTGTGCAGCAGGGAGAGAGAGAGAGAGGGAGAGAGAGATAGACAGACAGAGGCAGAGAGGGCAGAGAGGACTAGATCAGGACATATGGCTCTATAATAGGCTAATGAGAACCACATAACACTGATACAGGCCCAGGCCCAGAGAGCGCAGTGTCCATTGTGAGGAGGAGAGGTGAAGTGAGGTAAAAGATCTGCTTGGGCTGATATGGTTTTCATTCTAGCAGCGTTTACTGGGCCATCGTAGAGCCCCGGCCTGCCAACACTGCTGTCATACAGCTGGACAGGGACTCGCTCTTCTTCTCCTCTCCTCTCTTTCTCATCCCCCTCTTTTTCCGTCTGTCCTCATCTTTCGCGATTCTCATATTCAGCTCATTCTTCATGCTTTCCTTCACACAGCTAGACAGGGACTCACTCTTCTCCTGTATTTCTCTTGTCTTCTTTCTCACCCCCCTCTTTTTCCATCTGTCCTCATTATTCTCTTATCTCATCTTCGGCTGCTTCTGCATTCTTTATGCCTGCCTCAGGTCTTAATTCAGATAAGTGCCTTTCGATGACGCGTCTTCTCTCAGTTATCTGTCGGTTGCCAGCTCCGTCACCGGACTCCTTAACGATAATCCCTCCTAATGTTCTTGTGCTGAATGCTGGATTCGGCAACGTCTGGCAGCCCGCTGCTGCTCTCAAACGTCACAGTGCTGGATTCCTGACCTCGGCGCCTCCAATCTCATAAATCAATCAGTCCCTCCTATAAATGTTTCAAAGGGAATACCTGGCAACCTCTTCCTAGGTCGTCCTCCTATCTCACATGCTTTGGATCGTTGGAGCGTGATTGATCGACCAACCTGGCAACTCCTTATCACCAACGTCCATAGATTTGGTATATTTGTGTTCTCTCTTTCTGAGAGAGGTCGTGGGTGGGTTGAGCTGGTGTACAGTGCTGGGCAGCTTTGCACACTGTTGCGTGTTGTTGTTATTGACATTGTTTTTGTTGTTTACAGTGTCGGGAGGGCTGTGTGTTCACTAAGGGCTCTGTGTGGGCTCTGGTCTTGTCCTGCAGCTTGGCTTAGTGGTCTAAATAGAGCACATAATCAGACTGCTGTCATGATGGGCCTCAGTTCTACTCTCTCTGCTGACTGACAAAAGGGGAAACTCTGACACACACACACACTCACATAGATGCGTGAATGCACACACACCTAGCATATACACACGCATGTTCGCATGCACACACATGAGCACACAGGGCTGTGACGGTCATGGATTTTTGGATGATGTTAATTGGCCAGCCAAATGCAATCTATACGTATCTACAGCGGATGAATTTACACAAGATATACTAGGAATGATATGTACAGCAGTAGATACAGTGGGGGAAAAAAGTATTTAGTCAGCCACCAATTGTGCAAGTTCTCCCACTTAAAAAGATGAGAGAGGCCTGTAATTTTCATCATAGGTACACGTCAACTATGACAGACAAAATGAGGAAAAAAAATCCAGAAAATCACATTGTAGGATTTTTAATGAATTTATTTGCAAATTATGGTGGAAAATAAGTATTTGGTCACCTACAAACAAGCAAGATTTCTGGCTCTCACAGACCTGTAACTTCTTCTTTAAGAGGCTCCTCTGTCCTCCACTCGTTACCTGTATTAATGGCACCTGTTTGAACTTGTTATCAGTATAAAAGACACCTGTCCACAACCTCAAACAGTCACACTCCAAACTCCACTATGGCCAAGACCAAAGAGCTGTCAAAGGACACCAGAAACAAAATTGTAGACCTGCACCAGGCTGGGAAGACTGAATCTGCAATAAGTAAGCAGCTTGGTTTGAAGAAATCAACTGTGGGAGCAATTATTAGGAAATGGAAGACATACAATACCACTGATAATCTCCCTCGATCTGGGGCGCCACGCAAGATCTCACCCTGTGGGGTCAAAATGATCACAAGAACGGTGAGCAAAAATCCCAGAACCACACGGGGGGACCTAGTGAATGACCTGCAGAGAGCTGGGACCAAAGTAACAAAGCCTACCATCAGTAACACACTACGCCGCCAGGGACTCAAATCCTGCAGTGCAAGACGTGTCCCCCTGCTTAAGCCAGTACATGTCCAGGCCCATCTGAAGTTTGCTAGAGTGCATTTGGATGATCCAGAAGAGGATTGGGACAATGTCATATGGTCAGATGAAACCAAAATATAACTTTTTGGTAAAAACTCAACTTGTCGTGTTTGGAGGACAAAGAATGCTGAGTTGCATCCAAAGAACACCATACCTACTGTGAAGCATGGGGGTGGAAACATCATGCTTTGGGGCTGTTTTTCTGCAAAGGGACCAGGATGACTGATCCGTGTAAAGGAAAGAATGAATGGGGCCATGCATCGTGAGATTTTGTGTGAAAACCTCCTTCCATCAGCAAGGGCATTGAAGATGAAACGTGGCTGGGTCTTTCAGCATGACAATGATCCCAAACACACCGCCCGGGCAACGAAGGAGTGGCTTCGTAAGAAGCATTTCAAGGTCCTGGAGTGGCCTAGCCAGTCTCCAGATCTCAACCCTATAGAAAATCTTTGGAGGGAGTTGAAAGTCTGTGTTGCCCAGCGACAGCCCCAAAACATCACTGCTCTAGAGAAGATCTGCATGGAGGAATGGGCCAAAATACCAGCAACAGTGTGTGAAAACCTTGTGAAGACTTACAGAAAACGTGTGACCTGTGTCATTGCCAACAAAGGGTATATAACAAAGTATTGAGAAACTTTTGTTATTGACCAAATACTTATTTTCCACCATAATTTGCAAATAAATTCATTAAAAATCCTACAATGTGATTTTCTGGATTTTTTTTTCTCATTTTGTCTGTCATAGTTGATGTGTACCTATGATGAAAATTACAGGCCTCTCTCATCTTTTTAAGTGGGAGAACATGCACAATTGGTGGCTGACTAAATACTTTTTTTCCCTACTGTATATTAGAGTGAGCTACGTCAAGAATCCAGTACATGAATATGCAGTGTGTATAAACAGTGTAACTAAACTGCATTGTACAGTAGTAAAAATATTAGAATGAGCTATGTCTAGAATAAGGTATATAAATAAGAAGCCATAAGACTGCTAAATAGTTACAGTGGGGGAAAAAAGTATTTAGTCAGCCACCAATTGTGCATGTTCTCCCACTTAAAAAGATGAGAGAGGCCTGTAATTTTCATCATAGGTACACGTCAACTATGACAGACAAATTGAGAATTTTTTTTCCAGAAAATCACATTGTAGGATTTCTAATGAATTTATTTGAAAATTATGGTGGAAAATAAGTATTTGGTCACCTACAAACAAGCAAGATTTCTGGCTCTCACAGACCTGTAACTTCTTCTTTAAGAGGCTCCTCTGTCCTCCACTCTTTACCTGTATTAATGGCACCTGTTTGAACTTGTTATCAGTATAAAAGACACCTGTCCACAACCACAAACAGTCACACTCCAAACTCCACTATGGCCAAGACCAAAGAGCTGTCAAAGGACACCAGAAACAAAATTGTAGACCTGCACCAGGCTGGGAAGATTGAATCTGCAATAGGTAAGCAGCTTGGTTTGAAGAAATCAACTGTGGGAGCAATTATTAGGAAATGGAAGACATACAAGACCACTGATAATCTCCCTCGATCTGGGGCTCCACGCAAGATCTCACCCCGTGGGGTCAAAATGATCACAAGAACGGTGAGCAAAAATCCCAGAACCACACGGGGGGACCTAGTGAATGACCTGCAGAGAGCTGGGACCAAAGTAACAAAGCCTACCATCAGTAACACACTACGCCGCCAGGGACTCAAATCCTGCAGTGCCAGACTTGTCCCCCTGCTTAAGCCAGTACATGTCCAGGCCCGTCTGAAGTTTGTTAGAGTGCATTTGGATGATCCAGAAGAGGATTGGGAGAATGTCATATGGTCAGATGAAACCAAAATATAACTTTTTGGAAAAAACTCAACTCGTCGTGTTTGGAGGACAAAGAATGCTGAGTTGCATCCAAAGAACACCATACCTACTGTGAAGCATGGGGTGGAAACATCATGCTTTGGGGCTGTTTTTCTGCAAAGGGACCAGGACGACTGATCCGTGTAAAGGAAAGAATGAATGGGGCCATGTATCGTGAGATTTTGAGTGAAAACCTCCTTCCATCAGCAAGGGCATTGAAGATGAAACGTGGCTGGGTCTTTCAGCATGACAATGATCCCAAACACACCGCCCGGGCAACGAAGGAGTGGCTTCGTAAGAAGAATTTCAAGGTCCTGGAGTGGCCTAGCCAGTCTCCAGATCTCAACCCCATAGAAAATCTTTGGAGGGAGTTGAAAGTCCATGTTGCCCAGCGACAGCCCCAAAACATCACTGCTCTAGAGGAGATCTGCATGGAGGAATGGGCCAAAATACCAGCAACAGTGTGTGAAAACCTTGTGAAGACTTACAGAAAACGTTTGACCTGTGTCATTGCCAACAAAGGGTATATAACAAAGTATTGAGAAACTTTTGTTATTGACCAAATACTTATTTTCCACCATAATTTGCAAATAAATTCATTAAAAATCCTACAATGTGATTTTCTGGATTTTTTTTCCTCATTTTGTCTGTCATAGTTGACGTGTACCTATGATGAAAATTACAGGCCTCTCTCATCTTTTTAAGTGGGAGAACTTGCACAATTGGTAGCTGACTAAATACTTTTTTTCCCCACTGTAAATAGTTAACCAAATAGCTACCCGGACTATCTGAATTGACCCTTTTTGCACAAACTTTTTTTGCCTCATCACATACGCTGCTGCTACTGTGTATTGTCTATCCTGTTGCCTTGTCACTTTATTCCTAGTTATATGTACATATCTAACTAAATGATCTCGTACTCCTGCACTTCGACTCAGTACTGGTACCCCATGTATATATCCAAGTTATCGTTACTCATTGTGTATTTATTATTACTTGTATTATTACGTGTTAGTACTTTTCTATTATTTCTGTATTTTCTTTCTCACTGCATTGTTGGGAAGGGCCCGTTAGTAAGCATGCAACAAATACAATTTGATTTGATTTAAATACACAGTACAAAACCCCATAGAAAAATAGATAAAATGGCAGGAAATGAGCTTCCGCAATATAAATAATTAATATGTATGTGAATAGTGTGAATAGACCGTATGGACAGTATGTGAATAGAAAATGTGTGTATAGCAGCAGTTACAGTGCATTCGGAAGGTATTCAGACCCCTTGACTTTTTCCACATTTTGTTACATTACAGCCTCATCAATCTACACACAATACCACATAATGACAAAGCAAAAACAGGTTTTTCTAAATTTTTGCAAATGTATTATAAATAAAAAACAGAAATACCTTATTTACATAAGTATTCAGACCCTTTGCTATTAGACTTGAAATTGAGCTCAGGTGCATCCTGTTTCTATTGATCATCCTTGAGATGTTTCTACAACTTGATTGGAGTCCACCTGTGGTAAATTAAATGGATTGGACATGATTTGGAAAGCCACACACCTGTCTATATAAGGTCCCACAGTTGACAGTGCATGTCAGAGCAGAAACCAAGCCATGAGGTCGAAGGAATTGTACGTAGAGCTCAGAGACAGGATTGTGTCGAGGCACAGATCTGGGGAAGGGTACCAAAAAATGTCCCCAAGAACACAGTGGCCTCCATCATTCTTAAATGGAAGAAGTTTGGAACCACCAAGACTCTTCCTAGAGCTGGCCGCCCGGCCAAACTGAGCAATCGGGGGAGAAGGGCCTTGGTCAGGGAGGTGACCAAGAACCCGATGGTCACTCTGACAGTGCTCTAACATTCCACTGTGGAGATGGGAGAACCTTCCAGAAGGACAACCATCTCTGCAGCACTCCACAAATCAGGCCTTTATGGTAGAGTGGCCAGACTGAAGCCACTCTTCAGTAAAAGGCACATGACAGCCTGCTTGGAGTTTGCCAAAAGGCACCTAAAGACTCTCAGACCATGAGAAACAAGATTCTCTGGTCTGATGAAACCAAGATTGAACTATTTGGCCTGAATGTCAAGCGTCACGTCTGGAGGAAACCTGGCACCATCCCTACGGTGAAGTATGGTGGTGGCAGCATCATGCTGTGGGGATGTTTTTCAGCGGCAGGGACTGGGAGACTAGTCAGGATCGAGGGAAAGATGAACAGAGCAAAGTACAGAGAGATCCTTAATGAAAACCTGCTCCAGAGCTCTCAGGACCTCAGACTGGGGTGAAGGTTCACCTTCCAACAGGACAATGACCCTAAGCACACAGCCAAGACAACGCAAGTCTCTGAATGTCCTTGAGTGGCCCAGCCAGAGCCCAGATTTGAACCCGATCAAACATCTCTGGAGAGACCTGAAAATAGCTGTGCAGCGAAGCTCCCCATCCATCCTGACAGAGCTTGAGAGGATCTGTAGAGAAGAATGGAAGAAACTCCCCAAATACAGGTGTGCCAAGCTTGTAGCGTCATACCCTAGAAGATTCGAAGCTGCAATCGCTGCCAAAGGTGCTTCAACAAAGTACTGAGTAAAGGGTCTGAATACTTATGTAAATGTGATATTACCAATAAACCTGTTTTTGCTTTGTCATTATGGGGTATTGTGTGTAGATTGATGATGGAAATAAACAATTTTATAAATTTTAGAATAAGGCTGTAACGTAACAAAATGTGGAAAAAGTCAAGGGGTCTGAAAACCTTCCGAATGCACTGTTTAAGCAGACAATAAAAGCTCTTACAATATTAGATTTCTCTAAAACAGGCTATAGGCTACATGCACCACCAAGTGAGAACAGTAGGCTAAGTTATGAGGGGGAAAAGGACCAAATTATTAGGGTGAGGCACATGGGCTACTAACAGCTTACTACACAACATACACTTAGTATTACTTTCTTAGCTACAGTATACATATCTCCCTGTCACGACTTCCGCCGAGGCTGCCTCCCCTCCTTGTTCGGGCAGGTTTCGGCGTTCGTCGTCACCGGCTTACTAGCTACTGCCAATCCCATTCTCATCACTCCACTTGTCATGTCTTGTTTTGTCAATCACACACCCGGTGCTCATTCCCCTAATTAGTATGTGTATAAGTGTTCCCTCTGTTCCCCTTGTCTTTGTGAGTGATTGTTTCTTTGTGAGAGCAGGTTGCTCGGTTGAGCTTCCATTTGTACTTGCCAAGGTGGAATATTTTGCCTTGTGATAGTTTCGTTTTGATGCTTGGTGCGTTTTATTTATGTAAACGGAATAAACTCTGGACTTCGGTGTTTTACCTCCTGCGCCTGACTCCTTCATTCACACCTCATCACACACCCTGGCATATTACATAATTTATGCAGCAGCATACAATACATTTTTGGACTCACCTTGTTGTGCTGTGCTCACTTGAACAGGAAGGTGGCGCGACAGTCCTTCTTGTGGGCAAATTTTGTCATCAAAGTCTGCCATTCTCTGGATTTATGGTGCTTTCAAGACCACTGGGAACCCCGAAAAAAACAAGGTTGAATCATGACGTCAGTGATCTTCAGGTCGGAGCTCTAAAAAGAGGCCTGAGTTCCCGACTTGGAATTCCGAGTTGGATGACCGTTCAAAACGTATTTTCCCAGTCTGAGCTCGTTTTCTTCCGAGTTCCCAGTTGTGTTGAACTCACTGAAGTGTGAGATTTCCCAGTTCTGAGTCTCCAGTTGTTTTGAACGCAGCAGAAGTCATGCTGGATTGACAGCATGGCCAATGTATTTAACATTTCTGGCCCATAGTGTTGCATGTAAATGTTTATCATTTTAAGCTTAGAAAAGAGACTCTTAAACCAAGACTTGGACCACACACCCTTTCCACTAAATTGCAGGCTAGTGATTGCTTTGCAACGCTTGCAGTTAGCCAATGATTCCTTCCAAACCACTCATTGTTGAATTTGCGATTTCCAACTTGTTTTATAATGTTTATGTTGAATGGCCGATGAGCACCGATACGGTTTATCTATAATTTCTCTATATATGACAAGGATTGAAAAAGGATTTGCCAGTAGATTCTCGACTTGATTCATGATGATGACTGCTTGTCTAGCTTGCTAGCTAAGATTTTGAAAGTATGATGTTGACATGATCAGTCCAATCCAAGCTACGGTAGATATAACGTCATTTGACGTCATTTTATTTGTGGCCAATGACCTTGAGCCATCTTGGATGGGCACTTCTAATGTCCATTTATGTATTTTCTAGCTCTTTCTGTAGATTTGCGGAGAGGTAGTGTCCCCATGAGTGACAGAACACTGAGCCAATCACGGCGCAACTAGAGAACATTACCAACCCATACGCTCTGTAGTTTCCCCACCACCACAGAAAGCACTGAGCTAGGCTGAAACATCTGCATGTTGGAGCTGCCTTACTCAAGAAAGCAAAAAAGATACCATTTGTATGCAACTTTATTAACTAAAATATTTGTTTTTACATTGTTTGCAAACTGATATGTGACACGTATTAATGCCAAAAGAACATGCAAAACAGCCAAAGAATATATAAAATATATATATATAAAGTACCAGTCAAAAGTTTAGACACACCTGCTCATTCAAGGGTTTTTCTTTATTTTTTAAATGTTGTACATTGTAAAATAATAGTGAAGACATCAAAACTATGAAATAACACATATGGAATCATGTGGTAACCAAAAAATTGTTAAACAAATCAAAATATATTTGAGATTTGAGATTCTTCAAATAGCCAACCTTGATGACAGCTTTGCACACTCTTTAAGACATGAAGGTCAGTCAATACGGAAAATGTCAATAACTTTTAATGTTTCTTCAAGTGCAGTCGCAAAAACCATCAAGCGCTATGATGAAACTGGCTCTCATGAAGACCGCCACAGGAATGGAAGACCCAGAGTTACCTCTGCTGCAGAGGATAAGTTCATTAGAGTTACCAGCCTCAGAAATTGCAGCCCAAATAAATGCTTCACAGAGTTGAAGTCACAGACACATCTCAACATCAACTGTTCAGAGGGGACTGTGTGAATCAGGCCTTCATGGTCGAATTGCTGCAAAGAAACCACTACTAAAGGACACCAATAAGAAGTAGAGACTTGCTTGGGCCAAGAAACACGAGCAATGGACATTAGACCCGTGGAAATTTGTCCTTTTGTCTGGAGTCCAAATTGGAGATTTTTGGTTCCAACCGCCGTGTCTTTGTGAGACACGGTGTGTGTGAACGGATGATCTCCGCATGTGTACTTCCCACCGTAAAGCATGGAGGAGGAGGTGTTATGGTGTGGGGGTGCTTTGCTGGTGATTCTAAATTAATCACAGACAGGCTGGTAACTCTAATGAACGTATCCTCTGCAGCAGAGGTAACTCTGGGTCTTCCATTCCTGTGGTGGTCCTCATTAGAGCCAGTTTCATCATAGCGCATGATGGTTCTTGCGACTGCACTTGAAGAAACTTTCAAAGTTCTTGAAATGTTCTGTATTGACTGACCTTCATGTCTTACAGTAATGATGTACTGTCGTTTCTCTTTTCTTATTTGAGCTGTTCTTGCCATAATATGGACTTGGTCTTTTACCAAATAGGACTATCTTCTGTATACCCCCCTACCTTGTCACAACACAACTGATTGGCTCAAACGCATTAAGAAGGAAAGAAATTCCACAAATTAACTTTTAAGAAGGCACACCTATTAATTGAAATGCATTCCAGGTGACTACCGCATGAAGCTGGTTGAGAGAATGCCAAGAATGTGCAAAGCTGTCATCAAGGCAAAGGGTGCTATTTGAAGAATCTCAAATACATGAATGTCCTTGAGTGGCCCAGCCAGAGCCCGGATTTGAACCTGATCAAACATCTCTGGAGAGACCTGAAAATAGCTGTGCAGCGAAGCTCCCCATCCATAAATGTGATATTTCCGTAAAAAAATAAAAATACATTTGTACAATTTTCTATAAACCTGTTATTGCTTTGTCATTATGGGGTATTGTGTGTAGATTGGTGATAGAAAGAAACAATTTAATCCATTTTAGAATAAGGCTGGAACGTAACAAATTGTGGAAAAAGTCAAGGGGTCTGAAAACCTTCCGAATGCACTGTTTAAGCAGACAATAAAAGCTCTTAAAATATTCGATTTCTCTAAAACAGGCTATAGGCTACACTTTTTTGGTTACTACATGATTCCATATGTGTTATTTCATAGTGTTGATGTCTTCACTATTATTCTACAATGTAGAAAATAGTAAAAAATAAAGAAAAACCCTTGAATGAGTAGGTTTTCTAAAACGTTTGACCGGTAGTGTACATACAGTGGCTTGCGAAAGTATTCACCCCTTTGGCATTTTTCCTATTTTGTTGCCTTACAACCTAGAATTAAATTGATTTTTGGGGGGGTTGTATCATTTGATTTACACAACATGGCATAATACGGACTTGGACCACTTTGAAGATGCAAAATATTTTTTCTTGTGAAACAAACAAGAAATAAGACAAAAAAACTGAAAACTTGACCGTGCATAACTATTCACCCCCCATAATGTTTCCACCTCCATGTTTGACGGTGGGGATGGTGTTCTTGGGGTCATAGGCAGCATTCCTCCTCCTCCAAACACGGCGAGTTGAGTTGATGCCAAAGAGCTCGATTTTGGTCTCATCTGACCACAACACTTTCACCCAGTTCTCCTCTGAATCATTCAGATGTTAATTGTCAAACTTCAGACGGTCCTGTATATGTGCTTTCTTGAGCAGGGGGACCTTGCGGGCGCTGCAGGACTTCAGTCCTTCACAGCGTAGTGTGTTACCAATTGTTTTCTTGGTGACTATGGTCCCAGCTGCCTTGAGATCATTGACAAGATCCTCCCGTGTGTGGGCTGATTCCTCACCGTTCTCATGATCATTGCAACTCCACGAGGTGAGATCTTGCATGGAGCCCCAGGCCGAGGAAGATTGACAGTTCTTTTGTGTTTCTTCCATTTGCGAATAATCGCACCAACTGTTGTCACCTTCTCACCAAGCTGCTTGGCGATGGTCTTGTAGCCCATTCCAGCCTTGTGTAGGTCTACAATCTTGTCCCTGACATCCTTGGAGAGCTCTTTGGTCTTGGCCATGGTGGAGAGTTTGGAATCTGATTGATTGCTTCTGTGGACAGGTGTCTTTTATACAGGTAACAAGCTGAGATTAGGAGCACTCCCTTTAAGAGTGTGCTCCTAATCTCAGCTCGTTACCTGTATAAAAGACACCTGGGAGCCAGAAATCTTTCTGATTGAGAGGGGGTCAAATACTTATTTCCCTCATTAAAATGCAAATCAATTTATAACATTTTTTGTTGTTATTCTGTCTCTCACTGTTCAAATAAACCTACCATTAAAATTATAGACTGATCATTTCTTTGTCAGTGGGCAAACGTACAAAATCAGCAGGGGATCAAATACTTTTTTCCCTTACTGTACATATGAGATGAGTAATGCAAGATATGTAAACATTATTAAAGTGACTAGTGTTCCATTTCTTAAAGTGGCCAGTGATTTCAATAGGCAGCAGCAGCCTCTAATGTGCTAGTGATGGCTATTTAACAGTCTGACGGCCTTGAGATAGAAGGTGCTTTTCAGTCTCTCGGTCCCAGCTTTGACCTCACCTTCTGGATGATAGGGGGGTGAACACAACACAGACAGTGGCTCGGGTGGTTGATGTCCTTGATGATCTTTTTGACCTTCCTGTGAAATCGGGTGCTGTAGGTGTCCTGGAGGGTGGGTAGTTTGCCCCCGGTAATGCGTTCGGCAGACCGCACCACCCTCTGGAGAGCCCTGCGGTTGGGGACGGTGCAGTTGCTATACCAGGCGGTGATACAGCCCGACAAGATAGTCTGAATTATGCATCTATAAAAATTTGTGAGGGTTTTAGGTGCCAAGCCAAATTTCTTCAGCCTCCTAAGGTTGAAGAGGCTCTGTTGCGCCTTCTTCACCACGTTGTCTGCGTGGGTGGACCATTTCAGTTTGTCAATGATGTGTACGCCAAGGAACTTGAAGCTTTCCACGTTCTCCACTGTGGTCCCGTCAATGTGGATAGGGGGGTGCACCCTCTGCTGTTTCCTGAAGTCCAAGATCATCTCCTTTGTTTTGTTGACGTTGAGTGAGAGGTTATTTTCCTGGCACCACACTCCCAGAGTTTTCACCTCCTCCCTGTAGGCTGTCTCGTCATTGTTGGTAATCAAGCCTACTACTGTTGTGTCATCTGCAAACTCGATGATTGAGTTGGAGGCGTGCTTGGCCACGCAGTCATGGGTGAACAGGGAGTACAGGAGTACAGCACGCACCCTTGGGGGGCCCCAGTGTTGAGGATCAGCGAAGTGGAGATGTTGTTTCCTACCTTCACCACCTGGGGGCGGCCCGTCAGGAAGTCCAGGACCTAGTTGCACAGGGCGGGGTTCAGACCCAGGGCCTTGAGCTTAATGATGAGCTTGGAGGGTACAATGGTGTTGAATGCTGAGCTATAGTCAATTAACAGCATTCTTACATAAGTATTCCTCTTGTTCAGATGGGATAGCGCAGTGTGCAGTGTGATGGCGATTGCATCGTCTGTGGATCTATTTGAGCGGTATGCAAAAGATGTCTGTAGACCCTGCCACGTACCTCTTGTGTCTGAGCCGTTGAATTGCGACTCCACTTTGTCTCTACACTGATGTTTGCCTGTTTAATTGTCTTGCTGAGTGAGTAGCTACACTGTTTGTATTCTGCCATATTCCCAGTCACCTTGCCATGGTTAAATGCGGTGGTTCACGCTTTCAGTTTTGCGCGAATGCTGCCATCTATCCACGGTTTCTGGTTAGGGTAGGTTTTAATAGTCACAATGGGCACAACATCTCCTATACACTTCCTGATAAACTCAGTCACCGTTTCAGTGTATTTGTCTAAATTATTTTCTCAAGCTACCCAGAACATATCCCAGTCCGTGTGATCAAAACAATCTTGAAGCGTGGATTCCGATTGGTCAGACCAGCGTTGAATAGTCCTTAGCACAGGTACTTCCTGTTTGAGTTTCTGCCTAAAGGAAGGGAGGAGCAAAATGGAGTTGTGGTCAGATTTGCTGAAGCATGGCGGGGGAGGGCCTTATAACCATCCCGGAAGTTCGAATAGCAATAGTCGAGAATTTTAGCAGCCCGAGTACAACAGTCGTAATATTGATAGAACTTTGGCAGCCTAGTCCTCAAATTTGCTTTGTTAAAATCCCTGGCTACAATAAATACAGCCTCGGGATATGTGGTTTCCAGTTTGCATGAAGTCCAGTGAAGTTCTTTGAGGGCCGTCGTGCTATCGGCTTGAGGGGGGATATACACGGCTGTGAGTATAACCGAAGAAAATTATCTTGGGAGATAATACGGTCGGCATTTGATTGTGAGGTATTCTAGGTCGGGTGAACAAAAGGACTTGAGTTCCTGTATGTTACTACAATTACACCATGAGTCATTAATCATGAAATACACACCTCTGCCCTTCTGCTTCCCGGAGAAATATTTATTTATGTCTGCGCGATGAACTGAGAACCCATCTGGCTGGACCGATTTCGACAGAATATCCAGAGAGAGCCATGTTTTCCGTGAAACAAAGTATGTTACAAGCCCTGATGTCTCTCTGGAAATAAATCCTTGCCCTGAGCTCGTCGAGCTTGTTATCCAAAGACTGAACATTAGCGAGTAATATACAGTGGGGAAAAAAAGTATTTAGTCAGCCAACAATTGTGCAAGTTCTCCCACTTAAAAAGATGAGAGAGGCCTGTAATTGTCATCATTGGTACACGTCAACTATGACAGACAAATTGAGAAAAAAGAATCCAGAAAATCACATTGTAGGATTTTTTATGAATTTATTTGCAAATTATGGTGGAAAATAAGTATTTGGTCAATAACATGACACAGGTCAAACGTTTTCTGTAAGTCTTCACAAGGTTTTCACACACTGTTGCTGGTATTTTGGCCCATTCCTCCATGCAGATCTCCTCTAGAGCAGTGATGTTTTGGGGCTGTCGCTGGGCAACACAGACTTTCAACTCCCTCCAAAGATTTTCTATGGGGTTGAGATCTGGAGACTGGCTAGGCCACTCCAGGACCTTGAAATGCTTCTTACGAAGCCACTCCTTCGTTGCCCGGGAGGTGTGTTTGGGATCATTGTCATGCTAAAAGACCCAGCCACGTTTCATCTTCAATGCCCTTGCTGATGGAAGGAGGTTTTCACTCAAAATCTCACGATACATGGCCCCATTCATTCTTTCCTTTACACGGATCAGTCGTCCTGGTCCCTTTGCAGAAAAAAAGCCCCAAAGCATGAAGTTTCCACCCCCATGCTTCACAGTAGGTATGGTGTTCTTTGGATGCAACTCAGCATTCTTTGTCCTCCAAACACGATGAGTTGGGTTTTTACCAAAAAGTTATATTTTGGTTTCATCTGACCATATGACATTCTCCCAATTCTCTTCTGGATCATCCAAATGCACTCTAGCAAACTTCAGACGGGCCTGGACATGTACTGGCTTAAGCAGGGGGGCACGTCTGGCAATGCAGGATTTGAGTCCCTGGCGGAGTAGTGTGTTACTGATGGTAGGCTTTGTTACTTTGGTCCCAGCTCTCTGCAGGTCATTCACTAGGTCCCCCCGTGTGGTTCTGGGATTTTTGCTCACCGTTCTTGTGATCATTTTGACCCCACGGGGTGAGATCTTGCGTGGAGCCCCAGATCGAGGGAGATTATCAGTGGTCTTGTATGTCTTCCATTTCCTAATAATTGCTCCCACAGTTGATTTCTTCAAACCAAGCTGCTTACCTATTGCAGATTCAGTCTTCCCAGCCTGGTGCAGGTCTACAATTTTGTTTCTGGTGTCCTTTGACAGCTCTTTGGTCTTGACCATAGTGGAGTTTGGAGTGTGACTGTTTGAGGTTGTGGACAGGTGTCTTTTATACTGATAACAAGTTCAAACAGGTGCCATTAATACAGGTAACGAGTGGAGGACAGAGGAGCCTCTTAAAGAAGAAGTTACAGGTCTGTGAGAGCCAGAAATCTTGTTTGTTTGTAGGTGACCAAATACTTATTTTCCACCATAATTTGCAAATAAATTCATAAAAAATCCTACAATGTGATTTTCTGGAAAAAAAATTCTCAATTTGTCTGTCATAGTTGACGTGTACCTATGATGAAAATGACAGGCCTCTCTCATCTTTTTAAGTGGGAGAACTTGTACAATTGGTGGCTGACTAAATACTTTTTTTCCCCACTGTACTTGGAAGCGGTGGGTGGTGTGCCTGCCTCCTAAGTCGAACCAGCAGGCCGCTTCGAGTGCCTCCGATGTTTTGGGTCAGCCGCTGGAATCAGTTCAATTGCCCTGGGGAGAGCAAACAAAGGATCGGCTTCGGGAAAGTCGTATTCCTGGTCGTAATGCAGGTGAGTTACCGCCGCTCTGATATCCAATAGTTTTTCCCAGCTGTATGTAATGATACAAAACACTTTCTGAGCTAATAATGTAAAAAATTATACATCAAAAAACAAAATACCGCAAAGTTTCCTAAGAGCTAGTCGCGAGGCCGCCATCTTCGTCGGCGCCAGGTGTAGGAAAGAATGTTGGTTTTCCCTAATTTGTGGGTGTGGTCAAGGGGAATTCCTTATTATACATGAATATCGACTCTGAGTATTCAAGTCAATGATGGCATAATGGGTGGACTAGCGACCATTGCGAGTGTACCAATAGGAGCAAAGCAGGAAGTAAAATATGTGCTAAAATATGTCCTGTGATTTATTGATTCAACTCAACTCACATAACCAAAAATACATTCCATTGCATGAGCCACATCAGTTAACGTCATTTGAATGAACATTCTACATTACCATGAGAATTATTGCATCACAATACCAGGCAGCAATTGCGAGTGCACCCATGAGTTTACCAGTCAAATTGCCAGGGTTAGAGGTTCCAAGCCCGTTCTTTTCATTCTATTTCTATGTGTGCTGCTGCTGCATTGTGGGGGGTGTTGCCTAGGCAACTGAAGACTTGTTTGCTTGTTTCAGCAAGGAGCAACAAAGTTTAATCATGTTGTTAAGAGTCCATGTTACGGCAGAAACGGACTCAACTGCAAGAATACCTGACTTTCCTGTCTTCAGTCAGCTGTTCGTTCCACAATTATGATGATTATTTTTTAATTCACAGTTATGGCGGTTATTTTCTTTTCATGATGGTCTTCATCCATAACTGTCAGTTACACAGTTATATGGTAATTGTGCCAGCCAGATTTTTCAACACTCTAAAACAACTGTGACAATGCCCGGGTGAGGGGGGTGGGAAGATGCGGGAGGGAGCGAGGGATACAGCCAGGGCTGCTAGCAGTGAATAGCTGACATTCCAGTACCTGGCCTAACCTCGGAAGAGTGATCTCGCTGCCTGCAAGGGCTACCTGAGCCAAGCCCCTTGGCCCCGCCCATCAGCCTATCAGCTGTCAGAGCCGGGCATGAAACTGAAGAGGCAAAGAGATAGAGAATCCCCATTCATAAAGCAGGGAGGGAGAGGGAGGGAGGAATCACTCTGGTGAGGAGGAGGGGTGGGGGAGATTGAAACAACAAGCTTGCAGTGCTCCAAAACATTGTTAATATTGTAAGCGGACAGACTACTGTCTGTTGGGATATGAGAGAATGCCGAAAACCGAAATGCCATAGTGTACCTCTCCGAAGCTGTCAGGGAAACATCACTTACAAACAGCGATGCGATTGAGGGTGAGAGGGGAGTAAGCTCAAAAACATTGTAAATATTGTGAGTTAACTATAGACTACATGGACAGGGCACTTCTGCTACTGCTGCTGCAACTGTTACAGTAAGTAAAACTGCCATATATTGTAAAGGAGAGTCAGACTCTCTTTCCTTTGATCTGCCACACACTAGGGTATCAGTACACACACAAATACGTATGCATACGCACTAACACATCCACACACATAGACACACACACACACTAACAAGCGCACATACACCCACACATAAAGACACGCACACACCCACGCACACACACCATGCTAAATTGCTACCCCTTTGACCAACTGCACCTCACACATGCACTCTCAAACTCTTAAACCTTGGCTGACAGTAGCATACTACTCACTATCTCTTACACAATAATACAAATTCTAACATCACAAACACTCTCTCCGCTGCACTTGCTGGGCCGAATATAACTGTGTTATATTCTTTATGGAAAACTTGAATGGCAGTTAGAATTCTGTGAGCAAACTCATGAGTCTACAGATGTGGAATCTTAATTTGATCCAGTCCTTGCCACAGCATTTTTCCTGCACCACAGGAAATGCAAATTAGCATCGTATTGGATTAACAACAAATACTCATCCATGCATTAGCCAATGAACATTCAACACCCCACTACAAGGACCATTGCAGAAAAAAGTTGGAGAGTGAGTAACTGTACATGACAGTCAATAATTTACCTTTCAAATTGCGCACCGATAACTCTCTCTACCGCTCTTCATCTCACTCCCTTTTTTCACTTTCACTGCCTCCTATTTTGATTGATGATCAGTCTAATTCGCTGTCTGTATACTTTTATTTTTCAATCAATAACTATCTATTTAACTGTGCAAAGTGATGTGATACTAAAGTGATACTAAAGTGATAGTAAGCTAACACAAAGTCATGCACATGCGGAGACACACATATGTTGTACGTTTAAACCTTATGTAGCTGCGCACGACAGGGTAATTAAACACACACCAAACTGTTATACACCCCAAACCGTGGGAACGCAAACCTGTTACACACAGTTCAATAGAAGTATCAAGACATGAATGCCAGCATTCATTCAGGCACATTCAGAGAAATCACACACGCACACACACATCACACGCACACAAATGCCCTATATGCTCTAATACTAACATGATCTCAGTCACACGCTCCAGCACATACTTAGGCACACACTGCGAATTCTGAGACCTCACAAACCGGTCATAGAATCCTTGCTCACCTTGCGAGCTGCACACCAACTCCTCCAAGTTCCAATGCGTGGTGTGTGTAAGTCTCTCTTTCCCCTGGTCCGTTCCACTCGCTCCCTCTCGTTCCCTCTTCTCATCCTATACTCATCGCGTGGCTCTTGTTACGCTCCACGGCTGGGAGAGAGGGAATAAGGGAGGGAGAGAAGGAGGGACGTAGGAAAAGAGGGATGAGTGAGTCCTGCCCAGACTGATGTGTGAGGCTCACGAAAACACCCTGGAGAGAGAAATCTCTTTATTTCTCTCTCCACTGCCCTCTTCTCCTCTTCTCTCCAATCATTCTTCTTAATCTGTAATTTTCCCTCTTGGTTCCCTCTCTCCACAGATCCATGAAAGTCTCCCTCAAACCACTTTTATTTACTCCCTTAAACACCTGCCACCATCCCCTTCTTCCTCTTTCTTTCCTCTCCTCGCTCTCTCTCTCACTTTGGTGTGCAGCTGGCTCGATGAGGGACACACACCTGCCCACCTGCCCTGGTCTTATTAAAGTGGGGGATGATTTTCACTGTATTCCTTTCACTCCTCCTCTTCTCCAGAAATGGTGATGTAATGGGTGCACAGGTATAGTTTCCATAACTGTCTGAACACCGAATCATTAAAAGACGTAGGCCTACTATTTTCGGGGAAATGCATATGGAACTCTGCGGATGCCGTGGCCACTGCATGTGTCATTGCGTAGTACACACACATGCACGCACACAACCAGGCAAGCACACTCACTCATACACACACACACACGTGCGCACGCACACACACACCTCTCTTTAAGTTTTTATGGCCTTGACACTCTCTTTCCAGTGTGAAGAATGCGGCTGTCTGATTGGCTGGTAACTGTGTCCATTAAACCTCAAGCCCGCTGGGACTCTCCTTATGGGTCATGACCTCGGGGGTTAAAGAGAGGGAAGGAAAATAAAATGTAGAGTATAGTGTAAGGACCTCTGTGTAACCACCTCTGTGTAACCTCATGGTCAGTAGACTATTCCATTGTCAGATAGATATTCATTCTTCTTCTTCTTCTTCTATATTCTTCCTCTATATTCTTCTTCTTCTTCTTCTTCTATATTCTTCTTCTTCAACTGTATATTCTTCTTCGTCGTCATCGTCTTCTTATTCTTCCTCTTCTTCTTCTTCTTCTTCTTCTTCTTCTTCTTCTTCTTCTTCTTCTTCTATATTCTTCCTCTTCTACTATATTCTTGTTCTTCTTCTTCTATATTCATCTTCATCTATATTTTTCTTCTTTATTCTTCCTCTTCTTCTATATTCTTCTTCTTCATCTTCTTCTATATTCTTCCTCTTCTTCTATATTCTTCTTCTTCTTCTTCTTCGATATTTTATCCCCGTCTATATTCTTCTTCTACTATATTCTTCTTCTTCTTCTTACATTTACATTTACATTTTAGTCATTTAGCAGACGCTCTTATCCAGAGCGACTTACAGTTAGTTAGTGCATACATTATTTTTTATTTTATTTTATACTTTTTTTCATACCCCCTGTGGGAATCGAACCCACAACCCTGGCGTTGCAAACGCCATGCTCTATCAACTGAGCTACATCCCTGCCGGCCATTCCCTCCCCTACCCTGGACGACGCTGGGCCAATTGCGCGCCGCCCCATGGGTCTCCTCTTCTTCTTCTTCTTCTTCTTCTTCTTCTTCTTCTTCTTCTATATTGTTCCTCTTCTTCTATAATCTTCCTCTTCTATATTCTTCTTCTTCTTCTTTATTTTTCCACTTCTCTATTTTATCTCTTCTATATTCTTCTTCTATATTCTTGTTCTTCTTCTTCTGCTTCTTTATTCTTCTTCTTCTTTTATATTCTTCTATATTACTCAATATTCTTCTTCTTCTTTATTTTTCCACTTCTCTATTTTACAGTATCTCTTCTATATTTTTCTTCTATATTCTTGTTCTTCTTCTTCTGCTTCTTTATTCTTCTTCTTCTTTTATATTCTTCTATATTACTCAATATTCTTCTTCTTCTTAGGGCACTGAAAGGGGACTTAAAGAGAGAACATTCAAGAACATTCAAAAGTGAAGAAAAAAACATCACTTGACCTTCAGCCCAAACCCTTCACCTAACACCACATTCCTACTGTGGATGAAAGCAAGACCTGATTACTGCTCACAGAATTACATTATTATCACTTCATCCACATTATCATTTCATGAGGATCCACAGACTTATCCTAAGAATTATCCGGATGTGCATTACCCAGTTACAGTAATAGGGAACGACGTGCTTTTATTTTTTACCCGAACCTCTCCTCCTCCGCTCTTCTCATCCCCTCCTCTGTCACCCTCCTCCCTTTCCCCACAGGATTAATAATAATAAGATTAGAGTGGGGAGATGTAAAGCAGTCTATGTTGGCCTGGCGTGTGATTCAGCGGTCAAATTATGAGAAAAATCCTGTTTACGGACAAGGGGGCCTTAACTCAAAGAAACACAGTCCCCTCCTCTCTCATGCCCACTCCCACCCCAGTTCTACAGTCATGGAATCTGTTAAGGCTGCAACACTGATCCCCAAACACAGGCCTACAGCAATCACAGCAGGGATTTGATGTCAAATAAAATAAAATGTAATTGGTCGTGTACACATATTTTGCAGATGTTATCGCAGGTGTAGCGAAATGCTTATGCTCCTAGTTCCAACAGTGTACCTAACAGTGGCGACGCGTCATTCAGTGCCTGTTTTGCATTTTATTTTGGCATTAATACTTGTCAAATATCAGTTTGCAAACAATGTAAAAAAATAAAATAATTTGACTTAATAAAGCCGCATACAAACATGGTCTATTTTTTGCTTTCTTGAGTAAGGCAGCTCCAAATGCAAGTGT
Source organism: Coregonus lavaretus (assembly GCF_964263955.1). Taxonomy (NCBI): domain Eukaryota; kingdom Metazoa; phylum Chordata; class Actinopteri; order Salmoniformes; family Salmonidae; genus Coregonus; species Coregonus lavaretus. The sequence continues at coordinate 19,831,592 of NC_139996.1, forward strand.
CTTAGCTTAGCTCAGAGCATAGGGGTTGGTAATGTTCTCTAGTTGCGCCGTGATTGGCTCAGTGTTCTGTCACTCATAGGGACACTACGTCACCACAAAATCTATGGGTGGAGCTCGAAAATTCAAGCTCCTTGGGTGCTGCCATAGATTAGAAGTGCCCATCCAAGAAGGCTCAAGGTCATTGGCCACAGATAAAATGTGACCGGGAGACCCATGAGGCAGCGCACAATTGGCCCAGCATCGTCCGGGTTAGGGGAGGGTTTGGCCGGCCGGGATGTCCTTGTCTCATTGTGCTCTAGCGAATCCTTGTGGCGGGCCGGGAGCCTGCAAGCTGACTTTGGTCGTCAGTTCAACAGTGTTTCCTCTGACACATTGGTGCGGCTGGGTTAAGCGAGCAGTGTGTCAAGAATCAGTGTGGCTCTCGACCTTCGCCGAGTCCATAGGGGAGTTGCAGCGATGAGACAAGATTGTAACTACCAATGGATATCACAAAAAAGGGGGTAACACAATGGGCCAGAAAAGTTTGAATACATTGGCCATGCCGTCAATCCAGTATGACTTCTGCCACGTTCAAAACAACTGGAAACTCGGAACTGGGAAATCTCAGACTTCAGTGAGTTCAAACAACTGGGAACTCGGATAAAACTAGCTCTGATATGGAAAATAATTTTGAACGGTCATCCAACTCGGAATTCCAAGTCGGGATTTCAGGCCTCTTTCTAGAGCCCACAAGAAGGACCGCCACACCACCTTCCTGTTCAAGTGAGCACAGCACAACAAGGTGAGTCCAAAAATGTATTGTATGCTGCTGCATAAATAATGCAATATGCCAGGGAGATATGTATACTGTAGCCAAGAAAGTAATACTAAGTGTATGTTCTGTAGTAAGCTGTTAGTTGCCCATTTGCCTCACCCTAATAATTCGGTCCCTTTCCTCCTTCATAACTTAGCCTACTGTTCTGACTTGATGGTGCACATGTAGCCTATAGCCTGTTTTAGAGAAATGTAATATTGTAAGAGCTTTCATTGTCTGCTTATATGCCCCCTTTATCTATCCTAAGGTTCTGACTTGGTGTACAGGGAGAATACTGTAACAATGGTCCATGTTCTGAATTCTGTCGCTGTACATTTCAAAAGTGCTGAACAAATAGTTATATTGACTACGTCCGTCCTAGCTCGCTCATGAATGTGTTAATCGAAATTACGGATTGCCTCTTATCCACTCGTCGTTCCCTTATGCCATAGTTTGTACATCTCAATTGTCAATAGAAACCACATTTGTTTAAGCAAGTCAGCCATATCAGCTATGTTTTTTTAAAGGTAGTAAATGAGTCTGAATGAATTGTTTCGCTGCCAGACAAGGCTTTGCTGATAGCCAGTGGTAAGGATTCACTCCATGGGGCTGAAAAGAAAGCTCTGCTGTTGGGACAGCTTTATGTAGGCCATAACAGTTTGTGGGCACCGTTTGTCACCGTTATAGTGCAATGAAATGCATTGTTTAGTGTTGTGTTGTGTTGTGTAGTGGCTTTGCTGGCATGCATCTAAAAAAATTGTTTGAGTTTGCCCCACCGAGATTTATATGCTAAAATCGCCAATGGATACCGGGATGAATCTAATGTTGTTGTGAAAATGATAATTCACCCATATGTGACAGAATTTGAAGTAGAGCCTGAGACAGATGGAGTCAGGGGGAAGGAATTATGTGTTGCACACAGAATAAGTAACTTCCCACTGCGCACCGACATCAGTTCAACGTCAAGTTTTGATTGACATTGTGTTGAGTTGTCAACTATTGTGATTTCAACGGGAAATTAACAAAAACTGGCACCATATAATTGTATTTAGATTAAAAATTAAGTGAAAAAAAAGAGGATATGCCTTTACGTTGATAAGATTAGAGTGGGGAGATGTAAAGCAGTCTATGTTGGCCTGGCGTGTGATGAGTTTTCCATGTTGATTCAACGTAATCACATTGATTGTTTTGATTGAAATGACATGGAAACAATGTTGATTCAACCAGTTTTTGCTCAGTGGGTTATAACTTAACATCCTCAATGTTTCCAGAATAAGGAGATTGTTCCATTCCAGCACTGGAGCTTGTTCATATACAGGGACAGTAATGGCTTGTATTATACTAGTCCAAACAAGCACATTTGATGTGCAGCAAGGATCAGTAAAATAGCTGTTTCAGATTTGACTTTTCCTGCTGCTATAAAACATTATAAAATGTAAATAAAACATAAATCATAAACATATGAAGTTTATAAAGTGTATTAATGACCACTGGTTATTTAAACATATCCCTTACGAGGGGTCACATTTATTTCTGGGTTCAAATATGAATTAAACAGTGATTTTTCTGAAGCATTTCGGGAGGCAGACATTTATAGACTCACTGTAATGTTATTGCCTGTTAAATTTCCTTTAGGCTAAATATATCCATGGGAAAAGCTTACTGCTACGTGGAGCTGTCTGCTTACGCAACAACAAGTTTACTTAAGAAAGTTTACTTAAGAAATAAAGATGCTTTCAAAATCCTTTTGGCCACTTTAAAAACAACTATGATGTAATGTTGCCATAGCAATCTGATTGTGGACATTGTGTTGCATCACCATAGTGATGAAATCAAATCAAATCAAATTGTATGTGTCACATGCACCGAATACAACAGGTATAGACCTTACCGTGAAATGCTTACTTAAAAGCCCTTAACCAACAATGTCGTTCAAGAAAGGGTTAAGAAAATATTTACTAAATAAACTAAAGTAAAACAAAATTAAAAATATATAATTAAAAGTAACACAATAAAATAACAATAACGAGGCTATATACAAGGGGTACCGGTACCGAGTCAATGTGCGTGGGTACATGTTAGATGAGGTAATTTGTACATGTAGGTAGGGGTAAAGTGACTATGCATAGATAATAAACAGCGAGTAGCAGCAGCGGTGTAGAAGTCCGGGTGGCCATTTTATTAATTGTTCAGCAGTCTTATGGCTTGGGGGTAGAAGCTGTTAAAGAGCCTTTTGGTCCTAGACTTGGCGCTCCGGTACCGCTTGCCGTGCGGTAGCAGAGAGAACAGTCTATGACTTGGGTGACTGGAGTCTTTGACCATTTTCTTGGGCCTTCCTCTGACACCGCCTTGTATATAGGTCCTGGATGGCAGGAAGCTTGGCCCCAGTGATGTACTGGGCCGTACGCACTACTCTCTGTAGCGCCTTACAGTCAGATGCCGAGCAGTTGCCATACCAGGCGGTGATGCAACCGGTTAGGATGCTCTCGATGGTGCAGCTGTAGAACTTTTTGAGGATCTGGGGACCCATTCCAAATCTTTTCAGTCTCCTGAGGGGGAAAAGGTGTTGTCATGCCCTCTTCACGACTGTCTTGGTGTGTTTGGACCATGTTAGTTTGTTTGTTATGTGGACACCAAGGAACTTGAAACTCTCGACCCGCTACACTACAGTCCCATCGATGTTAATGGGGGCCTGTTTGGCCCACCTTTTCCTGTAGTCCTCGATCAGCTCCTTTGTCTTGCTCACATTGAGGGAGAGGTTGTTGTCCTGGCACCACAATGCCAGGTCTCTGACCTCCTCGCTATAGGCTGTCTCATCATTGTCGGTGATCAGGCCTACCACTGTTGTGTCGTCAGCAAACTTAATGATGGTGTTGGAGTCGTGTTTGGCCACGCAGTCGTGGGTGAACAGGGAGTACTGGAGGGGACCTAGCACGCACCCCTGAGGGGATCAGCATGGCAGACGTGTTGTTGCCTACCCTTACCACCTGGGGGCGGCCCATCAGGAAATCCAGGATCCTGTTGCAGAGGGAGATGTTTAGTCCCAGGGTCCTTAGATTAGTGATGAGCTTTGTGGGCACTATGGTGTTGAACGCTGAGCTGTAGTCAATGAACAGCATTCTCACATAGGTGTTCCCTTTGTCCAGGTGGGAAAGGGCAGTATGGAGTGCGATTGGGATTGCGTCATCAGTGGATCTGTTGGGGCGGTATCCGAATTGGAGTGGGTTTAGGGTTTCCAGGATGATGGTGTTGATGTGAGCCATGATCAGCCTTTCAAAACACTTCATGGCTACCGACGCGAGTGCCACGGGGCAGTAATCATTTAGGCAGTTTACCTTCGCTTCCTTGGGCACAGGCACTATGCTTGAAACATATTACAGACTCGGTCAGGGAGTGGTTTAAAATGTCAGTGAAGGCACTTGCCAGTTGATCCGCGCATGCTTTGAGTACATGTCCTGGTAATCCGTCTGGCCCCGCGGCTTTGTGAATGTTGACCTGTTTAAAGGTCTTGTTCACATCGGCTACCGAGAGCGTGATCACACAGTCGTCCAGAACAGATGGTGCTCTCATGCATGCTTCAGTGTTGCATTGCCTCGAAGCGAGCATAAAAGGCATTTAGCTCGTCTGGTAGGCTCGCGTCACTGGGCAGCTCGTGGCTGGGTTTCCCTTTGTAGTCCGTAATAGTTTTCAAGCCCTGTCACATCCGGCGAGCGTCAGAGCCGGTGTAGTGTGATTCAATCTTAATCCTGTATTGACGCTTTGCCTGTTTGATGGTTCGCCTGAGGGCGTAGCGGGATTTCTTATAAGCGTCCGGATTAGTGTCCCGCTCCTTGAAAGCGGCAGCTCTAGCCTTTAGCTCGATACGGATGATGCCTGTATTCCATGACTTCTGGTTGGGGTATGTACGGTCACTGTGGGGACGACTTCGTCGATGCACTTATTGATGAAACCAGTGACTGAGGTGGTATACTCCTCAATGAAATTGGATGAATCCCGGAACATATTCCAGTCTGTGCTATCAAAACTGTCCTGTAGCGTAGCATCCACGTCATCTGACCACTTCCGTATTGAGTGAGTCACTGGTTCTTCCTGCTTTAGTTTTTGCTTGTAAGCAGGAATCAGGACTATATAATTATGGTCAGATTTGCCAAATGGAGGGCGAGGGAGAGCTTTGTATGCATCTCTGTGTGTGGAGTAAAGGTGGTCTAGAGTTTTTTTTCCCACTGGTTGCACATGTGACATGCTGGTAGTAATGAGGTAAAACTGATTTAAATTTGCCTGCATTAATGTCCCCGGCCACTAGGAGCGCTGCTTCTGGATGATCATTTTCTTGTTTGCTTATGGCCTTATACAGCTCGTTGAGTGCGGTCTTAGTGCCAGCCTCGGTTTGTGGTGGTAAATAGACGGCTACGAATAATATAGATGAGAACTCTCTTGGTAGATCATGTGGTCTACAGCTTATCATGAGGTACTCTACCTCAGGCGAGCAATACCTCGAGACAATACCTCGAGACTAATATTAGACATTGCGCACCAGCTGTTATTGACAAATAGACACACACACCCGCCCCTCGTCTTACCAGACGTAGCTTCTCTGTCCTGCCGATGCACGGAAAATCAAGCCAGCTCTATATTATCCGTGTCGTCGTTCAGCCACGACTCGGTGAAACATAATATATTACAGTTTTTAATGTCCCGTTGGTAGGATAGTCTTAATCGTAGATCATCCATTTTATTTTCCAACGATTGCACGTTGGCCAATTGAACGGATGGTAGTGGAGGTTTACTCACTCGCCTACGAATTCTCAGAAGGTAGCCCGACCTCCCTTTTCTCCATCTTTTCTTCACGCAAATGATGGGGATTTGGGCCTGGTCTCGAGAAAGCAGTATATCCTTCGTGTCGGACTCGTTAAAGAAAATATATTTTTCCAGTTCGAGGTAAGTAATCTCTGTTCTGATGTCCAGAATCTCTTTTCGGTCATAAGAGACGGTAGCAGCAACATTATGTAAAAAATATTTAAAAAATAAGTTACAAAATTGTGAAAAAACAAACTAAATAGCACAGTTGGTTCGGAGCCCGTAAAACGGCAGCCTTCCCCTTTGGCGCCATTGTCATTATCATGGGATATTATTGTGATGAAATCTGGCCAAACAGTGGTCAAAGTGAAGTCTACTTTATGGTTACCATGGCGATTACTCTTTAACTGTGGTCAAGGTAATTTAATTATGTAATACCTAAACTTCTATGGGGATGGATCAGGTCAATCCAGTCTGTTGTTTCTGTCAGATCCCGGTGCAGCAGTAAAAAGCCTCCCCACCACCACTTGCAGACAATTAAGGGTTCCACAGTATGACAGGGTAAATGCTGTGTGTAATGCTCAGTGGCTGCAACACCTGAGATAGCCAGTTAAAACGACAGGGTATGAAATACACAGCAGTTTATTCAATGTTTTTTTATTAGTTGTGCAGGGTCACTCTAAACCATAGCGTGTGCATGTGTGTGAGATGCAAAAATTGGCAGATGCATACTGTGTTTGTGTGTGTGTCCTTATTACCATAACGTAGCCCTCATACAGTTTAACAAACATAGCACATGTGCAGGATGCACAGTCTGAGACAGAAATCCTCCCTCACATCCTCCCTCACAGCCCAACAGGATGCTCTCAGTGGTGCATCTGTAGAAGTTTGTGAGGGTCTTAGGGGCCAATCCCATGTAAGCCAATGTCAGCAACCAGAGAGAGCGAGAAGAGCCTAGTCCCACTAACAGGTACTCCCTGTAACGTGTGTACATGCATGCTGTCTGCATGTTTTCGTGTGGGTGCGCATGTATGCATGTGTGTGTTTGCGTGTTTTTGTGTATGCAAATGAACACACACCAAAGTATGGATTTATGCAGAGTTCTTCTCGGACACTAACCAGTTCCGTTGGCCGATCGGTGTATGGATCATTATTATAAATAAACAACATCTGTGTAGTTTGAGGAAGGAGGGAAGCTGAAGTTGTCCTAAGCGGATACCCTGGGCTGTCGTGATGTCTAAACAGATTATATAATTTACACTGCTTTATGTGACCCCCAAGGAAAGGAGCACTGGGAGGAACATGGATTGATAATGGATAGTACACATACACAGACACACACACACACTGAGTGGAAACTCTCACTCATAGACACACACTGACTGAGAGTGGAAACGCTGCATCTTCCGTTCTATTCTTCCAGTCAGTGACTTACGGTTGATTTACGAGCAAATGTTGGGGGTATGATGTATGGAGGAGGTGGGATGATGGTTTGGGGGTGTAGTGGTCTATCAGCGTCACATTGGGCAACGAACATCGTTACTCACTAAGAATAATTTAGTCATCCAGGAGATTCATACAGGATGTGCATACCTAACTGATACAAATCACACACGTTTGTTAAGGTGATAAAACCTTTAACTTTGAGTTGGGTCATATTAAGATTAAGATCACTCTATTTTAACAAACTTAACGCAATGGTAAATCTAAGCGCAGGCGTTAGCGCTATAGGTTCAGGGGTGTGTCAGAAATATTTTAGCTATTTTCATTATCACAATTATCGGCACACTTGCTGGCATTGGCGCGAAAGGGCTGGGTTTTGATAAATAAACAAGTTGTGGGTGTGTTGAGGCTTGGCCCCTCACTGGCCAATCAGAACGTGCTCCATGGCGAAATATGTGGTTGCTTCAAGTTGTGTATTTACGGTCTTTTATGTATTGCCTTGGAATCAACTTCAATTCCAATGTTAGTCCATTATAGTTTGTTAAATGGCTTACAGAAACCTAATCTAATAGTATTTCTGTATTATGATGCCATAATACTCTCTTAACTACAATCTCTAGATTGCACCATGATAATGAAATTGATGGCATGAAAATATGTTCTAAACTACTGCCTTCATTAGTTGACTGTCAACATGTCCATAATATTTTACTAATAGCCAGTTGACTGAGGTGAATAACCTGCGGCCCTTCTAACCTGTATGTTGTCACAAATATTAATGAAAGAAAGACAGAGGGGGGCATTGTGTGGCTGACACAATACAATGGAGGGAGAACAGGGGGAAGGGGAATTTCTATCTCTCTTTCTCTCTCTCTTCCTCACCCTCTCTCCCCTTTCTCCCCCTCTCTATTTATCTTCCTCCCCCTCTACTTTTCTTTCTTTCTCACCCTCTTTCACTATGCCTCTTCAAGAGCCATATCCAACCATCTAAAATGCTATCCCATGGCACAATGTGTATCTTTCTGTGGGTAGGCCTGGCAGACATACTGTATACAGACAGATATTTTAATTAATTTGTGACACTAAACTAGACAGCATTCTCAATACACAACGAATCTAAATAAATACACAGATCAACAATCACAGGCAGGTGTGGTGGGGAGGAGGCAGGTGATATGAGCAGTAAATGCTTCTACATTCTCACACTCAATTACATTTACATTTTCATTTGAATCCTTTAGCACAGGGTTTCCCAAAGTAGGTCCTGGGGCCCCCCTGGGTGTATGCTTTGCTTTTGCCCTAGCACTACACAGCGGATTCAAATAACCAACTCATCATCAAGCTTTTATTATTTGAATCAGCTGTGTAGTGCTAGGACAAAAACAAAAATGTGCACCCGGGGGGGCCCCAGGACCAACTTTGGGAAACACTGATTTTGTCACGGTTTCTGCCGAGGCTGCTCCTTCTCCTTGTTCGGGCAGGCTTCGGCGGTCGTCGTCCCCGGAGTACTAGCTGCCACCGTTCGTTGTTTCTGTGTTCGTTTGGTTTGGTCTGTTTTGGTACACCTGTTTCTCATTTTGTCTTGATTATGTGTCCTTTTAATTCTCGTTGTTTCTGTCTTGTGGTTGTGTGTAGTTGTTCCATGTCAGCAGGTGTTGCCAGTCAGTTTGTGCTCTATTTTTATAGAGAGTCCGCACTGTTGTGCGTTTGTTGTATTTTTACGCTGAGTGCGTTATTTTCCTTGTGCCTCCGGCTCTGTTTGTAGCCGTTCATTCTGTGGACTTTATTAAAGCATTTTGGACTTGCATCTGCATCCTGCATTTGATTCCACACCACACCTACGCCCGACGCTGACAGAACTACACACCACTCATGGAATCAGCAGGAGCAGCAGCAGCGACCGAGTCATGGGAGGAGCGCGTCCGCGGACAGGATGACAGGATAGCTCAAATCACCAACGCTCTGCAGGGAGTAATGAATACCCTGCATCGCCTGGAGACCAGCTGGGCACCCACGCCTCCTCCCACATTACCACCAGCACCGGTCAGTCCCTTTGTCCACGCTCCGGAACCCAGTGGGATTCGGCTCTCGCTCCCGAGGGCGTATGATGGTACAGCTGCCGGGTGTCAAGGTTTCCTCCTACAAGTTGAACTCTACCTCGCCACCATACACCCGGTGCCCTCGGGACACGAGAGCGTTTCCGCCCTCATCTCCTGTCTCACCGGCAAGGCGTTGGAGTGGGCCAACGCCGAATGGAGGAGAATAGACCCCGCGACGATCACCTATGCGGAGTTCTCCCGTCGCTTCAGGGCTGTTTCGACCATCCACCTGAGGGGAAGGCGGCGGGAGAACGTCTATTCTACCTCCGACAGGGGAAGAGGAGCGCCCAGGAGTTCGCACTGGAGTTCCGGACTCTAGCGGCAGACTCAGGGTGGAATGAGCGGGCCCTCATAGACCACTTCCGCTGCAGCCTACGGGAGGACGTCCATCGTGAGTTGGCCTGCAGGGACACCACCCTCACGTTTGACCAGTTGGTGGATATGGCCATTCGCCTAGACACCCTGCTGGCCACCCGCGGACGTCCTGAGTGGGGGTCGTCCATTCCACCCTACAGCACCTCCGAGCCTAGTCCTATGGAGCTCGGGGGGTGCTGGCGCTAGAGAGGAGAGGAAAAGGAGCCCCAGGGGGACCAACCCCTGTACCAACTGTGGCCGTGGAGGACACACTGCGGCCAGGTGCTGGGGGGGGGTCTCCTAGGGGACGAGACGGCAGGCCACGCACTGGGGAGTCCTTCCAGGTGAGTAGGTGCCCCGCTTACCCAGAGCTCTCTGTTGTGCACCTAACCATACCTGTTTGCTTCCCACAGGTTGCACCTCGTTCCCAGCATAAGGCGCTAGTAGATTCAGGCGCAGCTGGGAATTTTATAGATCGGAGATTTTGTGCAGAGTTAGGGATTCCCCTCCTTCCTGTCAACAATCCTTTCCCTGTACATGCTCTAGATAGCCGTCCGTTGGGATCGGTGTTGATTAGGGAGGTCACAGCTCCACTTAGGATGGGGACGCAGGAGGGTCATGAGGAGACTATACAGCTATATCTTATTGACTCTCCTGCGTATCCGGTGGTGCTGGGGCTTCCCTGGTTGATTACCCATAATCCCTCTATTTCGTGGCAACAGAGGGCTCTTAAGGAGTGGTCTGCCCAGTGTGTAGGGCAATGTCTGGGCGTTTCCGTAGGGGCGACCTCGGTGGAGAGTTCAAACCAAGTGCCCGCATTGCACATTCCCCCCGAGTATGAGGATTTAGCACTTGTGTTTAGTAAGGCGAAGGCGACGCAATTGCCACCACATAGACAGGGGGATTGTGCGATAGACCTCCAGGTAGGAGCTGCGCTTCCGCGGAGCCATGTGTATCCTTTGTCTCAAGAGGAGAAGAGAGCTATGGAGACTTACATAGCCGAGTCTCTGAGACAGGGATACATACGGCCCTCCACTTCCCCTGCGTCCTCGAGTTTCTTTTTTGTGAAGAAAAAGGATGGAGGTTTGCGCCCGTGTATTGATTACCGCAGTCTCAATCAGATTACTGTGAAATACAGTTATCCACTCCCTCTGATTGCGACTATGACGGAGTCTTTACACGGGGCGCGGTTCTTCACAAAATTGGACCTCAGGAGCGCATACAACTTGGTGCGTATTAGGGAGGGAGACGAATGGAAGACAGCATTTAGTACCACCTCGGGTCATTACGAGTATCTCGTCATGCCATACGGGTTAATGAATGCTCCTTCAGTCTTCCAATCATTCGTAGATGAGATCTTCCGGGATATGCAGGGGCAAGGAGTGGTCGTGTACATTGACGACATTCTGGTGTATTCTTCTACCCAAGCCGAGCATGTAGCCCTGGTGCGCCGAGTGTTGAGGAGATTGTTGGAGCATGACCTATATGTCAAGGCAGAGAAATGTCTGTTTTTCCAGGAGTCTGTCTCCTTTTTGGGTTATCAGTTGTCTGCGTCAGGGGTAAAGATGGAGGTTGACCGTGTGTCGGCCGTGCTTAATTGGCAAACTCCAACCACTGTTAAAGAGGTGCAGCGGTTCTTGGGCTTTGCGAATTACTACAGGAGGTTTATCCGGGGTTTTGGACAGGTGGCAGCTCCCATAACGTCTCTTCTAAAGGGAGGTCCAGTGCGCTTGCAGTGGTCTGCTGAGGCTGATAGGGCTTTTGGGAGACTGAAGGACCTGTTTACCTCGGCGCCGGTACTGGCGCATCCGGATCCCGCGCTACCATTCCAGGTCGAGGTAGACGCGTCTGAAGCCGGTATAGGGGCCGTGCTCTCGCAACGGTCTGGCACGCCCCTGAAACTCCGCCCCTGTGCCTTTTACTCTAAAAAGCTCAGTCCGGCGGAGCGAAATTATGACGTGGGGGACAGGGAGCTGCTAGCCGTGGTCCAGGCCCTAAAGGTGTGGAGGCATTGGCTTGAGGGGGCTCAACACCCTTTCCTCATTTTGACTGACCACCGAAACCTGGAGTACATCCGGGCAGCTAGGAGACTGAACCCTCGCCAGGCTAGGTGGAACATGTTTCTGGCCCGGTTCGTTTTTAAGATCACGTACATCCCTGGGTCCCAGAACGGTAAGGTGGATGCCCTGTCCCGGCGGTATGACACGGAGGAGAGGTCCGTTGAGCCCACGCCCATACTCCCGCCGTCTTGCCTGGTGGCACCGGTGGTGTGGGAGGTCGATTCCGAAATCGAGCGGGCGTTGCGTACCGATCCTAGCCCTCCACAGTGTCCTGTGGGTCAGACGTACGTTCCGCTCGAGGTTCGGGATCGACTTATATATTGGGCTCACATGTCACCCTCCTCTGGACATCCAGGGATTGGCCGGACGGTGCACTGCCTTAGCACTAAGTACTGGTGGCCAACGTTAGCCAGGGATGTGAGGGTTTATGTTTCCTCCTGCTCGGTGTGTGCCCAGTGTAAGGCACCCAGACACCTGCCCCGGGGTAAGCTACAACCCCTGTCCGTTCCACAACGACCCTGGTCTCACCTCTCGGTGGATTTCGTTACTGACCTTCCCCCCTCCCAGGGAAATACCACCATCCTGGTCGTTGTGGATCGGTTCTCGAAGGCCTGTCGTCTCCTTCCCATGCCGGGTCTCCCCACTGCCCTACAGACCGCTGAGGCACTATTCACTCACGTCTTCCGACATTACGGGGTACCCGAGGATATAGTGTCTGATCGAGGCCCCCAGTTTACCTCTTCGAGTCTGGAGAGCGTTCATGGAGCGCTTGGGGGTCTCGTTGAGCCTTACCTCGGGCTACCACCCGGAGAGCAATGGGCAGGTTGAACGGGTAAACCAGGATGTGGGTAGGTTTCTGAGGTCGTATTGCCAGGGCCGGCCGGAGGAGTGGGCGAGGTATGTTCCCTGGGCCGAGATGGCCCAGAACTCCCTTCGCCACTCCTCCACCAGACTCACTCCTTTCCAATGTGTACTAGGGTACCAGCCGGCTCTGGCACCTTGGCATCAGAGCCAGATCGAGGCTCCTGCGGTGGATGAGTGGGTGCGGGGCTCGGAGGAGACATGGAACGCTGCTCACGTACATCTGCAGCAGGCCATCCGTCGACACAAGGCGAGCGCCGATCTCCACCGCAGTGAGGGACCGGTGTACGCACCGGGAGATCGAGTCTGGCTCTCGACCAGAAACCTGCCCCTCCGCCTGCCCTGCCGGAAGCTGGGTCGGCGGTTTGTGGGGCCTTTTAAAGTCCTGAGGAGGTTGAACGAGGTGTGTTACAGATTACAACTTCCTATTGATTATAAGAATATTAACCCCTCGTTCCATGTGTCTCTCCTCAGGCCGGTGGTAGCTGGTCCACTCCAGGACTGTGAGATAGCAGAGACTCCTCCGCCCCCGCTGGACATCGAGGGGGCTCAGGCGTACACAGTTCGGTCCATCCTGGATTCGAGACGCCGGATGGGGGGTCTCCAATATCTCGTGGAGTGGGAGGGGTACGGTCCGGAGGAGCGGTGCTGGGTGCCGAGGAGAGATATCTTAGACCCGTCTCTTCTGACTGAGTTCCATCGTGGTCATCCCACGCGCCCTGCTCCGCGTCCTCCTGGTCGTCCCCGAGGCCGGGGTCGGCGCACGGCTGGAGCCGCGCGTCAAGGGGGGGGTACTGTCACGGTTTCTGCCGAGGCTGCTCCTTCTCCTTGTTCGGGCAGGCTTCGGCGGTCGTCGTCCCCGGAGTACTAGCTGCCACCGTTCGTTGTTTCTGTGTTCGTTTGGTTTGGTCTGTTTTGGTACACCTGTTTCTCATTTTGTCTTGATTATGTGTCCTTTAAGTTCTCGTTGTTTCTGTCTTGTGGTTGTGTGTAGTTGTTCCATGTCAGCAGGTGTTGCCAGTCAGTTTGTGCTCTATTTTTATAGAGAGTCCGCACTGTTGTGCGTTTGTTGTATTTTTACGCTGAGTGCGTTATTTTCCTTGTGCCTCCGGCTCTGTTTGTAGCCGTTCATTCTGTGGACTTTATTAAAGTATTTTGGACTTGCATCTGCATCCTGCATTTGATTCCACACCACACCTACGCCCGACGCTGACAGATTTAGCAGATGCTCTTATTCAGAGCGACTTACAGTTAGTGCATTCATCTTAAGTTAGCTAGGTGAGACAACATATCTCAGTCATAGTAGGGGTGTGTATTGGAAGGGTTAACTACCTGGCCACAGGGCTCCTCTGAGTTTCTGTAGGTAGCACCATCAGGCTCCATGTTAGAAGATTGCTACTAATTTAATACGTTTTGGAATGAGGAAGCAAAGGCAGAAAGCAGATGAGTGGAGAGGTGAAGAAGTGAAGGAATGGGGAAGCAGATGAGTGGAGGAGTGTGTGCACTTATGAAGGCAGGCACAGGCTGAGAGAAGGACAGAGGCAGAGAATGGAGGGATAGAGGAATGGAGGAGCAGGGAAGGAGAGAACGGACAAGCGAGGGAGAATTTAAGAAGTGGAAGGGAAGAGTGAGTGAAAAAGGAGAGAAAGAAGTGAAAGAAATTAGTGAGTGAGGGAGCAGCAGTTTGCTCTAGTAGTAGTCTGGTGGTGAGCAGCAGCAGCATGTGTCCAACCATACATGGCAGCTACCCCTTGTTCCCTTACTTATTTTCTAGGCCCACCCTGGGACCAGACCCAGGTAAAAGGCTGGCCCGGACGAAGAAACACAATCTGGATCTGTTTAGAAAGAATATAACCGTTTTTTCTCTCTTTCTTTATGCATTTGGAGTGAGGGATAAAGCAGTCCCATATGACCGGTTCTTTTTTTTCTTGGTCTTCAGTTATTAATTGAAAACAAACTGCAATCAATTGTACGGTTCATTGACCTGTTGGCCAGTAATGCCTGGATGGATGGAGACTGGCTGGGAGGCACAGTAAAGTCACAGAGACAGAAAGGGCGAGAGATGAGGAGACAGGCAGAGGGAGGCTTCAACAGTGCAGAGTCTGCTGTAATCAGAAGGCTTCGGTAGAATTGAGTTTCACAGTAGGGGTTCAAGATGGCTCTTTAAGATGGATGTTCAAATGTAGCCTTGAAATAGTGAAATATATTAGGCGGAGTGGAGTTCTATTATACTGTATTTCTTTTTTATTATGAAGCAGAGTAAAGGGTGATTTTTATTCATGTATTTCAATAAAGGTCTGAAAGGAAATAAGGTTAAATGAGGAGCACACATGGTATATATGTCTAATGATCTATGTCTATGTTGTGGAATCAGACCAAGTACTGAGGGAGAGGTACCTGTTTCTGTGTGTTCAACCTATCCATCTGGAAGAACTCAAATCTATACCACCATAACCACAGTTTCATACACACATGGACATGATCATCTCCTCCTCATACACCACTTCCCCCATGATATCACAGACAAAATAATCATGAGAAATATAAACTGGCACCACTTCAAAACACCATATTCAAATATATTTGATTACATGAAGAACACAAAAACACCATTTATGTAACAAAACAACCATGCAGCTCGAGCTAGGTCCATAAAACAGATCCAAAACAAAAACAAGTCCTTGAATACTACCAAAAACCTCAGACAAAACAAGCAGTCCCAAAATGGAAACATATTACTGAATCATGACCTTACAGCACCTGTTGTTTGACTGTGTTTCCCGGTCAGACAACCCCCCACTGGGTGTGTGAGACAGGGACGGGATGGGATGGGATAGGAACAGGATGGGACGATGGAGGGGACACTAGGACTATATATATATATATGGATCCTGCAGCCTGGGCCACAGGGAGACAGAACAGGGGACCACAGACCACGGCCAAGGTTACAATTATCCCAAACAAGAAGCAGGCCAACCTCTTCCCACTGAGAGGGACGCACGACAACAACAATACACTGCTAGAGCCAGCAGGACCAGCTACTAGTTCAGTGTCCCCTACCTAGAACCCTAGGCGTCACACACACACACACACACACACACACACACACACACACACACACACACACACACACACACACGTACAAATGAACACACACACACGTAGACTTTGAGTCTTCTACACACACATACAGTAGATGGTTTATACGAACTGGCTCGACACATTGTTGAAGCACTGGCTCCATATCATACACCTAAGTAATTTACAGTGCTAATGTAAAACAGAGCTGACATCCACTGAAATAAACCTCTTAACAATAACATACTTAATCAAACTCCACTTACAGCATGTCATATATTCTAGAGCCCTTTAATCGTTATTTACAAAACACACCAAACCAAGAACTCAGATTCTCTTACATGTGAGTGCACACCTTCAACAGTTTAGTGGGCTGGAAGAAGATATACAGTGAGGAGAACAAGTATTTGATACACTGCCGATTTTGCAGGTTTTCCTACTTACAAAGCATGTAGAGGTTTGTAATTTTTTATCATAGGTACACTTCAACTGTGAGAGACGGAATCTAAAACAAAAATCCAGAAAATCACATTGTATGATTTTTAAGTAATTAATTTGCATTTTATTGCATGACATAAGTATTTGATCACCTACCAACCAGTAAGAATTCCGGCTCTCACAGACCTGTTAGTTTTTCTTTAAGAAGCCCTCCTGTTCTCCACTCATTACCTGTATTAACTGCACCTGTTTGAACTCGTTACCTGTATAAAAGACAACTGTCCACACACTCAATCAAACAGACTCCAACCTCTCCACAATGGCCAAGACCAGAGAGCTGTGTAAGGACATCAGGGATAAAATTGTAGACCTGGACAAGGCTGGGATGGGCTACAGGACAATAGGCAAGCAGCTTGGTGAGAAGGCAACAACTGTTGGCACAATTATTAGAAAATTGAAGAAGTTCAAGATGACGGTCAATCACCCTCGGTCTGGGGCTCCATGCAAGATCTCACCTCGTGGGGCTTCAATGATCATGAGGAAGGTGAGGGATCAGCCCAGAACTACACGGCAGGACCTGGTCAATGACCTGAAGAGAGCTGGGACCACAGTCTCAAAGAAAACCATTAGTAACACACTACACCGTCATGGATTAAAATCCTGCAGAGCATGCAAGGTCCCCCTGCTCAAGCCAGCGCATGTCCAGGCCCGTCTGAAGTTTGCCAATGACCATCTGGATGATCCAGAGTAGGAATGGGAGAAGGTCATGTGGTCTGATGAGACAAAAATAGAGCTTTTTGGTCTAAACTCCACTCGCCGTGTTTGGAGGAAGACGAAGGATGAGTACAACCCCAAGAACACCATCCCAACCGTGAAGCATGGAGGTGGAAACATCATTCTTTGGGGATGCTCTTCTGCAAAGGGGACAGGACGACTGCACCGTATTGAGGGGAGGATGGATGGGGCCATGTATCGCGAGATCTTGGCCAACAACCTCCTTCCCTCAGTAAGAGCATTGAAGATGGGTCGTGGCTGGGTCTTCCAGCATGACAACGACCCGAAACACACAGCCAGGGCAACTAAGGAGTGGCTCCGTAAGAAGCATCTCAAGGTCCTGGAGTGGCCTAGCCAGTCTCCAGACCTGAACCCAATAGAAAATCTTTGGAGGGAACTGAAAGTCCGTATTGCCCAGCGACAGCCCTGAAACCTGAAGGATCTGGAGAAGGTCTGTATGGAGGAGTGGGCAAAAATCCCTGCTGCAGTGTGTGCAAACCTGGTCAAGACCTACAGGAAACATATGATCTCTGTAATTGCAAACAAAGGTTTCTGTACCAAATATTAAGTTCTGCTTTTCTGATGTATCAAATACTTATGTCATGCAATAAAATGCAAATTAATTACATAAAAATCATACAATGTGATTTTCTGGATTTTTGTTTTAGATTCCATCTCTCACAGTTGAAGTGTACCTATGATAAAAAATTACAGACCTCTACATGCTTTGTAAGTAGGAAAATCTGCAAAATCGTCAGTGTATCAAATACATGTTCTCCCCAATGTACAGTGGGGAATAAAAAATAATTTAGTCAGCCACCAATTGTGCAAGTTCTCCCACTTAAAAAGATAAGAGAGGCCTGTAATTTTCATCATAGGTACACGTCAACTATGACAGACAAAATGAGAAAAAAAATCCAGAAAATCACATTGTAGGATTTTTAATGAATTGATTTGCAAATTATGGTGGAAAATAAGTATTTGGTCAATAACAAAAGTTTCTCAATACTTTGTTATATACCCTTTGTTGGCAATTACACAGGTCAAACGTTTTCTGTAAGTCTTCACAAGGTTTTCACACACTGTTGCTGGTATTTTGGCCCATTCCTCCATGCAGATCTCCTCTAGAGCAGTGATGTTTTGGGGCTGTCGCTGGGCAACACAGACTTTCAACTCCCTCCAAAGATTTTCTATATGGTTGAGATCTGGAGACTGGCTAGGCCACTCCATGACCTTGAAATGCTTCTTATGAAGCCACTCCTTCGTTGCCCGGGCGGTGTGTTTGGGATCATTGTCATGCTGAAAGACCCAGCCACGTTTAATCTTCAATGCCCTTGCTGATGGAAGGAGGTTTTCACTCAAAATCTCACGATACATGGCCCCATTCATTCTTTCCTTTACACGGATCAGTCGTCCTGGTCCCTTTGCAGAAAAACAGCCCCAAAGCATGATGTTTCCACCCCCATGCTTCACAGTATGTATGGTGTTCTTTGGATGCAACTCAGCATTCTTTGTCCTCCAAACACGACGAGTTGAGTTTTTACCAAAAAGTTATATTTTGGTTTAATCTGACCATATGACATTCTCCCAATACTCTTCTGGATCATCCAAATGCACTCTAGCAAACTTCAGACGGGCCTGGACATGTACTGGCTTAAGCAGGGGACACGTCTGGCACTGCAGGATTTGAGTCCCTGGCGGCGTAGTGTGTTACTGATGGTAGGCTTTGTTACTTTGGTCCCAGCTCTCTGCAGGTCATTCACTAGGTCCCCCTGTGTGGTTCTGGGATTTTTGCTCACCGTTCTTGTGATCATTTTGACCCCACGGGGTGAGATCTTGCGTGGAGCCCCAGATCGAGGGAGATTATCAGTGGTCTTGTATGTCTTCCATTTCCTAATAATTGCTCCCACTGTTGATTTCTTCAAACCAAGCTGCTTACCTATTGCAGATTCAGTCTTCCCAGCCTGGTGCAGGTCTACAATTTTGTTTCTGGTGTCCTTTGACAGCTCTTGGCCATAGTGGAGTTTGGAGTGTGACTGTTTGAGGTTGTGGACAGGTGTCTTTTATACTGATAACAAGTTCAAACAGGTGCCATTAATACAGGTAACGAGTGGAGGACAGAGGAGCCTCTTAAAGAAGAAGTTACAGGTCTGTGAGAGCCAGAAATTTTGCTTGTTTGTAGGTGACCAAATACTTATTTTCCACCATAATTTGCAAATAAATTCATTAAAAATCCTACAATGTGATTTTCTGGATTTTCTTTCCTCATTTTGTCTGTCATAGTTGACGTGTACCTATGATGAAAATTACAGGCCTCTCTCATCTTTTTAAGTGGGAGAACTTGCACAATTGGTGGCTGACTAAATACTTTTTTCCCCCACTGTATATGGTATTTTCTGCCTTTGGTGGTGTGAATTTCTCGGAGGCAGCATGCAAGAGGCTGGAGCTGGCAGCCAATGGCATTCCTCAAGGTCCAGGGCCTGGTCTGCAGAAAGAGAGGGGGCAGAGATAGGGGGAGGGGGAGAGAAAGAGATAGAGAGAAACAGACAGAGAGAGAGAGAGGCAGCACCTGGGACCTGGGCTGCACCCATGAACATGTTAGAGTCTCTGGGGTTATAGAATCATGGGTTGGCTCTATCCACCTTATCTCAGCAGCTAGAATAAGTGTGGTATACAGTATTTAGTGTTCAAAATAACAAGTGGAAAAATGTTAAAGTAATCGTGAGTAACCCTGTATCTGTGTTTCAGTCACTGAGGCTATTATTACGAGTGTTAGATATCCAAGAATTCAAGGAGTTACAGGTCAAACTAGTGAGAAATGGCTTACTGTAATCATATTTTGTGATTCCTCCCTTCCCAGATTCTGGTAAGCAATTACTGGTTTGGATTCTTGTCTTGTGAATCACCATCAGAATATGAGCGCCGATCTAGGATCAGTTTTGCCTTTTAGATCCCAATGAATGAATAAGAATGCATGGACAGTGCTGCAACCTCATCGTTGTGGTGTAGCTGTTCTTAGTAATAAGAGGGGAATCCAGTCTGAGGAATATGTGAACCCTTGGCTCGTTTATTTACATTCTGTCCCATACTCTTACATCTCCTCCCAGCTAGCACATGATGTTCTGACAATCATATGTTTCTTAGATCTTGGTGAGAGCGTGGTTGTTATATGGTTAAAATCATTGTTATGGATGTATAAAAAAAAAGTAACCAGAAAACAGCTTAAACAAATGCAAATGCAGCTACTTTGCTGTTATTCTGGCTGCATTGTTTGACATGACTGTGTTAGGCGAAGTTGGCTAGCTAGCAAGCAAACGTTGCCCGCCATCATGGCGACTGGGTCGCATCCATAGATTTAGAACAAAAATACTTAACGACTGGGTTGCATTTCTGGCAACCGAACCGATATAATTAATGACCAGCTGGCTTGGGTAGCAACCCTAGATTTGTGTCGGGACTATATCTCGTGGAAGGATGAAATAGTATGAATATATTCATCAAAATAATGTTTTTAATGAAAATATGTCAATCATTATTTGAATATGTTGGTAACCCGTTGTATGAATGTGATAATGCCCTCAAAGCCGGCCTAACAACACCGGTGCCAAAATATCCTCCAAACAACAGGGGCTTCTCTGGCATTATCACTTAGCGTGGCGGAGGTGTTGTTGCCTACCTTCACCATGTGGGGTTGGCCCATCAGGAAGTCCAGGACCAGGTTGAACAGGGAGGGGTTCAGACCCAGGGCCCTGAGCTTAGCGATGAGCTTGGAGGGCACTATGGGGTTGAAGGCTGAGCTGAAATCGATGAACAGCATTCTTACATAGGTATTCCTCTTGTCCAGGTGGGATAGGGCAGTGTTCAATGGCGATTGCGTCATCCGTGGATCTGTTGGGGCGATATGCGAATTGTAGTGGGTCTAGGGTGTGGGGTAAACACTCCAGCCAGCAGGTCTGCATATGCTCTGAGAACGCGGCTAGGGATGCCATCTGGGCCGACAACCTTGCGAGGGTTAACACGCTTAAATGACTTACTCACATCGGCCACTGAGAACGAGAGCACGCAGTTCTTGTGAGCATCAGGGCCCGCGTCGGTGGCTCGATGTTGTTTTCCTCAAAGCGAAAAAGGTATTTAGCCCGTCCGGGAGCTAGGCATCGGTGTCCGTGACATGACTGGCTTTCCCTTTATAATCTGTGATTGTCTGGAGTCCCTGCCACATACGTCTCGGGTCTGAACCATTGAATTGTGACTCCACTTTGTCCCTGTACTGTTGTTTTGCCTCTTTGATTGCCTTACGGAGGTCATAGCTGGCCAGTTTGTCCACGTTCATGTTCCCAGTCACCTTGCCATGGTTAAATGCGGTGGTTCACGCTATCAGTTTTGTGCAAATGCTGCCATCTATCCACGGTTTTTGGTTCGGATGTTGTAATCGTCACAGTGGGAACAACATCATATATGCACTTCCTGATTAACCCAGTCAACAAGTCAGTGTATACATTAATACTATTCTCAAAGGCAACCCGGAACATTTCCCAGTCCACGTGATTGAAGCAATCTTAAAGCATAGATTCCGATTGGTATTTGGTATTTTATTAAGATCCCCATTAGCTGTTGCGAAAGCAGCAGCTACTCTTCCTGGGGTCCACACAAAACATGAAACATTACATAATACAGAACAATAATAGACAAGAACAGCTCAAGGACAGAACTACATAAATGTAAAATATCACACCTAGCCTACATATCAGTACATACACTATATATAGTTGAAGTCGGAAGTTTACATACACTTAGGTTGGAGTCATTAAAACTCATTTTTCAACCACTCCACACATTTCTTGTTAACAAACTGTAGTTTTGGCAAGTCGGTTAGGACATCTACTTTGTGCATGACACAAGTAATTTTTCCAACAATTGTTTACAGACAGATTATTTCACTTATAATTCACTGTATCACAATTCCAGTGGGTCAGAAGTTTACATACACTAAGTTGACTGTGCCTTTAAACAGCTTGGAAAATTCCAGAAAATGATGTCATGGCTTTAGAAGCTTCTGATAGGCTAATTGACATCATTTAAGTCAATTGGAGGTGCACCTGTGGATGTATTTCAAGGCCTACCTTCAAACTCAGTGCCTCTTTGCTTGACATCATGGGAAAATCAAAATAAATCAGCCAATTTGTAGACCTCCACAAGTCTGGTTCATCCTTGGGAGCAATTTCCAAACACCTGAAGGTACCACGTTCATCTGTACAAACAATAGTACGCAAGTATAAACACCATGGGACCACGCAGCCGTCATACCGCTCAGGAAGGAGACGCGTTCTGTCTCCTAGAGATGAACGTACTTTGGTGCGACAAGTGCAAATCAATCCCAGAACAACAGCAAAGGACCTTGTGAAGATCCTGGAGGAAACAGGTACAAAAGTATCTATATCCACAGTAAAACGAATCCTATATCGACATAACCTGAAAGGCCGCTCAGCAAGGAAGAAGACACTGCACCAAAACCGCCATAAAAAAGCCAGACTACGGTTTGCAACTGCACATGGAGAAATGTCCTCTGGTCTGATGAAAAAAAATAGAACTGTTTGGCCAAAATGACCATCGTTATGTTTGGAGGAAAAAGGGGGACGCTTGCAAGCCGAAGAACACCCTCCCAACCGTGAAGCACGGGGGTGGCAGCATCATGCTGTGGGGGTGCTTTGCTGCAGGAGGGTCTGGTGCCCTTCACAAAATAGATGGCATCATGAGGAAGGAAAATGATGTGGATATATTGAACCAACATCTCAAGACATCAGTCAGAAAGTTAAAGCTTGGTTGCAAATGGGTCTTCCAAATGGACAATGACCCCAAGCATACTTCCAAAGTTGTGGCAAAATGGCTTAAGGACAACAAAGTCAAGGTATTGGAGTGGCCATCAAAAAGCCCTGACCTCAATCCTATTGAAAATGTGTGGGCAGAACTGAAAAAGCACGTGTGAGCAAGGAGGCCTACAAACCTGACTCAGTTACACCAGCTCTGTCAGGAGGAATGGGCCAAAATTCACCCAACTTATTGTGGGAAGCTTGTGGAAGGCTACCCGAAACGTTTGACTCAAGTTAAACAATTGAAAGGCAATGCTACCAAATACTAATTGAGTGTATGTAAACTTCTGACCCACTGGGAATGTGATGAAAGAACTAAAAGCTGAAATAAATCATTCTCTCTATTATTCTGACATTTCACATTCTTAAAATAAAGTGGTGATCCTAACTGTCCTAAGACAGGGAATTTTTACTAGGATTAAATGTCAGGAATTGTGAAAAAATGAGTTTAAATGTATTTGGCTAAGGTGTATGTAAACTTCCGACTTCAACTGTATACAGTGGGGGAAAAAAGTATTTAGTCAGCCACCAATTGTGCAAGTTCTCCGACTTAACAAGATGAGAGAGGCCTGTAATTTTCATCATAGGTACACGTCAACTATGACAGACAAAATGAGAATTTTATTTCCAGAAAATCACATTGTAGGATTTTTTATGAATTTATTTGCAAATTATAGTGGAAAATAAGTATTTGGTCAATAACAAACGTTTCTCAATACTTTGTTACATACCCTTTGTTGGCAATGACACAGGTAAAACATTTTCTGTAAGTCTTCACAAGGTTTTCACACACTGTTGCTGGTATTTTGGCCCATTCCTCCATGCAGATCTCCTCTAGAGCAGTGATGTTTTGGGGCTGTCGCTGGGAAACACGGACTTTCAACTCCCTCCAAAGATTTTCTATGGGGTTGAGATCTGGAGACTGGCTAGGCCACTCCAGGACCTTGAAATGCTTCTTACGAAGCCACTCCTTCATTGCCCGGGCGGTGTGTTTGGGATCATTGTCATGCTGAAAGACCCAGCCACGTTTCATCTTCAATGCCCTTGCTGATGGAAGGAGGTTTTCACTCAAAATCTCACGATACATGGCCCCATTCATTCTTTCCTTTACACGGATCAGTCGTCCTGGTCCCTTTGCAGAAAAACAGCCCCAAAGCATGATGTTTCCACCCCCATGCTTCACAGTAGGTATGGTGTTCTTTGGATGCAACTCAGCATTCTTTGTCCTCCAAACACGACGAGTTGAGTTTTTACCAAAAAGTTATATTTTGGTTTCATCTGACCATATGACATTCTCCCAATACTCTTCTGGATCATCCAAATGCACTCTAGCAAACTTCAGATGGGCCTGGACATGTACTGGCTTAAGCAGGGGGACACGTCTGGCACTGCAGGATTTGAGTCCCTGGCGGCGTAGTGTGTTACTGATGGTAGGCTTTGTTACTTTGGTCCCAGCTCTCTGCAGGTCATTCACTAGGTCCCCCCGTGTGGTTCTGGGATTTTTGCTCACCGTTCTTGTGATCATTTTGACCCCACGGGGTGAGATCTTGCGTGGAGCCCCAGATCGAGGGAGATTATCAGTGTATGTCTTCCATTTCCTAATAATTGCTCCCACAGTTGATTTCTTCAAACCAAGCTGCTTACCTATTGCAGATTCAGTCTTCCCAGCCTGGTGCAGGTCTACAATTTTGTTTCTGGTGTCCTTTGACAGCTCTTTGGTCTTGGCCATAGTGGAGTTTGGAGTGTGACTGTTAACAAGTTCAAACAGGTGCCATTAATACAGGTAACGAGTGGAGAACAGAGGAGCCTCTTAAAGAAGTATAGGTCTGTGAGAGCCAGAAATATTGCTTGTTT
The DNA here is from genome assembly GCF_964263955.1 of Coregonus lavaretus. NCBI lineage: Eukaryota > Metazoa > Chordata > Actinopteri > Salmoniformes > Salmonidae > Coregonus > Coregonus lavaretus. The sequence continues at coordinate 19,856,010 of NC_139996.1, forward strand.
GTAGGTGACCAAATACTTATTTTCCATCATAATTTGCAAATAAATTAATTAAAATGTGATTTTCTGGAAAAAAATTCTCAATTTGTCTGTCATAGTTGACGTGTACCTATGATGAAAATTACAGGCCTCTCTCATCTTTTTAAGTGGGAGAACTTGCACAATTGGTGGCTGACTAAATACTTTTTATCCCCACTGTATGTAGTATGAGTATGTGGACAGCCTTTCATATTATTGGTTTTGGCTATTACATCCACACCCGTTGCTGACAGGTGTATAAAATCGAGCAGACAGCCATGCAATCTCCATAGACAAACATTGGCAGTAGAATGGCCTTACTGAAGAGCTCAATGACTTTCAATGCGGCACCATCATAATGCCACCTTTCCAACAAGTCAGTTCGTAACATTTCTGCCCTGCTAGAGCTGCCCCGGTCAACTGTAAGTGCTATTATTGTGAAGTAGAAGCGTCTAGGAACAACAACGGCTCAGCGCGAAGTGGTAGGCCTCACAAGCTCACAGAACGGGACAACCGAGTACTGAAGCGCGTAGCGCGTAAAAATCGCCTGTCCTCGGTTGCAACACTCACTATCGAGTTCTAAACTGCCTCTGGAAGCAACGTCAGCACAATAACTGTTTGTCGGGAGCTTCAAGAAATGGGTTTCCATGGCCGAGAAGCCGCAGACAAGCCTAAGATCACCATGCGCAATGCCAACCGTCAGCTGGAGTGGTGTAAAGCTCGCCGCCATTGGACTCTGGAGCAGTGGAAACATTTCCTGTTTCAGCATGACAATGCCCCCATGCACAAAGCAAGGTCCATACAGAAATGGTTTGTCGAGATCGGTGTGGAAGAACTTGACTGGCCTGCACAAAGCCCTGACCTCAACCCCATCGACCACCTTTGGGATGAATTAGAACGCCAACTGCGAGCCAGGCCTAATCGCCCAACATCAGTGCCCGACTTCACTAATGCTCTTGTAGCTGAATGGAAGCAAGTCTCCGCCGCAATGTTGCAACATCTAGTGGAAAGCCTTCCCAGAAGAGTGGACGCTAATTCCATATTAAATAGAACCATGAGAACCTGTACGAAACGTTATGCTGAAGTACTGAAATTCCCAAAGAAGAACGTTGTTTCTTAATGCTCTCTGGACTATTTGAGAACATTCCCAATGTCAAACCAGTTGGAGAACGTTGCTAGAACATTACAACATTTTAAATTAAATATAACAATGTTTGAACTTTTAGGAAACTGTTAAAGTAATGAAATACCAAGAAAGTTATGTTTTTTGTCAAGTTCCTTACATGTGCTGAGAACGTTCCAAAGCCAAGCAACTATCCTACACTATTCCCAGAAATGTGTGGAAACCCACTGGGCATACACTGGTTGAATCAACATTGTTTCCACATCATTTCAATGAAATTACGTTGAACCAATATGGAATAGACGTTGAATTGACGTCTGTGCCCAGTGGGAAGATGGCACCAACAGACACGGTCACTCTGTTTCTAGCTCTTAGCCAACTTTGCAGTATTTTTTTTGGTGTGTGTGTTATTTCTTACATTATTTGCTCAGAACTTTTCTTGCATTATTACCTATAGCAGAAAATTACTTTTGGATATTAGATCGTGGTCACTCACCAGAAGACATGTGACTTCCCTGACCTGGATCCTTTGTTTGAACTTCCCGAGGCAGCTCTATTCATCCCGGCGGCTGCACCAAAACGCAGATGCTGGAGAAGATTTCGGAGTGGGGCCCTAGTCAGACTCAGTCAGTGTGCATACCATCCACCGCTTCCGAGTATATTACTACGTTCAGTCCCTGGGCAATAAAGTAGATGAGCTCAGGGCGAGGATCTCCTTCTAGAGACATCAGGGACTGTAACATACTTGGGTTTACGGAATCAAGGCTCTCTCCGGATATACTGTCCCTGTCCATTGAGCCAGCGAGGTTCTCCGTCCATCGCACGGACAGGAAGAAAGAACTCTCTGGGAAAAAGAAAGGTGGAGGGGTTTGTTTCATAATTAACAACTCATGGTGGGATTGTGGTAACGTTTAGGAACTCAAGTCCTTTTGTTCTTCTGATCTGGAATCCCTCACCATCAAATGCCGGCCACTTTACCTCCCGAGATAATTTACCTCGGTCATTGTCCCTGCTGTGTATATTCCCCCCCAAGCCGACACCGTGACAGCTCTCAAGGAACTACACTGGACTATGTGCAAACTGGAAACTGCATATCCTGATGCCACATTTATTGTAGCTGGGGACTTTAATAAATGGAAATCTGAGGAAAACGCTACCAAAATTATATCAACACTTCTCCTGTGCTACACGCGCAACAAGGACCCTGGATCATTGCTACTCTCCATTCCAGGATGGCTACAAGGCCCTCCTCTGCCCTCCCTTCGGCAAATCAGATCACACCTCCATTCTGCTCCTCTCCACCTATACTGTTCAACGTTGGTCCTTGAAGACCGTTTCTCCTTCTATTCAATGTGAGGCAACGCGTGAAAGTTTTGAAAGTCTCTGAAAAAGTATTATATTTAAAAAATGTGGTTACTAGTTACTGTTTGAATTAGGATCCCGCGACGCGGTTTGCATCAGTTGCTGGGACCGCTACTATCTTTCCAGGGATCCTTCCCAACCAAAAGTCTGAAGAGCTGCTTGGCATAGCAGCTAGCCTAGCTACTCACTAGCTATCAAGCTAGCAAGGTTTCCTGATAGCTTAAACACAGTCGGTGATGCAGTTAGCCCTTGTGGCTGGACCATGGATTGTCCCAGACTTGTGGCTGTCTAAATCCCTGCTGTTGCTGTTTCCATCTGCCCTGCAACCTGCCCTGTCTGGAACTGCGTGGAGTACCAGCGTTAGCCCATGTTGCTACCATGACATCCAAAACCAAAGCCAGTGGGAGTTACGGAGAGGACAGTGTTTCTCTATCACAGGTGAAGGATCTTTTAATGCCCATGATTTTGGAATGAGATGTTCGACGAGCAGGTGTCTACATACTTTTGGTCATGTAGCGTATATTTATTATGGCCAACAAAACGTTAGCTATTAAAATTAGATCCAACAATAATATCAAGGGGTTAGAAATACAGGGCTTAAAAACAAGGTGTCATTGTACACAAAATTCGCAAATTGGATCCCGGCTAGATATTTTCTCTAACCTCTCTGTATTACAACCAAACTATGACAAGTGTACCATATTGCGTATTGGATCGCAAAAGAATTACACTTATACATTACCATGTAGTTTACCAATAAAATGGTCTGACAGTGAAGTGGACATACTCAGTATTCATATCCCGAAAGAAAGAAACGATCTCACTACAATACATTTTTTTCTAAATGTTTTAGTCATATGAAAATGTATGCACTCAATAACTGTAAGTCGCTCTGGATAAGAGCATCTGCTAAATGACTAAAATGTAAAATATCCCAGTTTACCTATTTACTTATGGCCCTGCCAACACCGAACGACTTGTTTTTTAATTATATGAGCAAAAAATATGGAACGGCAAGCCAGTCTGACAGAGCTTGAGAGGATCTGCAGAGAAGAATGGGAGAAACTCCCCAAATACAGGTGTGTCAAGCTTGTAGCATCATACCCAAGAAGACTTGAGGCTGTAATCACTGCCAAAGGTGCTTCAACAAAGTACTGAGTAAAGGTCTGAATACTTAGGTAAATAACGTATTTCAGTTTTTATTTTTAATACATTTGCAAAAATGTTTACAAACCTGTTTTCGCTTTGTGATTATGGGGTATTGTGTATAGATTGATGAGGAAAAGAATAAGGCTGTAACGTAACAAAATGTGGAAAAAGTATCCTAGCGCTGCAGATTTTGCTGCGAAGAGACAGAATCATAGATCACCTGTTTTGGTACTGCCCATATGTAGCTTGTTTTTAGTTGCAGGTTCAGGAATGCCTGAAGAATTGCAACATTTACCTGGAGCTAACTCTGCAAATAGCACTGTTGTGTGACTTGAAAAGCCATAGTCAATGAATAATATAATAATACTCTTAGTAAAAATGTCATCTTTAATTTACAATCTGTAGAAACTATGAGAATAGAAAGGTTCAGAACTTTTGTGAAACATTACAGCACAATGGAAAAATATATGGCAATTAGAAATCAAAACTGGATGGTTTTCAGAGATAGATGGGAGGCGTTGAGGGTAGTTGAAGGGTGGTACTAAAAACAAATAAAAAAAGATAACTAATGTAAAATGTACTGTGTCCGTAAAATTTAAATACTATGTATAAGCTGGAAGTAGAAGCCTGAGTATTGTTGTCCATTAGTTTACTCCAATTAGGGGAGGGGTGGTAGGGTTAGTGGAAAATAATAAAGAAGGAATTTTATTTTTTATTTTTTATATATATATATATATGGAGAATTGGAAATGATGCAGATTTTTATGTGCTGTAACTGTTCATAGATTATGGATTCTATCAATGTAATTGTCTGCATCATTTCCAATTCTCCATATATATACAGTGGGGAGAACAAGTATTTGATACACTGCCAATTTTGCAGGTTTTCCTACTTACAAAGCATGTAGAGGTCTGTAATTTTTATCATAGGTACATTTCAACTGTGAGAGACGAAATCTAAAACAAAAATCCAGAAAATCACATTGTATGATTTTTAAGTAATTAATATGCATTTTATTGCATGACATAAGTATTTGACCAACCAGTAGGAATTCTGGCTCTCACAGACCTGTTAGTTTTTCTTTAAGAAGCCCTCCTGTTCTCCACTCATTACCTGTATTAACTGCACCTGTTTGAACTCGTTACCTGTATAAAAGACACCTGTCCACACACTCAATCAAACAGACTCCAACCTCTCCACAATGGCCAAGACCAAAGAGCTGTGTAAGGACATCAGGGATAAAATTATAGACCACATGAGTAACCACTAGTAACCACATGAGGAAGGTGAGGGATCAGCCCAGAACTACACGGCAGGACCTGGTCAATGACCTGAAGAGAGCTGGGACCACAGTCTCAAAGAAAACCATTAGTAACACACTACGCCGTCATGGATTAAAATCCTGCAGCGTATGCAAGGTCCCCCTGCTCAAGCCAGCGCATGTCCAGGCCCGTCTGAAGTTTGCCAATGACCATCTGGATGATCCAGAGGAGGAATGGGAGAAGGTCATGTGGTCTGATGAGACAAAAATAGAGATTTTTGGTCTAAACTCCACTCGCCGTGTTTGGAGGAAGAAGAAGGATGAGTACAACCCCAAGAACACCATCCCAACCGTGAAGCATTGAGGTGGAAACATCATTCTTTGGGGATGCTTTTCTGCAAAGGGGACAGGACGACTGCACCGTATTGAGGGGAGGATGGGTGGGGCCATGTATCGCGAGATCTTGGCCAACAACCTCCTTCCCTCAGTAAGAGCATTGAAGATGGGTCGTGGCTGGGTCTTCCGGCATGACAACGACCCGAAACACACAGCCAGGGCAACTAAGGAGTGGCTCCGTAAGAAGCATCTCAAGGTCCTGGAGTGGCCTAGCCAGTCTCCAGACCTGAACCCAATAGAAAATCTTTGGAGGGAGCTGAAAGTCCGTATTGCCCAGCGACAGCCCCGAAACCTGAAGGATCTGGAGAAGGTCTGTATGGAGGAGTGGGCCAAAATCCCTTCTGCAGTGTGTGCAAACATGGTCAAGACCTACAGGAAACGTATGATCTCTGTAATTGCAAACAAAGGTTTCTGTACCAAATATTAAGTTCTGCTTTTCTGATGTATCAAATACTTATGTCATGCAATAAAATTCAAATTAATTACTTAAAAATCATACAATGTGATTTTCTGGATTTTTGTTTTAGATTCCGTCTCTCACAGTTGAAGTGTACCTATGATAAAAATTACAGACCTCTACATGCTTTGTAAGTAGGAAAACCTGCAAAATCGGCAGTGTATCAAATACTTGTTCTCCCCACTGTATATAAAAAATAAAATAAAATAAAAAATTATATATATATATGGAGAATTGGAAATGATGCAGACAATTACATTGATAGAATCCATAATCTATCTGTAATATTAAAGATGATCTAACCCCTTAAATAAAAGGCCCTAAAAACTAGATAGCCGATTCAGAACATATTGTAACCTAGTCTGGCTATCTCAGTAGTTTACTATTTAGGCATATCCTATGTTCTGTATCTGCCCTGTCCCTGTTTCACTGCCTGCTCTCACTCTCTATCCCTACTTTGCAGACAGATTGAAGGGAGAGAAGAATTCTGAAAGTGCAAGCATACAATACCAGTCAAAAGTTTGGACACACCTACTCAATCCCCCGACCTCAACCCAATTGAGATGGTTTGTGATGAGTCGGACGGCAGAGTGAAGGAAAAGCAGCCAACAAGTGCTAAGCATACGTGGGAACTCCTTCAACACTGTTGGAAAAGCATTCTAATTGAAGCTGGTTGAGAGAATCCCAAGAGTATGCAAAGCTGACATCAAGGCAAAGGGTGGCTACTTTGAAGAATCTCAAATATAAAATATATTTGGATTTGTTTAACACTTTTTTGGTTAGTACATGAGTCCATATGTGTTATTTCATAGTTTTGATGTCTTCACTATTATTCTACAATGTAGAAAATAGTCAAAATAAAGAAAAACCCTTGAATGAGTAGGTGTGTCCAAACTTTTGACTGGTAGTGTATGTGCAAGATTTCAAAATGTAATTGCGGGTAAAACAGTGGAACCCAGTGTGGTGTTGTTAAAGAGAGCTTTTCTAAATATTGAGGAAATACCACCACTTAACAAACAGAGAATGTAATTGAGATGATGGGCTGGCGAAACAGAGTGGCGCGTGCCACTTGTGGTGAATACATCAAGTAGCCTATATAGGCCTACCAATGGACAGTTGATCATCAATTACATGGAATCTAGCTAATGTGTTTTGAGTTCCCACTTACACATTTTGGTTGAATGCATTCAGTTGTGCAACTGACTAGGTATGCCCTTTTCCCTTCCTCTGGTGAATTATGAAACATATAACCTAGGTCAATATGCATAAAAAAGATGCAGGCAAATTAATCTCTTCAGAGCAAAAACTTAATCTGATCATTCTGGATCCTATTTTGATCCATCATGCATTCCCTGAACATGTTAGAGGAAATTGCTAACTTCTTTCATGTCTTACTTGGCACTGGAAAAGTCAGTCTAGAGCCCTAATGGAAAGTAACTGTGCATAAAAAATATACAGTACATATACCCTCACCGGCCAGTTTATTAGGTACACCCATCTAGTACCGTGTCGGACACCCCATCACGCTGTTAATGCAGATTGGATGGCGGTACATTCATGTTGCGAACAGCCCGTTCCATCTCATCCCAAAGATGCTCTATTGGGTTGAGGTCTGGAGACTGCGCAGGCCACTCGAGCAAACTGAACTCGCTGTCATGTTCCAGGCAATGTTTTTCCACTTGTCAATTGTCCAGTGTTGGTGATCACTTCTTCTTGTTTTTAGCTGATAGGATTGGAACCCGGTGTGTTCGTCTGCTGCAATAACCCATCCATGACAAGGATCACCGAGTTGTGCGTAAAAATAAACTTCCCAGAACAGCTGAAATGTTCACTTCTGTTCTCACAACATTTAAAAAACGTTCAGTTTTACCTGTCAGGAAACGTATGGCTTCGTTACCACAACCAATGTGAAACCAAAAACATATGTTCCCACAACTTCCAAGGACCCAAATGTACTAGCTGGGATGTTTCTCTCCCTTAGTCCATAACTCTTGTGCACACACCCATTAAACATGAACATCACGGACAGTGGGAGCGATCTGATCCTAGATAAGCAGTCCTTCTACACTCCATAGTTAATTTATGTTTTGTGGGTCCTCTGTTCATCAGAAATGGACAAACAGATGTTGAGCGCTCGTATTGCTAACAGTTCTAGAGTATAATCACTTGTGCTAATGATAGATTACTGAGACTCTGGGAACAACACTGGGAATTGAGCAGTGAAGGACAGTGGTTTGTTCCATGGATGATGGAACTGGCACAAGACTTCTTGCTCAGAGGGGAGATCTCTCTCAGTGTTCTCTCTCTCAGGGGCCTGTCTGTCAGTTCCATTGAGCTCAGAGAGGGAAGCATCACAGAGAGGGGACACAATGAACAGTTACAGCACATAAAAAACCATAATGGTTCCTGCAGGGCCGTGCCAAGATCTGAGTTTTAGTGAGGTCAAATTTTTTTTGCTATTTGGAGAACAGCAAAAACATTTGGAGAACAGCAAAAACAAGCAAAAATGACCCCAGCCATTAACACATTGTTTGCTGTAGCTTCATTCACCCCAGTCGATCTACAAACAGATAGCCTATTAACTATACAATTAGCCGCTACACTTCACATTAACTCAGCACCGGGACTAAAAACTATAATCAAATATGTACAGAGGGATCTGTTAGCAGAAAAAGTATTTCATTAACAAAAGGTAAACAAATACGTTCGCTTTACAGATTTTAATTTTTTTTATTGCAGTTTTACAGCTAATTTTCTGCAATTCTACACATTTTGCCATGGGGTGGGGAGAAATGCTTGCAGTTTTAAAAGCTAATTTCCTGCAATTCTACACATTTTGCCATGACTTATGCCACGTTAATATTATATCTGAGTGAGAGTGACTAACAAAATCAATGGAGGCCCCCTGGAGGTCAGGGACCCTGGGTACGTGCCCTGCGTGCCCAGTCAGTAAGGCCATGGGTTCCTCTCTCCTACTCATTTGACAGCTGAAATCTGAAGGACTGGAGGACTCAGGAGAACGTAGGGCCTGGGAGGATAGCTCGACAGCTTCTGCCTGATCACTAGTGGTTCTGATTAATTGATGACCGTGGGAAAGGGGGCCGACTTGACATGTACATGTACAGCAGCAGAATCCTTTGTCACAGTGTTCATGGCATGTCCTCTCAACACACCGGTTCATCTCACTACATGAGTATATTGATGGGGTGAAACAAAAACAAAGAGGTTGCTGTCTGGTGCACTTCTTCTCACCTTCATTCTCAGCCTTTCTTGCCTTCTTTCTCTCTTCCTTTCTCTCCATCTTTCTATCATTCTTTCTATCCAGGGAGGTATTGGGCCATTGACACAACTGTTTCTCTCCCACTATTTCAATAGATCTCCCTTATCCTTTTCATGGTTCTTCGCATAATTTCCTGTCAGCAAAGGGCTGGAAGGAGACAGGTGAGCAGGAAAATCCTATGATAGCTGTTACACAATACCATTTGGATGGACAGAGGGTGATAATGTTTCACAAGTTATTCAAACATGCCAAGAGAGCTAGGTTTTTCACCCCCAAACGGCTTTATTACAGACAGAAATACTCCTCAACACCCCCTCCCCCCTCCTCAGACGATCACGCAGGTGAAGAAGCCAGATGTGGAGGTCCTGAGCTGGCGTGGTTACACATTCTCTGCGGTTCTGAGGCCGGTTGGACGTACTGCCAAATTCTCGAAAACGATGGCTTATGCTAGAGAAATTAACATTCACTTCTCTGGCAACAGCTCTGTTGGACATTCCTGCAGTCAGCATGCCAATTGCACGCGGCCTCAAAACTTCAGACAACTGTGGCATTGTGTTGTGTGACAAAACTGCACATTTTAGAGTGGCCTTTTATTGTCCCCAGCACAAGGTGCACCTGTGTAATGATCATGCTGTTTAAACAGCTTTTTGATATGCCACACCTGTCAGGTGGATGGATGATCTTGGCAAAGGAGAAATGCTCACTAACAGGGATGTAAACACATTTGTGCACAACATTTGAGAGAAATAAGCTTTTTGTGTGTATGGAAAATTTCTGGGCTCTTTTATTTCAGCTTATGAAACATGGGACCAACACTTTACATCTTGCATTTATATTTTTGTTCAGTATAATTAAGCTCAGGGAACCTGCTTTACGTTTATGAGCAAGTGTCAAACTATGGAAGGGTTAACTTTTTGTTCTTGGCAATAGATCCATTTAGAACATTGTCATGCTCTCTCCATCATGCTTTCCCCATCTACCCACAATGGTGTTTTAAACAAAGGGCTGGGTTCTCCTTCCACCATTTACATTTACATTTACATTATTTAGCAGATGCTCTTATCCAGAGCGACTTACAAATTGGTGCATTCAACTTATGATAGCTGTCACGCCCTGGCTCTGGGGACTATGTTATGTTGAGCCAGGGTGTGTGATTCTATGTTGGTATATCTATGTTGGCCTGAGTGACTCCCAATCAGAGGCAACGAGTGTCAGCTGGTTGTCTCTGATTGGGAGCCATATTTAACTGTCTGGTTTTTCACTTTGTGTTATGGTTTCTTGTTCCTTTTGGTTTGTGTGTATCAAAGGACTTCACGTTTCGTTCGTTGTTTTGATCGTGAGATCTGTTTAATAAATAATATGTACGCATTCAACGCTGCGCATTGGTCCACTCTGTTAGACGATCGTGACAGAAGAAACCACCAAGACAGGACCAAGCAGCGTGAAGAGGAGAGAGGAAGGACCTTGGATCAGGGGAGTAGGAGTTTCGGCTGGGCCACGCTAAGTGAAGAGGAGAGAGGCTGGTCTATGAAGCAATGGATCGAGAGTCTGGCGAGAACGATGGAGGCCTGGCCCACGGGGAGGAAAGACCCCCAGAAATTTTTTAGGGGGGGGCTCACGACGTCGGGGCAGCAGGAGGCCGCGATAGAGCGGTCCAGCGGGTTGGCAGAAGAGGCCGCCAGGTTACGGGAGTCACTGGTCACCAGGGGGAAGGAGGTTGTAGAGGCACGGCGAGAGGTACTGGCGTGTGTTGCCAGTCCGGTCCGGCCTGTTCCTGATCCCCACGTAGGGCCAGTGGTGTGTGTTCCCAGTACGGTCCGGCCTGTTCCTGCCACTCCCACCAAGTCTGTGGTGCGCGTCGCCAGCCCAGTCCGGCCCATCCAAGCTCCCCGCACCAAGTCTGTGGTGCGCGTCACCAGCCCAGTCCGGCCCATTCCTGCTCCCCGCACCAAGTCTGTGGTGCGTTTCGTCAGCCCTGTCCGGCCCGTTCCTGCTCTCCGCACCAAGTCTGTGGTGCGCGTCGTCAGCCCGGTCCGGCTCGTTCCTGCTCCCCGCGCCAAGACAGTGGTGCGCTTCGTCAGCCCGGTCCGGCCCATTCCTTTACCCCGCACCAAGGCAGTGGTGCGCTTCGTCAGCCCGGCTCGGCCCGTTCCTGCTCCCCGCACCAAGTCAGTGGTGTGCTTCGTCAGCCCAGTCCGGCCTGTCCCTGCTCCACGCACCAAGCCTACGGTGTGCGTCGTCAGCCTGGTAAGGCCCGTTCCTCCTCCACGCACCAAGCCAGGGGTGCGCGTCGTCAGTCCAGCACAACCCGTGCCTGGGTCATGTCCGGAGCCGGATCCGCCGCCGAGGCGGAGTGCCCACCCGGTCCCTCCCCTGTTGTGGTTGTTTGGCGCGGTCGGAGTCCGCGCCTTTGGGGGGGGGTACTGTCACGCCCTGGCTCTGGGGACTATGTTATGTTGAGCCAGGGTGTGTGATTCTATGTTGGTATATCTATGTTGGCCTGAGTGACTCCCAATCAGAGGCAACGAGTGTCAGCTGGTTGTCTCTGATTGGGAGCCATATTTAACTGTCTGGTTTTTCACTTTGTGTTATGGTTTCTTGTTCCTTTTGGTTTGTGTGTATCAAAGGACTTCACGTTTCATTCGTTGTTTTGATCGTGAGATCGGTTTAATAAATAATATGTACGCATTCAACGCTGCGCATTGGTCCACTCTGTTAGACGATCGTGACAATAGCCAGTGGGACAACCACTTTATTTTTTATTTTTATGGGGGTTGGGGGGGGGGGTAGAAGGATTACTTTATACTATTCCAGGTATTCCTTAAAGAGGTAGGGTTTCAAGTGTCTCCGGAAGGTGGTCAGTGACTCCGCTGTCCTGGCGTCGTGGGGGAGCTTGTTCCACCATTGGGGTGCCAGAGCAGCAAATAGCTTTGACTGGGCTGAGCAGGAACTGTGCTTCAGTAGGGGTAGGGGAGCTAGCAGGCCAGAGGTGGATGAACGTAGTGCCCTCGTTTGGGTTAGGGTCTGATCAGAGCCTGAAGGTAAGGAGGTGCCGTTCCCCTCACAGCTCCGTAGGCAAGCACCATGGTCTTGTAGTAGATGCGAGCCTCAACTGGCAGCCAGTGGAGTGTGCGGAGGAGCAGGGTGACATGAGAGAACTTGGGAAGGTTGAACACCAGACGGGCTGCAGCATTCTGGATAAGTTGTAGGGGTTTAATGGCACAGGCAGGGATCCCAGCCAACAGCGAGTTGCAGTAATCCAGACGGGAGATGACAAGTGCCTGAATTAGGACCTGTGCCGCTTCCTGTGTAAGGTAGGGTCGTACTCTGCGAATGTTGTAGAGCATGAACCTGCAGGATCGGGTCACCGCTTTGATGTTAGCAGAGAACGACAGGGTGTTGTCCAGGGTCACGCCAAGGTTCTTTGCACTCTGGGAGGAGGACACAATGGAGTTGTCAACTGTGATGGCGAGATCATGGAGCGGGCAGTCCTTCCCCGGGAGGAAGAGCAGCTCTGTCTTGCCGAGGTTCAGCTTGAGGTGGTGATCCGACATTCACACTTATATGTCTGCCAGACATGCAGAGATGCGATTCGCCACCTGGTTATCAGAAGGGGGAAAGGAGAAAATTAATTGTGTGTCGTCTGCGTAGCAATGATAGGAGAGACCATGTTAGGATATGACAGAGCCAAGTGACTTGGTGTATAGAGAGAATAGGAGAGGGCCTAGAACTGAGCCCTGGGGGACACCAGTGGTGAGAGCACGTGGTGCGGAGACAGATTCTCGCCACGCCACCTGGTAGGAGCGACCTGTCAGGTAGGACGCAATCCAAGAGTGAGCAGCGCCGGAGATGCCCAACTCGGAGAGGGTGGAGAGGAGGATCTGATGGTTCACAGTATCAAAGGCAGCGGATAGGTCTAGAAGGATAAGAGCAGAGGAGAGAGAGTTAGCTTTAGCAGTACGGAGAGCCTCCGTGACACAGAGAAGAGCAGTGTCAGTTGAATGACCAGTCTTGAAATCTGACTGGTTTGGATCAAGAAGGTAATTCTGAGAGAGATAGCAGGAGAGTTGGCTAGAGACGGTACGCTCAAGAGTTTTGGAGAGAAAAGAAAGAAGGGATACTGGTCTGTAGTTGTTGACATCGGAGGGATCGAGTGTAGGTTTTCTGAGGAGGGGTGCAACTCTCGCTCTCTTGAAGACGGAAGGGACATGGCCAGCGGTCAAGGATGAGTTGATGAGCGAGGTGAGGAAAGGGAGAAGGTCTCCGGAAATGGTCTGGAGAAGAGAGGAGGGGATAGGGTCAAGCGGGTAGGTTGTTGGGCAGCCGGCCGTCACAAGTCGCAAGATTTCATCTGGAGAGAGAGGGGAGAAAGAAGTCAAAGCATAGGGTAGGGCAGTGTGAGCAGGACCAGCGGTGTCATTTGACTTAATAAATGAGGATCGGATGTCATCAACCTTCTTTTCAAAATGGTTGACGAAGTCATCCACAGAGAGGGAGGAGGGAGGGGGAGGAGGAGGAGGATTCAGCAGGGAGGAGAAGGTGGCAAAGAGCTTCCTAGGGTTAGAGGCAGAGGCTTGACATTTAGAGTAGTAGAAAGTGGCTTTAGCAGCGGAAACAGAGGAAGAGAATGTAGAGAGGAGGGAGTGAAAAGATGACAGGTCCGCAGGGAGTCTAGTTTTCCTCCATTTCCGCTCAGCTGCCCGGAGCCCTCTTCTGTGACCTCGCAATGATTCGTCAAGCCACGGAGCAGGAGGGGAGGACCGAGCCGGCCGGGAGGATAGGGGACATAGAGAGTCAAAAGATGCAGAAAGGGAGGAGAGGAGGGTTGAGGAGGCAGAATCAGGAGATCGGAGGGAGAAGGATTTAGCAGAGGGAAGAGATGATAGGATGGAAGAGGAGAGAGTAGCGGGAGAGAGAGAGCGAAGGTTGCGACGGCACATTACCATCGGAGTAGGGGAGAGCGAGAGAGAAAAGGATACAAAGTAGTGGTCGGAGACTTGGAGGGGAGTTGCAGTGAGATTAGTAGAAGAACAGCATCTAGTAAAGATGAGGTCAAGCGTATTGCCTGCCTTGTGAGTAGGGGGGGACGGTGAGAGGGTGAGGTCAAAAGAGGAAAGGAGTGGAAAGAAGGAGGCAGAGAGAAATGAGTCAAAGGCAGACATAGGGAGGTTAAAGTCACCCAGAACTATGAGGGGTGAGCCATCCTCAGGAAAGGAACTTATCAAGGCGTCAAGCTCATTGATTAACTCTCCAAGGGAACCTGGAGGGCGATAAATGACAAGGATGTTAAGCTTGAATGGGCTAGTGACTGTGACAGCATGGAATTCAAATGAGGAGATAGACAGATGGGTCAGGGGGAAAAGAGAGAATGTCCACTTGGGAGAGATGAGGATTCCTGTGCCACCGCCGCGCTGACCAGATGCTCTCGGGGTATGCGAGAACACATGGTCAGACGAGGAAAGAGCAGTAGGAGTAGCAATGTTTTCTGTGGTAATCCATGTTTCCGTCAGCGCCAAGAATTCGAGGGACTGGAGGGTAGCATAGGCTGAGATTAACTCTGCCTTGTTGGCCGCAGAACGGCAGTTCCAGAGGCTGCCAGAGACCTGGAACTCCACGTGGGTCGTGCGCACAGGTACCACCAGATTAGAGTGGCAACAGCCACTACTGGGGATGTGAGGCTTATGGTTAGCAGTGGGAACTGCTAGGTTTAAACTTGTGTAGAAGGTTTGAACAACAACTTCTCGTAAACGTTGTTTCCAGTTTAAATAAGTCTCAGTTGCGCTTCTCCCCTAGCATCTTGCTTAAGAGGTTCAAAGACTGAGTTTTTCCTGACCATGTTACCTAACCAGAAAAACTCAAGGCCTTACAGAACACACTATAGGTATTCCACTTAGAGTTCTGAGCAGTCTGGCCTCTAGTCAGATGCTATTTATTCAGATTCGCCTGCTGAGTCTGGCTTTCATCTTCGTCCAGACCGGCTTTGATGATTACCTGTGCGCGCCATTAGGACCATCAATCCTATTTGTCTGAATTGCTAGTCGGTCATGTGGGGGAAATCCTGAGGGGTCGGGCCTACGGCTATCTTCTGACCCAATTCGGTCGCATAAACATCTCTAATGTTTACAGTACATACCAATGATGGGAAGATGAATGATGACATGCCGTATAAGAAAACAAGTGAGATAGAGATCTGGAGATCTACAGTCTACAATAGAGATGTCTCTACTATAGGATAAACTATACATCTAGGATAAACAACACTGTAGGTGTGCATATTGATTGTGCAGTCACCTCACTAATATAATCCACAGCATTAGCCATATGTGATATTATCACCAGTCTGTCAATGTGAGCACTTAGAGGAAACACTTAGTGTCACTCCATTTGTCCAGTTATGACGCTCCGGGTTATCGTTTTTTGTCATTCTGGAGGCAGCTCTGCAGAGTGTTCAGTTGTTGGCACAGCCACAAAATCATAAAATCTGATTTTAAACCTAACCCTAATGCTTAACCCTAACCTTAAATTAAGACCAAAAAGCTCATGTTTGTTTTCATGAATTTTTACAATATAGGCAATTTTTTCTTTGCAGCTGGCCTATCTGCAAAAGTAAAAGTGGAAATTGCTCAGTTCTGCCTCCAGGACAAGACTCATAATAATAAATGTAAACCTGTGTGAGAGGAAGGGTAAACACAGTATACAAACTGTGACAAGTTCAGTAAGCAAACATGGACAATTGCAGATATAAATGTAATGAACAGAGGTGACTTGATTCCTTATTCAGAGACATGGTTGTTCTACATAACCTATTTCTAAACGTGCCACAACACGATTGTGCCCTGCAGAACGTGACCCTGGCTTCCCACTCTCAGGTTTCTCCCCAACCATTCACCTTGACAAGGTAAATTCACTCCTCTGAAAAGGGTTCCTCCGCACAGCAAACAGTGGAGTTGAAACATAGATGGGACTAAAAGAGCTAAGGTTACAGAGTCACTAGTTTACAGGTAGTGGAAACAGGGCTGACATGGACACAAGTATTAGGATTACTACATAAGCTGTATGCAAACACAGTGACAAGGGCCCATTGCTCTGGTGGTGGAAGAGGAAGGGGTTTTCGTATAGGAACAGGGCCAGAGAGTGTGTCCTCTGTTGACTCTGACGCATAGAAGGATTTATTAAGCAACATCCGAATGAACAACTGTATGGAAATGTCATCAGTCAAAGTAAGGTGTAAGTGAGTCCATTACAAAAAAAACATAAAAGTAGGCATACTGTATATTTTATCTTATTTAAATACAACCATGCCCTGTTCATACAGTATATAATGTCAATGTATTAAAATACAACAAATTAATGTAATCAAGGACTTATTCTAGGGTGTCTAATCAAAAGCACATCTTTTGACCAATGTCCATTAAAATGTTGTGTGTTTTGTAGATAATCCTCTAAGAAACCAAATGGTCCAAACCTCATGTCTCTATCACAATCCGTTCAAAAGTTATTGGAGTTTTTACCCTTGTAGGATGGCAAAAACTAGGATGACTAAATCAATGGAGGCCAAAGAAAAAAAGTGGTCAAAAATCTGGAAAATTGCATCGCGTCAGCCAGGCTGGATTCTGTGCAAGAATTAATAATTAATACTGGCTACCTGACAGGCTCCCTTTCCCGTTGAACTCATCATCTTTCTTCTTGAATCTGCAGGACATTTATAGAAGTAAGATGGATATAGATTTTGAGACATGACATGTAGTATTTTTATATTTTAGTATACACTTTTCATATTAATTCGAAATTCCTGTTCATTTTTTAAAATTCTCATTAAAACAAGCATAACTCTGTGAAATGTCAACGGCGCACACTGAGTGTATACCAAACGTTTTATTTCCAAAACCTTTTACATTTAATTCAGCTCGTGTCATGCTAATTATGCTTTTTGCGACCCTCGTAAACTACTTTTGAAGACGAAGACGAAGACGAAAATCCTCAAAAGCTGTTACGAGAAACCTGCACCTACTTAGTCACACCTCTACTTACAGTGAGGGAAAAAAGTATTTGATCCCCTGCTGATTTTGTACGTTTGCCCACTGACAAAGAAATTATCAGTCTATAATTTTAATGGTAGGTTTATTTGAACAGTGAGAGACAGAATAACAACAAAAAAATCCAGAAAAACGCATGTAAAAAATGTAATAAATTGATTAGCATTTTAATGAGGGAAATAAGTATTTGACCCCCTCTCAATCAGAAAGATTTCTGGCTCCCAGGTGTCTTTTATACAGGTAACGAGCTGAGATTAGGAGCACACTCTTAAAGGGAGTGCTCCTAATCTCAGCTTGTTACCTGTATAAAAGACACCTGTCCACAGAAGCAATCAATCAATCAGATTCCAAACTCTCCACCCTGGCCAAGACCAAAGAGCTCTCCAAGGATGTCAGGGACAAAATTGTAGACCTACACAAGGCTGGAATGGGCTACAAGACCATCGCCAAGCAGCTTGGTGAGAAGGTGACAACAGTTGGTGCGATTATTCGCAAATGGAAGAAACACAAAATAACTGTCAATCTCCCTCGGCCTGGGGCTCCATGCAAGATCTCACCTCGTGGAGTTGCAATGATCATGAGAATGGTGAGGAATCAGCTCAGAACTACACGGGAGGATCTTGTCAATGATCTCAAGGCAGCTGGGACCATAGTCACCAAGAAAACAATTGGTAACACACTACGCCGTGAAGGACTGAAATCCTGCAGCGCCCGCAAGGTCCCCCTGCTCAAGAAAGCACATATACAGGGCCGTCTGAAGTTTGCCAATGAACATCTGAATGATTCAGAGGAGAACTGGGTGAAAGTGTTGTGGTCAGATGAGACCAAAATCGAGCTCTTTGGCATCAACTCAACTCGCGTGTTTGGAGGAGGAGGAATGCTGCCTATGACCCCAAGAACACCATCCTCACCGTCAAACATGGAGGTGGAAACATTATGCTTTGGGGGTGTTTTTCTGCTAAGGGGACAGGACAACTTCACTGCATCAAAGGGACGATGGACGGGGCCATGTACCGTCAAATCTTGGGTGAGAACCTCCTTCCCTCAGCCAGGGCATTGAAAATGGGTCGTGGATGGGTATTCCAGCATGACAATGACCCAAGACACACGGCCAAGGCAACAACGGAGTGGCTCAAGAAGAAGCACATTAAGTTCCTGGAGTGGCCTAGCCAGTCTCCAGACCTTAATCCCATAGAAAATCTGTGGAGGGAGCTGAAGGTTTGAGTTACCAAACGTCAGCCTTGAAACCTTAATGACTTGGAGAAGATCTGCAAAGAGGAGTGGAACAAAATCCCTCCTGAGATGTGTGCAAACCTGGTGGCCAACTACAAGAAACGTCTGACCTCTGTGATTGCCAACAAGGGTTTTGCCACCAAGTACTAAGTCATGTTTTGCAGAGGGGTCAAATACTTATTTCCCTCATTAAAATGCAAATCAATTTATAACATTTTTGACATCCCTCACTGTACACGACCACAATGCTACAGAAACAGTGACACTCATTTCAATACGACTGCAGTTA
Source organism: Coregonus lavaretus (assembly GCF_964263955.1). NCBI lineage: Eukaryota > Metazoa > Chordata > Actinopteri > Salmoniformes > Salmonidae > Coregonus > Coregonus lavaretus. Next base: position 19,874,612 of record NC_139996.1, read on the forward strand.
ATATTCACACATACACACACGCACGTACTCACACGCGCACACACTACATATACAGCATAAATAATGCCCCCCTCCACACGCACGCACGCACACACACCACACACACACACACACATAAAAGTGGGCTTTGAAGAGGTTTGCAGTTGTTTGACATTGTGGGGGTCTGGTTAGTTTTACAGGAAATCACCTTCCGAATTTTGTGTCATTTCGCTGGACACTTTAAAACTCCTACTCAAATCCACACCCACTTTAGCTTTCACTCCCTACCGCTACTCACTCACTTCTCCTACTAACTACACAGTGACGCAACGTGGTCTCATTCCTCTTCTACCTCGTAAGACTGCTCTCACCCCTAACACCTTGTCTCTACCTCCACCACACACCTATCTCACCATCACTGGCTCACCCTCCTCCTCTCCCTTCCTAAATCCAAGAGCTCTTGCCTTGTCTAATCCTATATCCTCCATCCATCCACAGGTCAAACCATCTCACTGTCTCTCACTAACACAGACCCTCATTACATTTACATTTTAGTCATTTAGCAGACGCTCTTATCCAGGGCGACTTACTGTTAGTGAGTGCATACATTTTTCATACTGGCCCCCCGTGGGAAACGAACCCACAACCATGGCTTTGCAAGCACCATGCTCTACCAACTGAGCTACAGGACAGACTTCTTGTGGATCAAATGCTGTGTGTGATAACGTAGTGCACATAAAAAAATCACTTTTGCGCTGATGTTTCCATGTACCGAAAGCAGAAGTTCAATGCTGTTTCGACCCTCTCTCTCCCTCTCTACCGCACCTGCTGTCTCGACCTCTGAATGCGTGGCTATGAAAAGCCAACTGACATTTACTCCTGAGGTGCTGACCTGTTGCCTATAACCACTGTGATTATTATTTGACCCTGCTGGTCATCTATGAACGTTTGAACATCTTGAAGAACGATCTGGCCTTAATGGCCATCTACTCTTATAATCTCCACCGGGCACAGCCAGAAGAGGACTGGCCACCTCTCAGAGCCTAGTACCTCTAGGTTTCTTCCTAGGTTCCTACCTTTCTAGGGAGTTCTTCCTAGCCACCATGCTTCTACATCTGTATAGCTCACTCTTTGGGGTTTTAGGCTGGGTTTCTATATACGCACTTTGTGACATCTGCTGATTTGATTGATATGATTGATTGAATGGGTTTCCATCACATTTTCAACTTTACTGATGGTTTTGTCACAAAAACTGTTGCGATAAATTGCAAGCTTGCCCAATCTGGTTTTGGAGCATGCTCTCTAGACAACAGTTCGCTAATAAAGTGGACAGGGTAGGTTATGATGAGATATGGATAAGAGCAATATAAATGTTTCTTTGATAATTGGCAGCCAAGCATCGATCATCATGTCACCAGCATTCAATATTTATTGGAAATTTGCATCAAGCTCATCAACGTCCATCACTTAACCACCATGAAGTTTATCATAATTTATTTAATCTGCCTATGAACACAAAAAGATCCCACCATGTCGAACAAACAAATTGTCAACATTTATGAAATTGTACAGACACATCGTGTTTCCATCACACCTGTCTTGATTTATTTTAAAACATAATGACTTTACTTAAAAACTGAGGAAGGAAACTTGGATACTGACTTTAAGAAGAATTTGTTGTTTCATAGAAAGAACATACTGCAGGCCTATACTACATCATGACATCGTCACATTGAAGATGGCAGCTATTCAGTAAATGGGCATTGGGCCTACTGTACATCTCCTATGCTACGTCCCTGTCTATGTCATCCTATCTCATTCCCCAACTTCCGTAAGCCCTCCATCCCAATCGCCCCCCTCCTACAACCAGCCTTACCCAGATTGAGTCTAATATCTGCTTTTGCTGTCTTCCTAACTCATTCTTACTCATTGTTTGGTGTGACAATGACATAGGAGTTGGAAAGATAGCAGAAACAGATCTGGGACTAGGCTAAGCCTCCATTCACTTAATTCCTGCCTCCTTCCTCCCTCGCTCCCTTGTCCCCCCTGTCCTAGAGAGTGATGCATGTCCCATGTGGAAGGGCCTTGTTTTCTTGAGTTTGATCTGGGCCTCTCTTTGAACTGAACATATTTGTTCAGGTCCACAGCCAAGAGAGCGGTGACACCCTCTAACCAGTGCTGACATACTGCAATAAAGACAACAGAGAACTAGTTATTAATGGACATATTTCACATCATCTGTCTCCAGATAACACACTCTTATCTGAGCTCTGGATGCATTCCTGCCCTGCATGTATGTATGTGCGTGCATGCATGCGTGTGCGTGTCTATGTCTGTATTCATGAACAGCTCTGCAGTGGTATGTGTTATGAGTATAGTATGTACCCTATATACATATATTAATTGTCCTCTGCAATCATGAATTGCAGTATAAGCATAGTGTGTAGGGTAATGTATTACACTGAACAACAATATAAACGCAACATGCAACAAGTTTTTACTGAGTTACAGTTCATATTAGGATATCAGTCAATTGAAATAAATAAATTAGGCCCTAATCTATGGATTTCACATGACTGTGAATACAGATATGCATCTGTTGGTCACAGATACCTTAAAAATAAAGGTAGGGGCGTGGATCAGAAAACCAGTCAGTATCTGGTGTGACCACCATTTGCCTCATGCAGCACGACACATCTCCTTCGCATAGAGTTGATCATGCTGTTGATTGTGGCCTGTGGAATGTTGTCCAACTCCCCGCTGTGCAAAGTTGCAGGATATTGGCGCGAACTGGAACACGCAGTCGTACATGTCGATCCAGAGCATCCCAAACATGCTCAATGGGTGACATGTCTGGTGAGTATGCAGGCAATGGAAGAACTGGGACATTTTCAGCTTCCAGGAATTGTGTACAGATCCTTGCGACATGGGGCCGTGCATTACGCTGAAACATGAGGTGATGGCGGCGGATGAATGGCACGACAATGGGCGTCAGGATATCGTCACAGTATCTCTGTGAATTCAAACTGCCATCGATAAAATGCAATTGTGTTCAATGTCCGTAGCTTATGCCTGCCCATACCATAACCCCACAGCCACCATGGGGGCACTCTGTTCACAACGTTGACATCAGCAAACCGCTCGCCCACACGACGCCTTACGTCTGCAATCTGCCCAGTACAGTTGAAACCGGGATTAATCCGTGAAGAGCACACTTCTCTAGCGTGCCAGTGGCCATCGAAGGTGAGCATTTTCCCACTGAAATCAGTTACAATGTCGAACTACAGTCAGGTCAAGAACCTGGTGAGGATGACGAGCACACAGATGAGCTTCCCTGAGACGGTTTCTGACAGTTTGTGCAGAAATTCTTCAGTTGTGCAAACCCACAGTTTCATCAGCTGTCCGGTTGGCTGGTCTCAGACGATCCCGCAGGTGACGAAGGTGGATGTGGAGGTCCTGGGCTAGCGTGGTTACACGTGGTCTGCGGTTGTGAGGCCGGTTGGACATACTGCCAAATTCTCTAAAACGACGTTGGAGGCGGCTTATGGTAGAGAAATCAACATTCAATTCTCTGGCAACAGCTCTGGTGGACATTCCTAGAGTCAGCATGCCAATTGCATGCTTCCTCAATGCTTGAGACATCTGTGGCATTGTGTTGTGTGACAAAACTGCACATTTAAGAGTGGCCTTTTATTGTCCCTAGCACAAGGTGCACCTGTGTAATGATCATGCTGTTTAATCAGCTTCTTGATATGCAACACCTGTCAGGTGGATGGATTATCTTGGCAAAGGAGAAATGCTCACTAACAGGGATTTGTGCACAAAATTTGAAATAATTAAGCTTTTGTGCGTACAGAAAATTTCTGGGATCTTTTATTTCAGCTCATGAAACATGGGACCAACACTTTACATGTTGCGTTTATATTTGTGTTCAGTATATATCATAGTATGTAAGTAGTGGGAAACCTCCCTGGTGAGGCTGATCTAACAGGCCCCAGCATGTTGGACCCCCACACAGGCAGGTCCCCATCCTCTACATTCTACACCCAGAGGCCATGCAGCCTGGTGGGAGAGAGAAGAGACGTTTAGGCCTAACCCTCTACTCCCACGCATACATGTGAACCCAGACACAGATACATACATACGTATACCAAATCCACAAATCTGTTATATCCACACATACACGTACCGTATGCACACACGTACAGACACACACACTCTCACATACATACATGCGCACACAGACACACACAGACACAAACACACACACATCTTGGGGGTAGACTTGAGACTCAGACTCCCACCCCCTCGTCCTCCCTCTGAACTGGGTCAAAGTATACCCAAGACCCCTGGTGCTCCACCTGACATGAATCCATTACAGCTACTCCCTGGACCTGTTAGCTAAATCCCCTCCACAATCCGTTAATGTTGTTAATCACACTGCACACACACCCCACCATTCAGCACAACCACCATTTAGAATTTATGCTTACAGATATGCATATTTCATATTATTTCATCATATACAGATGGAAAGGGAAAAATAGGCTAATCAGGTGAGGGGGTCAACAGTCTCAAATTGGACCACAAGCAGACAGAGCGGTAGCCCTTTACACTCGTACCCATATATGGGTTGAAAATGGCAGATTTGGGCACTGATAAGCGCCTAAATTGGAACGCAGTGCCTGTACAGTAACATGCTATACATTACTTTAGAGCTTTGACTGACAGCCGCTCAAAACTTGAGCACCTTGCACGGCAAGAAGTTGCCACCATCCCTCCCACTAATTGGGAAACTTTAGCAAATGTTTTGTTGTCTGAGTAAGGGAAATGCTGTAAATTAAGAGGACTCTATGTATTTTGAAAGATGAGACGTTGAGGATTATAATAAATACCGCTTTGATGTTATACAAGCAAGCCAAACACCGCACTTCACATTTCCATATCATACAACTCATGTCATATACAGTGGGGAGAACAAGTATTTGATACACTGCCGATTTTGCAGGTTTTCCTACTTACAAAGCATGAAGAGGTCTGTAATTTCTATCATAGGTACACTTCAACTGTGAGAGACGGAATCTAAAACAAAAATCCAGAAAATCACATTGTATGACTTTTAAGTAATTAATTTGCATTTTATTGCATGACATAAGTATTTGATACATCAGAAAAGCAGAACTTAATATTTGGTACAGAAACCTTTGTTTGCAATTACAGAAATCATATGTTTCCAGTAGGTCTTGACCAGGTTGCACACACTGCAGCAGGGATTTTGGCCCACTCCTCTATACAGACCTTCTCCAGATCCTTCAGGTTTCGGGGCTGTCGCTGGGCAATACGGACTTTCAGCTCCCTCCAAAGATTGTCTATTGGGTTCAGGTCTGGAGACTGGCTAGGCCACTCCAGGACCTTGAGATGCTTCTTACGGAGCCACTCCTTAGTTGCCCTGGCTGTGTGTTTCGGGTCGTTGTCATGCTGGAAGACCTAACCACGACCCATCTTCAATGCTCTTACTGAGGGAAGGAGGTTGTTGGCCAAGATCTCACGATACATGGCCCCATCCATCCTCCCCTCAATACGGTGCAGTCGTCCTGTCCCCTTTGCAGAAGAGCATCCTCAAAGAATGATGTTTCCACCTCCATGCTTCATGGTTGGGATGGTGTTCTTGGGGTTGTACTCATCCTTCTTCCTCCTCCAAACACGGCGAGTGGAGTTTAGATCAAAAAGCTCTATTTTTGTCTCATCAGACCACATGACCTTCTCCCATTCCTCCTCTGGATCATCCAGATGGTCATTGGCAAACTTCAGACGGGCCTGGACATGCGCTGGATTGAGCAGGGGGACATTGCGTGTGCTGCAGGATTTTAATCCATGATGGCGTAGAGTGTTACTAATGGTTTTCTTTGAGACTGTGGTCCCAGCTCTCTTCAGGTCATTGACCAGGTCCTGCCGTGTAGTTCTGGGCTGATCCCTCACCTTCCTCATGATCATTGATGCCCCACGAGGTGAGACCTTGCATGGAGCCCCAGACCGAGGGTGATTGACCGTCATCTTGAACTTCTTCCATTTTCTAATAATTGCGCCAACAGTTGTTGCCTTCTCACCAAGCTGCTTGCCTATTGTCCTGTAGCCCTTCCCAGCCTTGTGCAGGTCTACAATTTTATCCCTGATGTCCTTACACAGCTCTCTGGTCTTGGCCATTGTGGAGAGGTTGGAGTCTGTTTGATTGAGTGTGTGGACAGGTATCTTTTATACAGGTAACGAGTTCAAACAGGTGCAGTTAATACAGGTAGTGAGTGGAGAACAGGAGGGCTTCTTAAAGAAAAATGTATAGGTCTGTGAGAGCCGGAATTCTTACTGGTTGGTAGGTGATCAAATACTTATTTCATGCAATAAAATGCAAATTAATTACTTAAAAATCATACAATGTGATTTTCTGGATTTTTGTTTTAGATTCCGTCTCTCACAGTTGAAGTGTACCTATGATAAAAATTACAGACCTCTTCATGCTTTGTAAGTAGGAAAACCTGCAAAATCGGCAGTGTATCAAATACTTCTTCTCCCCACTGTATGTAATATACAGTGTCATCACTATGTTTAATGTACAGTTACAAGATGACATGGTGTCATACCCTGGGTTGTTCTGAACAGAATGAGCCTATGTTTGTCTATTGTAAAGAAAATTTGCCACGGTACACGCACCTGAATGCACTCATGACTCCTTTCTATGCGCACCAAAATTATGATCAATTTCCCTGAATTGCATTGTGGAAGCTTAACACTAATATCATATTTTATAACTTAGCTAGTCATGTTGGCAATAGAACAGGCTTTCAAATGATGCCCACTTGACCCAGATTGCACTTTATAATGGAATGCATAAACAACAACAGTAGTTGTGTGATGGCGGGGATACAGGGTTGTGTTCCAAACAAAACAACTGCAAGTGTGCTTGCTTTAGTTCCTCAACGGCACAGCTAGGAGAGCTCAAAAAATAACCTTATACAGTGGGGAAAAAAAGTATTTAGTCAGCCACCAATTGTGCAAGTTCTCCCACTTAAAAAGATGAGAGATGCCTGTAATTTTCATCATAGGTACACGTCAACTATGACAGACAAATTGAGGGAAAAAAATCCAGAAAATCACATCGTAGGATTTTTAATGAATTTATTTGCAAATTATGGTGGAAAATAAGTATTTGGTCACCTACAAACAAGCAAGATTTCTGGCTCTTACAGACCTGTAACTTCTTCTTTAAGAGGCTCCTCTGTCCTCCACTCGTTACCTGTATTAATGGCACCTGTTTGAACTTGTTATCAGTATAAAAGACACCTGTCCACAACCTCAAACAGTCACACTCCAAACTCCACTATGGCCAAGACCAAAGAGCTGTCAAAGGACACCAGAAACAAAATTGTAGACCTGCACCAGGCTGGGAAGACTGAATCTGCAATAGGTAAGCAGCTTGGTTTGAAGAAATCAACTGTGGGAGCAATTATTAGGAAATGGAAGACATACAAGACCACTGATAATCTCCCTCGATCTGGGGCTCCACGCAAGATCTCACCCCTTGGGGTCAAAATGATCACAAGAACGGTGAGCAAAAATCCCAGAACCACACGGGGGGACCTAGTAATGACCTGCAGAGAGCTGGGACCAAAGTAACAAAGCCTACCATCAGTAACACACTACGCCGCCAGGGACTCAAATCCTGCAGTGCAAGACGTGTCCCCCTGCTTAAGCCAGTACATGTCCAGGCCCGTCTGAAGTGCATTTGGATGATCCAGAAGAGGATTGGGAGAATGTCATATGGTCAGATGAAACCAAAATATAACTTTTTGGTAAAAACTCAACTCGTCATGTTTGGAGGACAAAGAATGCTGAGTTGCATCCAAAGAACACCATACCTACTGTGAAGCATGGGGGTGGAAACATCATGCTTTTGGGCAGTTTTTCTGCAAAGGGACCAGGACGACTGATCCGTGTAAAGGAAAGAATGAATGGGGCCATGTATCATGAGATTTTGAGTGAAAACCTCCTTCCATCAGCAAGGGCATTGAAGATGAAATGTGGCTGAGTCTTTCAGCATGACAATGATCCCAAACACACCGCCCGGGCAACAAAGGAGTGGCTTCGTAAGAAGCATTTCAAGGTCCTGGAGTGGCCTAGCCAGTCTCCAGATCTCAACCCCATAGAAAATCTTTGGAGGGAGTTGAAAGTCTGTGTTGCCCAGCGACAGCCTCAAAACATCACTGCTCTAGAGGAGATCTGCATGGAGGAATGGGCCAAAATACCAGAAACAGTGTGTGAAAACCTTGTGAATACTTACAGAAAACGTTTGACCTGTGTCATTGCCAACAAAGGGTATATAACAAAGTATTGAGAAACTTTTGTTATTGACCAAATACTTATTTTCCACCATCATTTGCAAATAAATTCATTAAAAATCCTACAATGTGATTTTCTGGATTATTTTTTCTCATTTTGCCTGTCATAGTTGACGTGTACCTATGATGAAAATTACAGGCCTCTCTCATCTTTTTAAGTGGGAGAACTTGCACAATTAGTGGCTGACTAAATACTTTTTTTCCCCACTGTAGTTGAACTCTTCTTTGAGTCATAAAAGTGCATTGAAATTACTTAGGAACTGTGCACACTTTGGAGAGGTGTGTGGCCACTTGGAGACACCAGTTAGTCCTCTCACTCAAACCCTTGTCATTTTTTTGTCTTATGTTGCACCTAACCCACATTTTCAAAGAATATTCTTATCATGTTACTGAATGTATCCAGAGTATTTTCCGATTTCATTATCAACAAATGCGGAGAAAAGTACAGTAAATGTAAAATGCACATAAAATCAACAGTGAATGTTGGGATTCAGTCAAATCTCTGATAAGACAAGGCCTGGGCAAGATCTAGGAATGTTTCATAATCCAGAACTGGCGCAAACTCCAACTAAAACTTCACCTTCCCCCACCTCACAAAAATTAGCATTTTAACCTTTTCACCTGTGAGTTCCAAATATCTCTAACGGTCGCCCCAGCGTGAGTTTTTTTATGCGCGTGGTGTCAGAATGCACTAACTGTTCCAAAATGTGATTGTTACGCAACAGGACAGTTAACCCGCGCTGCCCTCAAACCAAGACACACACTGCCTGCTAATTATCTATAGGCTATATTTCAACTTGTCAATTTGAAATTATTTTCTAACAAGTTTTATTTTCTAACAAAAGTTTGAATTGAGGTATGTTCCGCCTCCTCATTAATTCACATAGAAGTAGCCCATTTTACTGTTGCGGACAATTTAGGTTTGAGGCTTTACTGAACCTGACAAACTTCTCTCTTTGATGAGCCCAAGCACCTCCCCAGTGTTTCCCCAGATCAAGTATGCAGACATTTGCGCAGTCTAGCACAAACGTTTTCCCACTGGCACATTTTCTGGCTGGTGCTCGCATTGCCTTCATTGTTGTTTTCCTTACAAATAATAACTTTGGACATGTGTGCGTTCCTATCAAAGGAAGTGCCTTATTTCTGTATATCGTGTTGTCGTTTCTACTGTAGCATACAGTATGTATGTATGGAGCATAATGTATTTACTGTTTTATTCACGTTTTCAAGTACTGGTGACAAATCATGCATTCCGTTTCTTGCATAGATTGTAATGGACACATATGATATGTGTAAAATACTTTTTTGAAGGTTGTACTGATTATGATGAGCTAATGCTAAGCGATTTGCCAGCTATGTGTGGTGCCATGTTTGTTGACATTATACAATGCATTCTGGGTGTCACGTAAACGTCTGTCAGACCAAAGATGTTATAACAAAATGCGGTGAGGGATGGTTCACTCATCTTTTGAGTGAACTTCCGGAAGTGAATGATGGTAGACGACACACCCCCTTCAACATGCATACTGCCAACAGCCCAAACTCATCTTGTCTCCTCTTCTTATCTTTGGTTTACCCAACAACAACAAAAACATGGTGGCGTGCAAAAACTACCCATCGCCAGATTACTTTTGATTTTTAGAAAGTGTTTTACTCAATTATTTAGATCAATGGTGAGATCACCAGTGATGTGATGAATTGTAAATAGTCCTCTGTAGCTCAATTGGTAGAGCATGGCGCTTGTAACGCCAGGGTAGTGGGTTCAATCCCCGGGACCACTCATACGTAAAAATGTATGCACACATGACTGTAAGTCGCTTTGGATAAAAGCGTCTGCTAAATGGCATATTATTTATATTATATTATTATCATTTCTATTAGCTAATTAATATCATGGTTTCTGTCAGCCGTGAGTTAGCTATAAGTTGACTCAACTTGCCAAAAAGCACCTGGAAGCATCAAGACTCTTGGAAGAATGTTCTATGGACAGATGAGTGAAAAGTATAACTTTTTGGACAACATGGGTCCCATTATGCCTGGCAAAAACCAAACACTGCATTCCACAGTAAGAACCTTATACCAACGGACAAGCATGGTGGTGGTATTCTGATGGTTTGGGGACGCTTTGCTGCCTCAGGACCTGGACGACTTGCCTTCATAGAAGGAACCATGAATTCTGCTCTGTATCAGATAATTCTACAGGAGAATGCTTGAAAACCCAAAAATGTCAATGAGTTAAAGAAGTTCTTAATGGAAGAGTGGGCCAAAATTCCTCCACAGTGACGTGAGAGACTGATCAACAACTACAGGAAGCGTTTGGTTGCAGTCATTGCAGCTAAAGGTGGCACAACCAGTTATTGAGTGTAAGGGGGTAATTAATTTTACACATAGGTGATTGGGTGTTAATGAAATAAATATATAACTGTTGTGTTATTTGTTCATTCAGGTTTCCTTTATCTAATATTAGGTTTTGGTTGAAGATCTGATAACATTCAGTAACACAAATATGCAAAAGTAGAGAAAATTAAAAATACTTTTTCACAGCACTGTAGGTCTGAGCATCAGCCACAGTAGAAAAAACCAGGTCTGAACACTTCTCTCTCTCTCTCTCTCTCTCTCTCCTCTCTCTCTCTCTCTCTCTCTCTCTCTCTCTCTCTCTCTCTCTCTCTCTCTCTCATCTCTCTCTCTCTCTCCTCTCTCTCTCTCTCTCTCTCTCTCTCTCTCTCTCTCTCTCTCTCTCTCTCTCTCTCTCTCTCTCTCTCTCTCTCTCTCTCTCTCTCTCTCTCTCTCTCTCTCTCTCTCTCTCTCTCTCTCTCTCTCTCTCTCTCTCTCTCTCTCTCTCTCTCTCTCTCTCTCTCTCTCTCTCTCTCTCTCTCTCTCTGGCTTCCAAACCTCATGTCTTTGGCCTCCGCTCACTCTCTATTTACGCAATAAAATAAGGAAGAAAACGCTGCCTCTCCTAAATCTGTAAACTGCAATTAAGCTACATTTCACATTTATTTCCAAATGGCGTCCTTGCTCCAGACTATGTGAAAAGGCCTCAGAAAGCTACAGTCTAAAATTATCACACGTTTTGGTCAGGAGACCAAGAGCTCAGCCATCCTCTATGACTGTCTTCTCCCAGGGTCTGGGGATGGGGGATGACAACGACCTTGTGGATGATGGGTTGTCGCATACCACTTCAAAGCACGATCAAAGTAAACAATCCACATCTGCGATTCTGCTTCTAACGAGGTCGGGGCCGAACAATGTTTTTTCTAAACAAATATTTTTTCAGGAGTGGGTGTGTTGTGCCAATGTTTACTGAAAATGTCAATCTCACTGTATGAAGTGTACAGGGAGACGATAGGAAGTGTGTCAAGCAGCTGGGGAAGTGTGCTGGCCATGATGAGGTTGATACCATAGAAATATAATTCTCATATCGGTACACTCAATATGCCAGTCCACCCAGCACAGACCCATTGACTTGAATATCTATTCTAGGAATTCTATTTTATGGTTGATACTGCCCAAAAACCAGAGAGAAAACTGTAGACCAGCTATCCAGGAAGATTGGATTCCAGGCTACAAATGGACAAAAGTACCCGATTGGTTTGGTGCTTTATGATAGCCTTCTAAGCCAGTGGTCTGACTCTACTGCCTGGTAGCAAACAAAAAGCAGCCCATGCACCCCACTCTCCCTCAACCTCACAGTCCATCCTACTCTCCTGCTGTACCTTTCTTCGCCTCTCTATCTCCATCCACATATCAGTCTCTCCCTCTACCCATCTCTCTCCCTCCATCTCTCTCTCAGTCAGTCGTGTTTACACACTAGCTGGTTAAGTGACAGGGCTATAATCGGAAGTCTACAGCTATGTCATTTGGAAGAATGTTGTCTTTTAATGGGAGCTTGGTGGTCAAAAGGAGAAAAACAAGATTTACATATCCACATGGACGGGCCGGTGTGACCCTATTGGCTGTGATCTGATTGGGTTGTGAACATGTTGGGGAGGTAGACAGAGACACAGGGCTTTATTTTCGGCTGCCGATAAGCTAGTGCAATTGTCAAACGCACGCTCATTGGCAATTTCGACCTGTTAAAGCCGGCGCTATGCTATTTTCCAACCATTGCGCCAGGATTGGTAATTTACCTGTCTCATATGAGCTCGCTTGCGCTGAGGTGGGTGGGGTGGCAATATCTGAGGTGTGTCCTTAAAAACGTGCGCCAAAGTACCAATTTCAGGCAGCGCTGGTGGGCATATTTAAGACCAACCAAAACCTGGTCTAAGTGGTAAGGCAGTTGGTTATGGCATGGATTTGGCCAGTGGAGGTGCACAAGAGCCTTATCAATAGAATAACCTATCACCAATGTTATATTAAAATATCACTTTTGGGAGCAGGAAAACAGTCAACACCCTTTTCTCCTTTTCTCCTTTAATCTTGTGAAAAGTTTGAACTCATTATGTGCGATGCACATTGAATTAAAAATGTCAGTATGTAGGAAGCCAATTTAGAAACATCAAGTTGTTAAAATGTCTGCTTATCGATTTTCATTTCTAGTTTTGTTAAAAAAATTAAAAAATTAAAATAAACATTCCTCTGTCCCGTAGGTCAAATCGCGGGAAAAATTGACCGTGGTGCTGAATCCGCTATTGATATTTGCCTGTTTGTTAACATTTACAATTCTTCACGTAGCAAAGTCACCAGACAGGCCATAGCAAAGGTGAATGTAGGTTAATCATATTAAAACGTTTGGTAGGCAATGTCCATGGCTCAGCCACGCAATGCAATTTAGGCTATAGGCCTACCGAAATGCAAATTTAGGCTAATATTCCCATGTTGAAGCCAATTACTTTTTTAAATATGAAAAACTGGATACATGTTTCTTATAACTAGGCCTATAATAGGGTTACTGTATGCTCTTTAATGAACTTAGCCTATCTTCAATGGATAGGACGAACATCCATGCTCTCCTGCCAGAGTTTATGCAAACGCAACATTATACACAACTTAAAGCAACCACATAAAAAGCTTCAGAGCAGGTTTTCATTGGCCAGTGAGTGGTCAAGCCCTCATCACACCTACAACTTATTTATTCACAGAAAGCCTGCCGCTTTAAGCTAATGCCAGGTGTTGCGCCCATAATTCCCGCTGTCAAAATAGCAAAAACGCGAGTGCGCTAAGATTTACGTTTGCATTTAGTTTGCTAAAATACAGCCCACAGAGACTAACGTCTGTCCAATGTCCAGGCGAGAAATGGCTGTGTCAAAAAACTATGGGCTTGGATTTCCCTGAGATCATTGGAGGTGGGCATCCCTGCTAGACACTCTTATTCCATTTTCACACTACTGTGAAACTAAACTCAGATGGCTCTGAAATTCTCTTTTCGCATTGTCCTTTCCAAGCAGTACAGCTTGGCTTGGCTTGTCTTGGTTTGGCTCTGTAGCATGAAAAGCCCTCTAGAATCCCCCAAAACAACTTTCATTGTGTGGAATGTCTTTGTAATCATACACTGAGTATACCAAACATTAAGAACACCATTAGGAACACCTGTTCTGAGTTGCCCTCAGAACAGCCTCAATTCGTCGGGGCATGGACTCTACAAGGTGTCGAAAGCATTCCACAGGGATGCTGGCCCATGTTGACTCCAATGCTTCCCCCACAGTTTTTATCAAGTTGGCTGAATGTCCTTTGGGTGGTGGACCATTCTTGATACACACAGGAAACTGTTGACCGTGAAAAACCCAGCAGCGTTGCAGTTCTTGACACAAACCGGTGCACCTGGCACCTACTACCATACCCCGTTCAAAGGCTCTTAAATATTTTGTCTTGCCCATTCACCCTCTGAATGGCACACATACAATCCATGTCTCAAATGTCTCAAGGCTTAAAAATCATTTTTTAACCTGTCTCCTCCCCTTCATCTACACTGATTGAAGTGGATTTAATAAGTGACATCAATAAGGGATCATAGCTTCACCTGGATTTACCTGGTCAGTCTATGTCATGGAAAGAGCAGGTGTTCTTAATGTTTTGTATACTCAGTGTATACATGACTATAATAAGCCATGGCTGATGAATGCTGAGTCAATGACCATTTTGGAAGGCCAACATCAAGAGTAGAGAGGAGGTAGGATTACAATTTATTAAAGGCCCAATCTGTAATTTCAACAACCTGTGCCTGCCACTTTGTTGTGCTTACCTTTGGTGGCTCCACTAAGTCACTCAGCCTCCTCACAGGTGATCAAACCTGGAAATAAAAGAGAGAAACTCCATAATCACATTTAACGATTCTGGAGGATAACAACAAAGGACAGACATTATGAGAAGCGCTAGCAAAAACATTTGTCTCTTTCTCTGACATTGGATCCGTTCACTTTTTCCTCTTTGAAATTGGGGAGAATAAAAAATAACAACCAGAAAAACATCCAGGACATAATATAAAACGTCCCTTTCAATCAACTTTTATTACCCTTTTATTTGTTCCTTTACGATGTTTACAGTTTAGTCTGAATTAGAAATACAAGAAGAACTTTGCCACCCACAGGTTGCGTCTTATACCTCCCAGAAATAAATTACGAGAACGCCGCGGCGCGGACTGGACTATCTTATCGCTTGGAGGGGTAGGAACGCTTTTACAGCTAAACCGGTGCATGGAATAGTGAACTACCATAACTAAGGGATAAGAAATGTTGTGCCCTTGTCCATGTGGATATAATATCCAGCTCAGAGGATTGTACAGCAGAAATATAGAGATAAGTATAGAGACGGACAGACAAAGAGGCAGACAAACAAACAAACAGACAGGAAAACAGACAGGGTCAGCTGCCCCAGCACCATGCCCTTCAGAGAAATCCTCACCACAGACAGAAAGACAGACATACACAGCTAATCCCACACAGATTCAAAGCTCGACTATACCGCACCGTACATGTGGCCCAAACCTGGGCATGGCTGAGTAAAGAGAAAACGAGACAGACTGAGAGGGAGGGCAAGACGGAAGGAGAGAGAGAGGGGGGAAAGAGAGAAGGGCGGATGTTGAACCTAGGAGGCAGTTCTGTTGGCATGCTGGCATTTTGCTCCCAGTCATCTACATATTCAACATCTGTGTCTGTGAGTGTGCATCAGTCTGTTTGGCCGTCTGTCTGTCTATGTGTCATGTTTGTGCGTGAGAGTGTGTTTGTCTGTATCTATGTCTGTGTCAAGTGTGTTTGGGTGTGTATGAGTCAGTCTGTCTGTAACTATGTCTCAATTAAGTGCATGTGTGTGTGTGTGTGTGTGTGCGTGTGTGTGTGTGTGTGTGTGTGTGTTGGATTGCTTCAGTAGTAAACCGCTGTGGATGAGCTAAGCCCCCGTGAGGTGAGAGGACTCTTCTGATGAACAGATGAGCTAAGCCCCCCCCCACACACACACACACACACACTCCAGACCCAGACCCTGGGAAAGGTCATAGTCAGCCAGCAGAGTTAGCTAGCTTGTGACTCAGCCTGATCTATCACACTTTACCCCAGCCATTCCAGAGCTCATCGTCACACAACACATCCCCCCAGTGAGTCAGACCACACCCACACACAGATTAAGACAATCAAAGGCAGACACAAACAGAAACATAGGATGGGATACAGTCAACTTGCACAACTCCAACACACTGATAGGACAGAATCTTCATCAAAGGCACCCACTATCAGTCAGTGTACACACTCTCACACACATACTGTATACATGTGCAAACTCTTAGGAGATGCACACTTACATGCAGTGTGATAACGTAAACATAAACACATGCAAACTCAAATACTGTGCACAAACATGCTCCATAATTTCATGGAGCAAGTAAATACATAGTAAATTGGCCAGTGTTGATTTTCAGTGTAACATTTCTAGTGTTGATTCAGGAGTTCAATTCACTCTGTAAAATTGCAATTAACACTCAGTGGTGTAAAATAACCCCCAGTGTTGGTGTTTTACACTGTGGAGAGAAAAATAGTCCCATCAAAACCACATCCATCATTATCATATTTCCCAGCAACTCTTACAGTCTTTCTGAATGCAGTTTGCGGGTGAATAAAAATTCCAACTGTTCGATGTCCTATCTGGATTCCAATAGGAATTACACATCACTTTGCAAGGTAGCATAATGTGACTTGCAGGCCTGATGTGGCCTGTAAACCAGGAGTTTCCTAACACCATTATGTTAGGTTAAAACTAGGCCATCAAAGTAAGGCCTTATGATATACTGTATGTAATGTAATGTAATGTCATAAAGTTACATTTTAATAATAACATTAATCTAGCTACTCATTTGGTGAAAGCCACAGGCTTTTAAAAGGAAAGAATTCAACAACCATGTCTCTGTCACTAACACATACAGTCATGGGTGGTAACGCTAAAATTCACTCAACAAGAAAAGGCACCATGGGAAATATGCAAATTAGGCTTTACACCTAATTGACTTACTGTAACAGTGTTTTTGTTTAACACTGATAGGAGTTAACTCTAGATCAACACTAGTGTTGAATAGAAATAACACTGTGAGTGTTAACTATTAGCCCAAAGTATTACATTTGATTAACACTGGCGAGTGTATTGTAGTGTTATTTTGTTACACAGAGTATTATAGTAACACTATAATCAGAGCACTTTTTAGACTCTGTAGAGTGGGACAATACAGGTAACTGCCAAAATAAAGGAAACACTTGAGTAAATGAGGGATAGAAAGTATATTGAAAGCAGGTGCTTCCACACAGGTGTAGTTCCTGAGATAATTAAGCAATTAACATCCCATCATGATTAGGGTCATGTATAAAAATGCCCAGTTGCCCATTATTTTGGCTACCATGGCTAGAAGAAGAGATCTCAGTGAGTTTGAAAGAGGGGTCTCAAAGGACCATAAGGGTTTTAAAGGGTGTGTGTGTGTGTGTGTGTGTGTGTGTGTGTGTGTGTGTGTGTGTGTGTGTGTGTGTGTGTGTGTGTGTGTGTGTGTGTGTGTGTGTGTGTGTGTGTGTGTGTGTGTGTGTGTGTGTGTGTGTGTGTGTGTGTGTGTGTTTCAGTGTGTGTTTCAGTCACCAGATGTCAACCCAAATGAACAGTTATGGGAGATACTGGAGAGGCGCCTGAGACAGCGTTTTCCACCACCACCATCAACAAATAAAATAAAATAACAAAATGGTATTGGTCACATACACGTGTTTAGCAGATGTTATTGTGGGTGTAGCGAAATGCTTGTGCTTCTAGCTCTGCCAGTGCAGTAATATCTAACAATTTCACAACATATACCCAATACACACAAATATAAGTAAGGGATGAATTAAGAATATATACATATGTGGACGAGTGATGTCAGAGCGGCATGGACTAAGATACAGTAGAATAGTATAGAATACAGTATATACATATGAGATGAGTAATGCAAGATATGTAAACATTATTAAAGTGGCTAGTGTTCTATTTGTTAAAGTGGCCAGTGATTTCTAGTCTATATCTATAGGCAGCAACCTCTAATGTGCTAGTGATGGCTGTTTAACAGTCTGATGGCCTTGAGATAGAAGCTGTTTTTCAGTCTCTCGGTCCCAGCTTTGATGCACCTGTACTGACCTCGCCTTCTGGATGATAGCGGGGTGAACAGGCAGTGGCTCGGGTGGTTGATGTCCTTGATGATCTTTTTGGCCTTCCTGTGACATCGGGTGCTGTAGGTGTCCTGGAGGGCGGGTAGTTTGCCCCCGGTAATGCGTTGGGCAGACCGCACCACCCTCTGGAGAGCCTTGCGGTTGCGGGCGGTGCAGTTGCCGTACCAGGTGGTGATACAGCCCGACAGGATGCTCTCAATTGTGCATCTGTAAAAGTTTGTGAGGGTTGTAGGTGCCAAGCCAAATTTCTTTAGCCTCCTGAGGTTGAAGAGGCTCTGTTACGCCTTCTTCACCACACTGTGGACCACCCACTGTGTGGGTGGTCCATTTCTTGAAGCTTTCCACCTTCTCCACTGCAATCTCGTCGATGTGGATAGGGGGGTGCACCCTCTGCTTTTTCCTGAAGTCCACGATCATCTCCTTTGTTTTGTTGACGTTGAGTGAGAGGTTATTTTCCTGGCACCACACTCCCAGAGCCCTCACCTCCTCCCTGTAGGCTGTCTCGTCATTGTTGGTAATCAAGCCTACTACTGTTGTGTCGTCTGCAAACTTGATGATTGAGTTGAAGGCGTGCTTGGGTGAACAGGAAGTACAGGAACAGTACAGAACATTTGAACAGTGAGAAACAAAATAACAAAACAAAAATCCAGAAAAACGCATGTCAAAAATGTTATAAATTGATTTGTATTTTAATGAGGGAAATAAGTATTTAACCCCTCTGCAAAACATGACTTAGTACTTGGTGGCAAAACCCTTGTTGGCAATCACAGAGGTCAGACGTTTCTTGTAGTTGGCCACCAGGTTTGCACACATCTCAGGAGGGATTTTGTCCCACTCCTCTTTGCAGATCTTCTCCAAGTCATTAAGGTTTTGAGGCTGACGTTTGGCAACTCAAACCTTCAGTTCCCTCCACAGATTTACTATGGGATTAAGGTCTGGAGACTGGCTAGGCCACTCCAGGACCTTAATGTGCTTCTTCTTGAGCCACTCCTTTGTTGCCTTGGCCGTGTGTTTTGGGTCATTGTCATGCTGGAATACCCATCCACGATGAGGGAAGGAGGTTCTCACCCAAGATTTGACAGTACATGGCCCTGTCCATCGTCCCTTTGATGCAGTGAAGTTGTCCTGTCCCCTTAGCAGAAAAACACCCCCAAAGCATAATGTTTCCACCTCCATGTTTGACGGTGGGGATGGTGTTCTTGGGGTCATAGGCAGCATTCCTCCTCCTCCAAACACGGCGAGTTGAGTTGATGCCAAAGAGCTCGATTTTGGTCTCATCTGACCACAACACTTTCACCCAGTTCTCCTCTGAATCACTAAGATGTTCATTGACAAACTTCAGACGGGCCTGTATATGTGCTTTCTTGAGCAGGGGGACCTTGCGGGCACTGCAGGATTTCAGTCCTTCACGGCGTAGTGTGTTACCAATTGTTTTCTTGGTGACTATGGTCCCAGCTGCCTTGAGATCATTGACAAGATCCTCCCGTGTAGTTCTGGGCTGATTCCTCACCGTTCTCATGATCATTGCAACTCCACGAGGTGAGATCTTGCATGGAGCCCCAGGCCGAGGGAGATTGACAGATATTTTGTGTTTCTTCCATTTGCGAATAATCGCACCAACTGTTGTCACCTTCTCACCAAGCTGCTTGGCGATGGTCTTGTAGCCCATTCCAGCCTTGTGTAGGTCTACAATCTTGTCCCTGACATCCTTGGAGAGCTCTTTGGTCTTGGCCATGGTGGAGAGTTTGGAATCTGATTGATTGATTGCTTCTGTGGACAGGTGTCTTTTATACAGGTAACAAGCTGAGATTAGGAGCACTCCCTTTAAGAGTGCTCCATTTACCTGTATAAAACACACCTGGGAGCCAGAAATCTTTCTGATTGAGAGGGGGTCAAATACTTATTTCCCTCATTAAAATGCAAATCAATTTATAACATTTTTGACATGCGTTTTTCAGGATTTTTTTGTTGTTATTCTGTCTCTCACTGTTCAAATAAACCTACCATGAAAATTATAGACTGATCATTTCTTTGTCAGTGGGCAAACGTACAAAATCAGCAGGGGATCAAATACTTTTTTCCCTCACTGTAGTTAATTTTAACACTAAGTGTTGATTTAACACTGCAAAATGTACTGTGTAGATACTGTGAACATAATGTAAACATATGCACACTGAATCATAATTACAGAAACTCAACATTTTCTAAGAAATATTTTCAAACACACAAACGCACACAAACACACACAAACGTTCAGACACTCAGACAGAGACAGTGAGACGTGACATGGTTTTGTTTTGTTACAGCCAGCCTATCTTCCACATCTGTGCCACATAATGTATCTCATACCAAAGATTCCTCCTGAACTATAACCGTTTTAAAGACAGAAAGTAAATCAATGGTCAGTGATGATCAGACAGACTTGAGTTTATTTTATATATATTTACTCACAAGGCAGAAGCTGGTGTATATGTAATACAATAAATGTGCACAGTATGTCTAAAAGTGACACATTGAAACAGAGAAAATCCTTGGGAAATGTCAAACTTTGTACCAGCTTTTCACATACATGTGTGTCCAATATGTGTCTATTTGAGTGTGTGTGTGTGTGTGTATGTGTGCATCATCCCACTGCACTCAGCTTAACACTAGGTGTGGAGAGGCCTGAAATGTGTGAGGGTAAGCATGGAAGAACTAGCACTGCTGAAGCGCTGCCTTCACTCTGCTGTGTATGTGTGTGTGTGTATTTGCATTGTGAAGGCCAAACGATACCACGGTAAATCTAAAAAGGCTGTACGTTCAGCTCTGACTTCAGAGGAGTTAGCGGTTCACTGTGTGTGAGTGAGTGTTTGTGCGCGGGTGTGTGTGCATGCATGTGTGCGTGTGTGCGCGTGTGTGTGTGTGTGTGTGTGTGCGCGTCATATGTATGTGTGTGTGGCTGATGTTCACTTTCACCCTTCAGTGAAATGAGCAGCTTAATGTGCACATAAAATCTCAATTACATATCCTTGTCTGAGTTGATGAGTCTGGCTCTGTGATAAGCCCTGCTCTGTGCTTTTTACTGAGCACATTTGGGATCTATTTGGCGAGAGAGAAAAGCTGATCAGCTTTATTCAAACTCAACACTAACTTTTTCCTCTTCAGATCTTAGTCTTATCTTAAGAGCAAAACTGTGCGTGCATGCGTGTGTTCAAACGTGCACGCTTGTGTATTATTTCAGTTTGTATGCATCTGCCCATGTGTGTGTCCCTCTGTGTGTGTGGTTATTTACGTACGTGTACATGCAGGTGTGTTTGTCTAGCAAGAAGCCTCCTTGCAGGGGGTGTTTGTTCAAGCGTCTCCCACGGTTCTAATTAGAACAAACTGTTGAAGATGGAGAGAGAAAAAAAGAGAGAGAGTGAGTGAGAGAGAGAAAAAAGAAACACAGGGAGAAAGTTGTGAGGAAGAATCCAACAGATTGACTGAATAAATACATCAACCAGACCAGGACATAAAAGAAAAACGATCCCTCAGCCTGGACATCACATGTAAACCAAAACAAACTTAACAGACTTTCATGTCTTTACCCACTTCATCCACCCTCAGTTTTTCAATCACAGACACCCTCACTCTCCACTCCCCTACACAGCACCAAAGACAACTACGTACATACACTTCCACCCCCGCATCACACAGACACAGACCCACACGAAACAGACACACACGCCCACCAGAAACTCTCACGCCCACCAGAAACTCTATCACCACCATATGAATCACTCCACAATACAAGCACTATCACTCACACAGACCCTCTGTACCCCTCAGTTTCATAACCCATCATCACGCTCTTAACAAATGGGACATTTTGACCAGTAAATAACTCCAAATTTGTTTGACTCACAAGGCATGGTTATTGTAGACCTCTCAAATAGACCATTGTTGAATCATAGTCTGTGGACCAGAGCGTTTTAATAGGTTTCCCAAAGGAATGATCTGGCCGTGGCCTTTACAGTGGGGAGAACAAGGTTTTCCTACTTACAAAGCATGTAGAGGTCTGTAATTTTTATCATAGGTACACTTCAACTGTGAGAGACGGTATCTAAAACAAAAATCCAGAAAATCACATTGTATGATTTTTAAGTAATTAATTTGCATTGTATTGCATGACATAAGTATTTGATACAGTGGGGGAAAAAAGTATTTAGTCAGCCACCAATTGTGCAAGTTCTCCCACTTAAAAAGATGAGAGAGGCCTGTAATTTTCATCATAGGTACACGTCAACTATGACAGACAAATTGAGGAAAAAAAATCCAGAAATCACATTGTAGGATTTTTTATGAATTTATTTGCAAATTATGGTGGAAAATAAGTATTTGGTCACCTACAAACAAGCAAGATTTCTGGCTCTCACAGACCTATACTTCTTTAAGAGGCTCCTCTGTCCTCCACTCGTTACCTGTATTAATGGGACCTATTTGAACTTGTTATCAGTATAAAAGACACCTGTCCACAACCTCAAACAGTCACACTCCAAACTCCACTATGGCCAAGACCAAAGAGCTGTCAAAGGACACCATAAACAAAATTGTAGACCTGCACCAGGCTGGGAAGACTGAATCTGCAATAGGTAAGCAGCTTGGTTTGAAGAAATCAACTGTGGGAGCAATTATTAGGAAATGGAAGACATACAAGACCACTGATAATCTCCCTCGATCTGGGGCTCCACGCAAGATCTCACCCCGTGGGGTCAAAATGATCACAAGAACGGTGAGCAAAAATCCCAGAACCACACGGGGGGACCTAGTGAATGACCTGCAGAGAGCTGGGACCAAAGTAACAAAGCCTACCATCAGTAACACACTATGCCGCCAGGGACTCAAATCCTGCAGTGCCAGACGTGTCCCCCTGCTTAAGCCAGTACATGTCCAGGCCCATCTGAAGTTTGCTAGAGTGCATTTGGATGATCCAGAAGAGTATTGGGAGAATGTCATATGGTCAGATGAAACCAAAATAGAACTTTTTGGTAAAAACTCAACTCGTCGTGTTTGGAGGACAAAGAATGCTGAGTTGCATCCAAAGAACACCATACCTACTGTGAAGCATGGGGGTGGAAACATCATGCTTTGGGGCTGTTTTTCTGCAAAGGGACCAGGACAACTGATCCGTGTAAAGGAAAGAATGAATGGGGCCATGTATCGTGAGATTTTGAGTGAAAACCTCCTTCCATCAGCAAGGGCATTGAAGATGAAACGTGGCTGGGTCTTTCAGCATGACAATGATCCCAAACACACCGCCCGGGCAACGAAGGAGTGGCTTCGTAAGAAGCATTTCAAGGTCCTGGAGTGGCCTAGCCAGTCTGCAGATCTCAACCCCATAGAAAATCTTTGGAGGGAGTTGAAAGTCTGTGTTGCCCAGCGACAGCCCCAAAACATCACTGCTCTAGAGGAGATCTGCATGGAGGAATGGGCCAAAATACCAGCAACAGTGTGTGAAAACCTTGTGAAGACTTACAGAAAACGTTTGACCTGTGTCATTGCCAACAAAGGGTATATAACAAAGTATTGAGAAACTTTTGTTATTGACCAAATACTTATTTTCCACCATAATTTGCAAATAAATTCATTAAAAACCCTACAATGTGATTTTCTGGAGAAAAAAAATCTCATTTTGTCTGTCATAGTTGATGTGTACCTATGATGAAAATGACAGGCCTCTCATCTTTTTAAGTGGGAGAACTTGCACAATTGGTGGCTGACTAAATACTTTTTTCCCCACTGTACATCAGAAAAGCAGAACTTAATATTTGGTACAGAAACCTTTGTTTGCAATTACAGAGATCATACGTTTCCTGTAGGTCTTGACCAGGTTTGCACACACTGCAGCAGGGATTTTGGCCCACTCCTCCATAGAGACCTTTTCCAGATCCTTCAGGTTTCAGGGCTGTCGCTGGGCAATACGGACTTTCAGCTCCCTCCAAAGATTTTCTATTGGGTTCAGGTCTGGAGACTGGCTAGGCCACTCCAGGACCTTGAGATGCTTCTTACGGAGCCACTCCTTAGTTGCCCTGGCTGTGTGTTTCGGGTCGTTGTCATGCTGGAAGACCCAGCCACGACCCATCTTCAATGCTCTTACTGAGGGAAGGAGGTTGTTGGCCAAGATCTCGCGATACATGGCCCCATCCATCCTCCCCTCAATACCGTGCAGTCGTCCTGTCCCCTTTGCAGAAAAGCATCCCCAAAGAATGATGTTTCCACCTCCATGCTTCACGGTTGGGATGGTGTTCTTGGGGTTGTACTCATCCTTCTTCTTCCTCCAAACACGGCGAGTGGAGTTTAGACCAAAAAGCTCTATTTTTGTCTCATCAGACCACATGACCTTCTCCCATTCCTCCTCTGGATCATCCAGATGGTCATTGGCAAACTTCAGACGGGCCTGGACATGCGCTGGCTTGAGCAGGGGGACCTTGCGTGCGCTGCAGGATTTTAATCCATGACGGCGTAGTGTGTTACTAATGTTATTTTTTTAGACTGTGGTCCCAGCTCTCTTCAGGTCTTTGACCAGGTCCTGCCGTGTAGTTCTGGGCTGATCCCTCACCTTCCTCATGATCATTGATGCCCCACGAGGTGAGATCTTGCATGGAGCCCCAGACCGAGGGTGATTGACCGTCATCTTGAACTTCTTCAATTTTAAAATAATTGCGCCAACACTTGTTGCCTTGTCACCAAGCTGCTTGCCTATTGTCCTGTAGCCCATCCCAGCCTTGTGCAGGTCTACAATTTTATCCCTGATGTCCTTACACAGCTCTCTGGTCTTGGCCATTGTGGAGAGGTTAGAGTCTGTTTGATTGAGTGTGTGGACAGGTGTCTTTTATACAGGTAACGAGTTCAAACAGGTGCAGTTAATACAGGTAATGAGTGGAGAACAGGAGGGCTTCTTAAAGAAAAACTAACAGGTCTGTGAGTGCCGGAATTCTTACTGGTTGGTAGGTGATCAAATACTTATGTCATGCAATAAAATGCAAATTAATTACTTAAAAATCATAGAATGTGATTTTCTGAATTTTTGTTTTAGATTCCGTCTCTCACAGTTGAAGTGTACCTATGATAAAAATTACAGACCTCTACATGCTTTGTAGGAAAACCTGCAAAATCGGCAATCAAATACTTGTTCTTCCCACTGTATGTTACAGGTCATTCTGTTACTTAGTGCTGTCTGTCTGTCAGTGATCAGAGATAAGTCCAGTGGTGGAAAAAGTACTCAATTGTCATACTTGAGTAAAAGTAAAGATACCTTAATAGAAAATGACTCAAGTAAAAGTGAAAGTCACCCAGTAAAATACTACTTGAGTAAAAGTCTAAAGGTATCTGGTTTTAAATGTACTTAAGTACAGTGGTGGAAAAATTATTAAATTGTCATACTTGAGTAAAAGTACAAAGTAAAAGTAATGGTATACATCAAATTCCTAAGCAAACCAGACGGCACAATTGTCTTTTTTTAAATTAATTGTTTATAGACAGACAGGGGCTCACTCCAACACTCAGACATCATTTACAAAGTATTTGTGTTTAGTGAGTCTGCCAGATCAGACACAGTAGGGATGACAACGCGCTATATTGATAGGTGCTTGAACTGGACCATATTGCTGTCCTCACTGAGCATTCAAAATGTAACGAGTTCTTTTGGGTGTCAGGGAAAATGTATGGAGTAAAAAGTACATATTTTCTTTAGGAATATAGTGGAGTAAAAGTAAAAGTTGTCAAAAATATAAGTACAGTTACTTAAGTACATTTAAAACCAGATACCATTAGACTAAGTAGTACTTCAAAGTATTTTTACTTAAATACTTTACACCACTGGGTGAGTCACTAGGTTCAAATCAGAACCCCAGCTCCTGAGGATGATAAGGATGGGATGCACTCCAAGAGAAATACCAGAATATTATTTATTTTAATCAGCAATCACAATGTTAAACAAACAAACAGAAGCCAGTGCCCAAAGTTTCAGCTAGATGCCTTAGTCAAGAGCTTGGAATATACTGACATTTTTTTGGAGTGTGTCCCATCCTTATCATTAATCAGGTAATCCTATACTTTTTATGGACAGCATCCTTTTAAGACCAAGGCTTCGTCCCAAATGGCACCCTATTTCCTACATAGTGACCTACTTTGATCAGAGCCCTATGGGGCTCCCCAAGAATCACAGCTCCTACCTTCCCCCCTCCTAATCGACTGGTCCATTACATGGCCCGTGGGACACAATGATAATCCTCCCTGGTGATGCCAACCTCCCTTCCCTCTAATATCATCCCGGCAAATGTTCACACATGTATTATGTTATGTTTTCACAAAGTCTGATGACCTTGCTTTTCTACACATCCCGGCCAGTGAATGCCAGTCTCTATGTGTTTCCACTTAAAAGTGTAAAACAAAAACAACAAAGAATTCTAAATACTTCCAGGAGGGCTTAATGTTTTCTGTATTGTTCAAACTCCTCCGCAGCGCTCGTGGGATTTGCTGACCTACTGCAGTGCTCCCAAACACCTTTTAACTCTCACAGTCCCAGCAGCACACAGCTAGCTACAGCGAACAAGCCTCACAGGTTTCACACGGCCTGGCTTGCGTCTGGTGATAACGTAAACTAGCAGACCCAGACCCAGACCCTAGGCTCTGCTTAGGTTAACCCTCCAGACACACAACCACAACCCGTCCCACACACCCCACTCCCCCCAAACATACACCCCAGGTCTGACTTGTTCTAACACACATACCCAGACTCCAACCCCTGCTTATTCTAAACCCAAACATCCCAAATCCCAAACACCTAACAGCCAGACCCTTAAACTCGACAAAATGTAGACCTTGTTGTTACAGGTTTAGTTTTTTCCATTTATGTTTTGAGGTTGGACTTTAGCATGTATAGCGCGTAGGGTGCACCGATTGGTGTCACCTCATTAGTAAGTATGTGTTACACCTGTGCTGGTTGCCATCTCGTTAATGGGAAGGTGTTTCACCGGTGCTGGCCCAGGTGCTATTAAGAGTGGCTGGCCCAGTGCTCCAGTTGTCTTGAGAGAAGGAGGGTCAACACCTTTAGTTGTCTTTCCCTATTTTGATTTCTAGAAAACAATGCTTTATCTGATCTTCCCTGGTTTTGTTTTGCTTCCTGTCTTTAAGTTTGTTGTCGGTTTTTCTTTTGTTTGCCTCTTCTTGGGCAAATTTAGTGGGTGCTCATGATGGGTGTCTTTTAGGTTCCAGTTGTTGTAACTATTCAACTTTTAGTGGACACCACAATGAGTGTCTTTCTGTACCACTCCTAAAATCCAACCTGTTTCATTTTGGTTGTTGTCAGTGACTCTTTGTTAGTTCCCCTTTCTGTTTGAGCGACATTATTTGGTTTTCTTGCTGGGGAATGTAACACTTGTCTCTTTTGATCCTTAGTCCCCTGTCACACATATACAACCTTGCCCACTCTGTAGCATGATCTGCTACAGTACCCCTAATGAAAGTTAACATAATGGTGTCCCATCTCCTATCCAGGACCATTGACCATTCAAACTCTATAACCTAGCCTCTGATGACTTAGACTTGAACTCCTTGACCATATGACATACAGTGGACATTAAAGCCAGTGAAATGGCACAACAACAGGCCTTTCTCTTGGATAGTATGAGGGCAGTTAGAGAGAGTAAAAACATGACTTTAGAGTTATCCCGTACCAAACAAATTGTCTGTGCCCAGAAGTATGTGTGCCATTGAAGTTTAAACATCCTTACCAGAAAGTGGGTCAGAAGAGCAACATTTATGTGAATGAATGAAGTGGAGCTTGGCTTGGCGGGGGCAGAGGGAGACAAACAGTCACTGAACACACAGGGTCATCATTCCTGATCCTACTCATTCCCAATGAGTCACACATCAGTCCCATTCATGCCTCCACATGGGACACATACAGTACCCATATCTGATCTCACTCTCGCTTTCATTCTTCCTCACTCAGACCTCATCCCCTTCCCCTCCTTCTATCAGCCCCATAGTTTTGGCGCGCGGGCCGCCTGTTGCTGCTGACCCCTGGTCTAGACTGTAGACAGGGATGGGAATGGCATGCTAACCCCCCCCCCCCCCCCCCCCCGGTCCCCTACAAACACACACGCACACACGCACACAGTGTAATCTGTGGGTAAATTTAGCCCTAAGCAGCACTAACAGTTTAGTCTGTGTGGCTGTGTGGGATTCCCCCACTCTGTGTCATTACAGGGAAGATGATACCACTCAGTGGTGGCTGAGCTGGAAGACAGTCTCTCATTGGACAGGAGCACAAACTGTGGCACAAACTACAGTGGCAGAAGATTGTTGCAGCCTTCTGACACACACACAAATGCACATTCAAACAGGCAACCAAGGTCATGGGTTCAAGTCACACAGGGATCACATACACAAAAAAGGTAAACACTCACTGTAAGTCCCTTTGGATGCTAAGTGGCATATCTTACTACATTGTCTAGCTCATCAGAGAGCTCCTCTTAAAAACACACACACACACACACTCTGAGAGGGCCAGCCTGAGGCCTGATCCCAGGGGGGCAGAGTGGGTCACAAGGCAGGGGCATGCGGGGGCGTGTGATACGCAAGCGCCCCTATATCAAATCGCACACTAATACGCCCCCAGAGACTTAAGCACATGGTTTCACAACCGGCCCAACTGATGTTATCTGAAATCCATAAACAGTGCTCCTTGTTAGCATCCATTCCTGTCCTCTTTTATGGACCAGGCTGTTTGGGGCATCCGGGAAAAAAGCTTGTCCGGAGAAGACAAGGTGAGCGCTACCATCAGTCCTGTGTCATGCCAACAGTAAAGCATCCTGAGACCATTCTTGTGTGGGGTTGCTTCTCAGCCAAGGGAGTGGGCTCACTCACAATTTTGCCTAAGAACACAGCCATGAATAAAGAATGGTACCAACACATCCTCCAAGAGCAACTTCTCCCAACCATCCAAGAACAGTTGAGAGAGAGAGAGAGAGACCCACCACGCTCTTCCGCCTAGTTAAAGGAATCCCAGCCATAACTGACATCCTAACCCAATACTAACCATACAGCCAACCCCAAATGACCATCTGCTCTGCATAACACTCCTGCAAGCCCACCCGCAACTCCAGCCCTCCTCTGTGTATGAGAGCCACCCCAAACTACCACCTCCATCAACACACTCACTGCATTCAAGCAGTGCTGAAACGTAAAGCACGGTCATTTATCCAAAATGTGTCCGTATGAGTGCAGGTGTATCTGTGTATGCATGCTCCTGTAATGTGTGTGTATATGCATTTAGTGTGTATTTGCAGATAATGTGTACTGTGTGTGTGTAGTTTACAGAGCAGCACTGGATAAAAAAGACTAAAATACCTGCCAAGCAGGTGTGTGAGTGCATGCACAGCAGAACAAAAAAGTGAGTCCCTTCCAACCACAGAGACAGATAGCATCACAGCCTCTGGTCACAGTATCAAACACACACAGTGGGGTTGAGGTGCATGCCGCGATCTTATCTCCCTCGTTGGAGTGATCCAGCCTCTTTTTAAAGCAGCGCTAGTGTCCGTATGTTTTTTGTGTCTGTGTGGTGGGGGAATCAGAGTGGATGCTGAGAGCTCACATTGTAGCTGGAACCAGCTCAAACCTCATCTAATCAGCTTATCATCCCACTGTGTGTGTGTGTGTGTGTGTTCGAATGGAAATTAAACCAGAGATTGAGGCAGTTAGAGAGCCGCTTACTGTTTGTAACGTGAGCCCATAATGATCATCATCACTGGGGCCCCTCAGGGGTGCATGCTTAGTCCCCTCCTGTACTCCTTGTTCACCTACGACTGCGTAGCCAAACACGACTGCGTAGCCAAACACGACTCCAACACCATCATTAAGTTTGCTGACGACTCAACAGTGGTAGGCCTGATCACAGACAACGATGAGACAGCCTATAGGGAGGAGGTGAGAGACCTGGCAGTGTGGTGCCAGGACAACAACCTCTCCCTCAACATGAGCAAGACAAAGGAGCTGATCGTGGACTACAGGAAAAGGCGGGCTGAACAGGCCCCCATTAACATCGACAGGGCTGTAGTGGAGCGGGTCGAGAGTTTCAAGTTCCTTGGTGTCAACATCACCAACAAACTATCATGGTCCAAACACACCAAGACTGTCATGAAGAGGGCATGACAACACCTTTTCCCCCTCAGGAGACTGAAAAGATTTGGCATGGGTCCCCAGATCCTCAAAAAGGTCTACAGCTGCATCATCGAGAGCATCCTGACCGGTTGCATCACCGCCTGGTATGGCAACTGCTCGGCATCTGACCGTAAGGCGTTACAGAGGGTAGTACGTACGGCCCAGTACATCACTGGGGCCAAGCTTCCTGCCATCCAGGACCTATATACTAGGCGGTGTCAGAGGAAAGCCAAAAAAATTGTCAGACTCCAGTCACCCAAGTCATACTCTGTTCTCTCTGCTACCGCACGGCAAGCGGTACCGGAGCGCCAAGTCTACGACCAAAAGGCTTCTACCCCCAAGCCATAAGACTGCTGAACAATTAATCAAATGGCCACCTGGACTATTTACATTGACCCCCCCCCCCCCCGTCTATTATCTATGCATATTCAGTTCACCCTACAGTGGGGAAAAAAAGTATTTAGTCAGCCACCAATTGTGCAAGTTCTCCCACTTAAAAAGATGAGAGAGGCCTGTAATTTTCATCATAGGTACACGTCAACTATGACAGACAAATTGAGAATTTTTTTCTCCAGAAAATCACATTGTAGGATTTTTTATGAATTTATTTGCAAATTATGCTGGAAAATAAGTATTTGGTCAATAACAAAAGTTTCTCAATACTTTGTTATATACCCTTTGTTGGCAATGACACAGGTCAAACGTTTTCTGTAAGTCTTTACAAGGTTTTCACACACTGTTGCTGGTATTTTGGCCCATTCCTCCATGTAGATCTCCTCTAGAGCAGTGATGTTTTGGGGCTGTCGCTGGGCAACACGGACTTTCAATACTTTTTTTCCCCACTGTACATGTACAAATGACCTAGACTAACCTGTACCCCCGCACATTGACTTGGTACCCCCTGTACAGTGCCTTGCAAAAGTATTCATCCCCCTTGGCATTTTTCCTATTTTGTTGCATTACAACCTGTAATTTAAATGGATTTTAATTTGGATTTCATGTAATGGACATACGCAAAATAGTCCAAATTGGTGAAGTGAAATGAAAAAATAACTTAAATAAATAATGGAAAAGTGGTGCGTGCATATGAATTCACCCCCTTTGCTATGAAGCCCCTAAATAAGATCTGGTGAAACCAATTACCTTCAGAAGTCACATAATTAGTTAAATAAACCTGTGTTTATTTAAATAAACATGATCTCAGTATATATACACCTGTTCTGAAAGGCCCCAGAGTCTGCAACACCACCAAGCAAGTGGCACCATGAAGACCAAGTAGCTCTCCAAACAGGTCAGGGACAAAGTTGTGGAGAAGTACAGATTATAAATCATATCTGAAACTTTGAACATCCCACGGAGCACCATTAAATCCATTATTAAAAAATGGAAAGAATGTGGCACCACAACAAACCTGCCAAGAGGGGGCCGCCCACCAAAGCTCACGGATCAGGCAAGGAGGGCATTAATCAGAGAGGCAACAAAGAGACCAAAGATAACCCTTAAGGAGCTGCAAAGCTCCACAGCGGAGATTGGAGTATCTGTCCATAGGACCACTTTAAGCCGTACACTCCACAGAGCTGGGCTTTATGGAAGAGTGGACAGAAAAAAGCCATTGCTTACAGAGAAAAATAAGCAAACACGTTTGGTGTTCGCCAAAAGGCATGTGGGAGACTCCCCAAACATATGGAAGAAGGTACTCTGGTCAGATGAGACTAAAATTGAGCTTTTTGGCCATCAAGGAAAACGCTATGTCTGGCGCAAACCCAACACCTCTCATCACCCCGAGAACACCATCCCCACAGTGAAGCATGGTGGTGCTAGCATCATGATGTGGGGAGGTTATTTATCGGCAGGGACTGGAAAACTGGTCAGAATTGAAGGAATGATGAATGCCGCTAAATACAGGGAAATTATTGAGGGAAACCTGTTTCAGTCTTCCAGAGATTTGAGACTGGGACGGAGGTTCACCTTCCAGCAGGACAATGACCCTAAGCATACTGCTAAAGCAACACTCGAGGGATTCAAGGGGGAATATTTAAATGTCTTGGAATGGCCTAGTCAAAGCCCAGACCTCAATCCAATTGCGAATCTGTGGTATGACTTGAAGATTGCTGTACACCAGCGGAACCCATCCAACTTGAAGGAGCTGGAGCAGTTTTGCCTTGAAGAATGGGCAAAAATCCCAGTGGCTAGATGTGCCAAGCTTATAGAGACATACCCCAAGAGACTTGCAGCTGTAATTGCTGCAAAAGGTGGCTCTACAAAGTATTGACTTTGGGGGGGGTGAATAGTTATGCACGCTCAAGTTTTCTGTTTTTTTGTCTTATTTCTTGTTTGTTTCACAATAAGAAATATTTTGCATCTTCAAAGTGGTAGGCATGTTGTGTAAATCAAATGATACAAACCCCCCAAAAATCAATTTTAATTCCAGGTTGTAAGGCAACAAAATAGGAAAAATGCCAAGGGGGGTAAATACTTTTGCAAGCCTCGTTATTGTTATTTTATTCTGTTACTTTTCATTATTTTTTAATTTAGTTTATTTGGTAAATATTTTCTTAACTCTTTCTTGAACTGCATTGTTGGTTAAGGGCTTGTAAATAATCATTTAACTGTGTGGTATAAGGCGCATGTGACAAATAAAGTTTGATTTGATTACAAATAATAATACATCATTTTAAAGTGATTGTTTCAGAATACATCCCTCCAAATGACTTGCTACCCAGAATTCATTGTTTATATAAGATAATCCGTAGATCCATACTTCTAGAATGTATTATTATTTACAAGAGAGACCCTCTGTGTGTGAAGCTTCCAAACATAAAGGTTGCGTCCCAAATGGCACCCTATTTCCTACATAGTGCACTACTACTAGGGAATAGGGTACAAGGGAATAGGGTACCATTTGGGACGCAACCAAAGACAACAACAGGATGGACCAGAGGTTCTTGACATTCTCGTCTGCCATAGATGCAGTAAAGAGGTCACATCGAACTCGAACGAAACAACAGAAATGCCATGGAAACGCAAGATGCCATTGGGGAAAGATCCCGAATCTCCTCATTGCCCTCCAGCAAAATTAGCCTACATGTAGGCTATGGTTTATATGTGTATTTCACACTGTTAAGGTACAAATCTGAGTATAATCTTGTATGTATGTCAAACTCAATACATGTTCATGTCACCATCACCATCAACTGCATTACAGTTAAAAACGACTTTGACTATCACCACCGATTTCTCTATACTAGCTATGCTACCAGTTTATACGAACGGGAGTTAGCATTTATCAGTCACATCTTCTAAACCTGAAACGGAACTATTATGCAGCGAAAACTGCCAAATAAATAAAAATCGGACTAGTAGTAACCACATTGTGGGCCTGTTGCAATCATAAATCATGAAGGATTTGACGAATATACACTTTATTTGATCAGATTTGTGCGCCAATCCGGCATCCTTCTATCCCCACGGTCTGCGTTCCATTGACCTCTTTTCCGCATCTATATGACAACATATACTGACCCTCTCTGTCTGGGACACGTACGTCTGGTCTGCTACTCTCTCTAATAATGGACTTTAACTGTGTCTCTGATCCTGCCAAGGGATCACAGATGAAAATATTATGATGATAGCGAAGTCTGGCGCAATATACATTCAGCGTTTTGTAGTTTACATTCTAAATGTAATCCGTTACAGCCACTAATTAGTTACCTGTCCAAAATTATTCGTTTTGTGAGGAGCTCCGTTTTGTACCGTCAAAACTGCGATTATATGTAGAAGCAAGACAACATAGTTTAAATTAAGCCTCTAAAAGCGATAGATCAATATTTCCCCAAGCAACCGGGAGAGAGTGAGTGGTCAGTTCTATACAACAGCGAACCAATCTGTGGGTAAAGCGATGCTGCGATTCGAACCCAACAAGCCATGGTTTCCCTTAAAGGAAAAGACAAAGAACAACCTGGAGATGCAAATGAGAGCAACGAACAGCTAAAGGATATCCAGGAAAACATTGCTAAAATGATCTCAATGCTCACCAAAACAATCTGTTGTTAAAAAATTAGATTTGTGACCCGTTTCAGGAAGCTAGGCGTACGTCACTACTTCACAGGAGAGGCATTTGTACGTTTCTTTTTTTTTAAATCAAAATGTGTTTTTGTGCAGAAATGCCTTCTGGAAAATGTGACCTTTCATGTGCCTTAATAACAAAATTGTATTCCATCTGTAAATACGAATACAATTGTTAAATTACGAGCCTAGTTGGTTTAGCCATGTAAAAAGACAGGAACCTTCCCACTAGCCATGATTTGCTGAGATAATGGATGGGCTGGACATGCCGGGAGATGAGTTTGGATTGGTCTGCCATGTAGCATGCTTCTGTTTATAACGTGAGCTGAATCAGTATGTGTTGATAATCCTTTCTAGCGTGGCTTTTTTGAAAGATATAACATTAGCCATCGAGAAATACAAAAGTTTTGCTACTTTTCTCAACAACATTGATATCCTGAATTTAGCAGGCGCTATTGACAGATCAGTTAGAAAAAGTTGTGATGGGCTACTTTCTGCATGCGCCATGGTCAGTATGAACCGGAGTGACTTGACACAACGCTGGCCAAATAAGAAGCTACAAACTAAACAGAGTTAAATGGTTCCAGTCTGCCGTGAAGCACTCATCCATGTATACGGGTAATAGTCTAGCTACATTTTCAGATATTATAGTTTTCTAAATTTGTCAGAAAGTGGTTTTCATTGCAAGTTAAAGCGTACTGTTAGCTACACTACCAGTCAAAAGTTTGGACACACCTACTCATTCAAAGGGTTTTCTGTATATTTAAACAAATCAAAATATATTTTATATTTGAGATTCTTCAACTAGCCACCCTTTTGCCTTGATGACAGCTTTGCAGACTCTTGGCATTCTTTCAACCAGCTTCATGAGGTAGTCACCTGGAATGCATTTAATTTAACAGGTATGCCTTCTTAAAAGTTAATTTGTGGAATCTCTTTCCTTCTTAACGCGTTTGAGCCAATCAGTTGTGTTGTGACAAGGTGGGGGGGGGGGGGGGGGGGGGGGGTATACAGAAGATGGTCTTTTACCAAATAGGGCTAAGTCCATATTATGGCAAGTACAGCTCAAATAAGCAAACAGAAACGACAGTTCATCATTACTTTAAGACATGAAGGTCAGTCAATACGGAACATTTCAAGAACTTTGAAGGTTTCTTCAAGTGCAGTCGCAAAAACCATCAAGCGCTATGATGAAACTAGCTCTCATGAGGACCGCCACAGGAATGGAAGACCCAGAGTTACCTCTGCTGTAAAGGATAAGTTCATTAGAGTTACCAGCCTCAGAAATTGCAGCCCAAATAAATGAACTCTGTGAAGCAAGTCACAGACACATCTCAACATGAACTGTTCAGAGGAGACTGTGTGAATCAGGCCTTCATGGTCGAATTGCTGCAAAGAAACCACTACTAAAGGACAGCAATAATAAGAAGAGACCTGCTTGGGCCAAGAAACACAAGCAATGGACATTAGACCGGTGGAAATTTGTCCAAATTTGAGATTTTTTGTAAAAAGTTTGGACACACCTACTCAATCAAGGGTTTTTCTTTATTTTGAAACAAATCAAAATATATTTTATATTTGAGATTCTTCAAATAGCCACCCTTTGCCTTGATGACAGCTTTGCACACTCTTGGCATTCTCTCAATCAGCTTCATGAGGTAGTCACCTGGAATGCATTTAATTTAACAGGTGTGCCTTCTTAAAAGTTAATTTGTGGAATTTTTGGGTAAGACTCTAAGACTTTTCCACACCTGGATTGTGCAACATTTGCCCATTATTCTTTTCAAAATTCTTCAAGCTCTGTCAAATTGGTTGTTGATCATTGCTAGGCAACCATTTTCAGGTCTTGCCATAGATTTTCAAACAGATTTAAGTCAAAACTGTAACTTGGCAACTCAGCAACATTCACTGTCTTCTTGGTAAGCAACTCCAGTGTAGATTTGACCTTGTGTTATAGGTTATTGTCCTGCTGAAAGGTGAATTCATCTCCCAGTGTCTGGTGGAAAGCAGACTGAACCAGGTTTTCCTCTAGGATTTTACCTCTGCTTAGCTCCATTCTGTTTCTTTTTTATCCTGAAAAACCCCCCAGTCCTTAACGATTACAAGCATACCCATAACATGATGTAGCCACCACTATGCTTGAAAATATGGAGTGGTACTCAGTAATGTGTTGTATTGGATTTGCCCCAAATATAAGACTTTGTATTCAGGACAAAAAGTCAGGACACATTTTTTGCAGTATTACTTTAGTGCCTTGTTGAAAACAGGATGCCTGTTTTGGAATATGTTTATTCTGTACAGGCTTCCTTCTTTTCACTCTGTCAGTTAGGTTAGGATTTTGGAGTAACTACAATGTTGTTGAGCCACCCTCAGTTTTCTCCTATCACAGCCATTAAACTCTGTAACTGTTTTATAGTCACCATTGGCCTCTTGGTGAAATCCCTGAGCGGTTTCCTTCTTCTCCAGCAACTGAGTTAGGAAGGACGCCTGTATCTTTGTATTGGCTGGGTGTATTGATACACCACTGAACATAAATATAAACGCAACATGTAAAGTGTTGGTTCCGTGTTTCATGAGCTGAAATAAAAGATCCCTGAAATGTTCCATATACACAAAAAGCTTATTTCTCTCTCTTTTAGTGAGCATTTCTCCTTTGCTGTCACGATCGTTGGTTAGAGAGGACCAAGGCGCAGCGTGTTGAGCGAACATACTTTAATAGTAAAGTGCAAACACGAATACAAAACAATAAACGATACGTAACGTCCTCAGACAATGACTGACAAGGAACAAAAACCCACAAACACAAGGTGAAAACAGACATTATAAATATGGCTCCCAATCAGAGACAACGAGCCAAACAGCTGACACTCGTTACCTCTGATTGGGAGTCACTCATCCAAACAAAGAAATACAACCACATAGAACAACCCAACCAAACAGAACACAACGAAACGAACACACCCTGGCTCAACATACAAAGTCCCGGAGCCAGAGCGTGACAGTACCCCCCCCTAAAGGCGCGGACTGCGACCGCGCCTCAATAAGGGCTAAACAAGGGAGGGCTGGGTGGGCATACCTCCTCGGCGGTGGTTCTGGCTCCGGCCCTGATCCCCACCTCCTCTCCAACCCCCCAAAGTACCCCTGGTCCTGTCTAGCCCCGCTGGTCGGAGCCGGACTGACGACACGCGCCCCTGGCTTGGTGCGTGGAACAGGAACGGGCCTCACCGGACTGACGACTCCATTCCCTGGTTTGGTGCGAGTAGCAGGAACGAGCTGGACCAGGCTGACGACTCGCATCCCTGGTTTGGTGCGAGTAGCAGGAACGGGCTGGACCAGGCTGACGCCTCGCACCCCTGGCTTGGTGCGAGTAGCAGGAACGGGTTGGACCAGGCTGGCGACTCGCACCCCTGGTTTGGTGCGAGTGGCAGGAACAGGCCGGGTCGGGCTGGCGACGCACACCGTAGGCTTTGTGCATGGAGCAGGGACAGGCCTGGCTGGGCTGGCGACGCACACCGTAGGCTTTGTGCGTGGAGCAGGAACAGGCCGGGCTGGGCTGGCGACGCACACCGTAGGCTTTGTGCGTGGAGCAGGGACAGGCCGGGCTGGACTGGCGACGCACCTCGTAGGCTTGGTGCGTGGAGCAGGGACAGGCCGGGCTGGGCTGTCGACGCACACCACTGACTTGGTGGGAATGGCAGGAACCGGCCGGGCTGGGCTGACGACGTGCACCACTGACTTGGTGGGAATGGCAGGAACAGGCCGGGCCGGGCTGTCGACGCACACCACAGACTTGGTGGGAATGGCAGGAACAGGCCGGGCTGGGCTGACGACGCGCACCACTGCCTTGGTGGGAATGGCAGGAACAGGCCGGACCGTACTGGGGACACACACCACTGGCCCCACGCAGGGATCAGGAACGGGACGGACCGGACTGGTAACACACCCCAGTACCTCTCGCCGTGCCTCCACACTTTCCCTCTCCTCTGTGCCCAGTGGCCCCCCTAACCTGGCGGCCTTCTCTGCCAACGCTTTGCACCGCTTTAACCCGTACACCTGCTGCCCCGACGTCGTGAGCCCCCCCCTAAAAATGTCTGGGGGTCTCTCCTCCCCGTGGCCCAGGCCTCTCTCCCTCTTGCCAGACTCGCAATCATCTCCTCCCACGTCCATCCTCTCTCCTCGTCACGCTGCTTGATCTGGTTAAGGTGGGTTTTTCTGTCACGATCGTTGGTTAGAGAGGACCAAGGCGCAGCGTGTTGAGCGAACATACTTTAATAGTAAAGTGCAAACACGAATACAAAACAATAAACGATACGTAACGTCCTCAGACAATGACTGACAAGGAACAAAAACCCACAAACACAAGGTGAAAACAGACATTATAAATATGGCTCCCAATCAGAGACAACGAGCCAAACAGCTGACACTCGTTACCTCTGATTGGGAGTCACTCATCCAAACAAAGAAATACAACCACATAGAACAACCCAACCAAACAGAACACAACGAAACGAACACACCCTGGCTCAACATACAAAGTCCCGGAGCCAGAGCGTGACATTTGCCAAGATAATCCATCTACCTGACAGATGTGGCATATCAAGAAGCTGATTAAAGAGTATGAGCATTGCAGAGGTGCTGGGGACAATAAAAGGCCATTCTAAAATGTGCAGTTTTGTAACATAACACAATGCCACAGATGTCTCACCCCCAGGTCTCTCCAAATCTCCCAACAATGCTATTTCTAGCGTCAATTTTAGATTAATGTTATGCTTTTCAGCCATTCCTGAACCTGAGACCAGAAACAGGCTTACTGAGGGCAATACCAGAACAAATTGTCTATTGATTCTGTATCCTCGCAACAAAATCTGCAGAGCTGCGATGGCAAGAATTCTGTACAATCATTTCAGATGAAAAGCACGAAGTCTTGAATCTTGTGTCGTTTTATATATCAACTCATACATGGAATCGGTACATAAAATATCTCTTCCCAGCTATTTTGCTATCTGTATGGCACAGCTGTCAACATCCTGGTCTTCAAATGAAACTGGTATATTTGATTATTTATGCTATTTTTGTTCCTCTGCCAGTTTTGTTCCTTTATATTGGGAAGACAGACCCACAAAGGACTTATTAGCTTACTAATTTTGTTGTCATGGAGAACTGATTGGGTTCATTGCTTCAAGTTGAAAAATAAATGCTGCCCTCATGGACTGGTATGCTTTGAGTACTACCGAAAAGTGCTATTTTCATGTGAAAAATGAATGGCATATGCTATATTTGCTATAGGCCTATTGTTTAGGTTTTTATTCATGACACTTTGATATCTCGATAATTTGCAGCTGTTTCAGTATCAAAAGTGTGTGAATCTGAGCATGTGTTAGGCCTATTTTTATTTTTATCAGCACAAATTACATTGAGCAATAAAAGCCCCACTCGTGGTTTTATGAAATGTAACTCATTTTTGACAGTATGTGTGGAGCACAATACCACGGAGGAGTTTACAAGGGAGGTACTCCCTCAAACTATTATTCCATAGGCTGGGATCCACACTATGCAGCTGTTGCAAGAGCGCATTCAGACTGTGAGACTGATTCCTGTAGAAATAACTAGCCTGACCTCTCAGCACCTACTCAGTGTGGATGTGTGTGCATGTGTCTTTGTGTGCAAGTGAGTAGATATTCAAGGGGATATAATGTAAATGTGTGTTAGTGTGTGTGTGTTTGTACACGTGCATCCGTGTGCGTGCAAATGCAGGCTGTGTGTGTGTGTGTGTGTGTGTGTGTGCACACCCTTGTGTGTGCTTATGTGTGCACTTATGTGCTCACTTGTGCATGCATATCCTATTCTGTCTGGCAGGAGGGTTGAATGTGTGTGTCTTGGCTCTGGATCCGGTGTAACTGCAATGAAAAATAAGCGTGGACAGGGGCCTACCTGTTATCACTTCAAATATTTTCTTTCCATATTCCCCCAGTTTAACTAACAAATGACTACAAATTAGATGAAATGCAGCTAATGTCACTTGAATCAACCTTTCATCAGAGGAGAGGGTTACTCACACTGAGCCCTGAGATACACTGTGGCTACGGGGTTAGAGGTCAGGGGTCATGAATAAAGGGTATGATTGGCCCATTTCCGCCGACATGATCACAGAACAACCATGAAATGTTTGCCGGTATAGTGTTACTTGCACTAGGCTATATACTGTAGTCACACACAATATACAGTTGAAGTCGGAAGTTTACATACACTTAGGTTGGAGTCATTAAAACTCATTTTTCAACCACTCCACAAATGTCTTGTTAACAAACCATAGTTTTGGCAAGTCGGTTAGGACATCTACTTTGTGCATGACACAAGTAATTTTTCCAACAATTGTTTACAGACAGATTATTTCACTTATAATTCACTGTATCACAATTCCAGTGGGTCAGAAGTTTACATACACTAAGTTGACTGTGTCTTTAAACAGCTTGGAAAATTCCAGAAAATGATGTCATGGCTTTAGAAGCTTCTGATAGGCTAATTGACATCATTTGAGTCAATTGGAGATGTACCTGTGGATGTATTTCAAGGCATACCTTCAAACTCAGTGCTTCGTTGCTTGACATCATGGGAAAATGAAAAGAAATCAGCCAAGACCTCAGAAAAAAATGTGTAGACCTCCACAAGTCTGGTTCATCCTTGGGAGCAATTTCCAAATGCCTAAAGGTACCACGTTCATCTGTACAAACAATAGTATGCAAGTATAAACAACATGGGACCACGCAGCCGTCATACCGCTCAGGAAGGAGAAGCGTTCTGTCTCCTAGAGATGAACGTACTTTGGTGCGAAAAGTGCAAATCAATCCCAAAACAACAGCAAAGGACCTTGTGAAGATGCAGGTACAAAAGTATCTATATCCACAGTAAAACAAGTCTTATATCG
Organism: Coregonus lavaretus; assembly: GCF_964263955.1. Lineage (NCBI taxonomy): Eukaryota > Metazoa > Chordata > Actinopteri > Salmoniformes > Salmonidae > Coregonus > Coregonus lavaretus. Next base: position 19,915,759 of record NC_139996.1, read on the forward strand.
ACATAACCTGAAAGGCCGCTCAGCAAGGAAGAAGCAACTGCTCCAAAACCGCCATAAAAAAGCCAGAATACGGTTTGCAACTGCACATGGGGACAAAGATCGTACTTTTTGGAGAAATGTCCTCTGGTCTGAGGAAAAAAGGGGAACTTGCAAGCCGAAGAACACCATCCCAACCGTGAAGCACGGGGGTGGCAGCATCATGCTGTGGGGATGTTTTGCTGCAGGAAGGACTGGTGCACTTCACAAAATAGATGGCATCATGAGGAAGGAAAATGATGTGGATATATTGAAGCAACATCTCAAGACATCAGTCAGGAAGTTAAAGCTTGGTCGCAAATGGGTCTTCCAAATGGACAATGACCCCAAGCATACTTCCAAAGCTGTGGCAAAATGGCTTAAGGACAACAAAGTCAAGGTATTGGACTGGCCATCACAAAGCCCTGACCTCAATCCTATAGAAAATCTGTGGGCAGAACTGAAAAAGCGTGTGCGAGCAAGGAGGCCTACAGACCTGACTCAGTTACACCAGCTCTGTCAGGAGGAATGGACCAACATTTATTGTGGGAAGTTTGTGGAAGGCTACCCGAAACATTTGACCCAAGTTAAACAATTTAAAGGAAATGCGACCAAATACTAATTGAGTGAATGTAAACTTCTGACCCACTGGGAATGTGATGAAAGAAATAAAAGCTGAAATAAATCATTCTCTCTACTATTATTCTGACATTTCACATTCTTAAAATAAAGTGGTGATCCTAACTGACCTAAAAGGGACTTTTTACTAGGATTAAATGTCAGGAATTGTGAAAAACTGAGTTTAAATGTATTTGGCTAAGGTGTATGTAAACTTCCGACTTCAACTGTATCACACATGCCATGCCAGCAGGGGCGGCAGGTAGCTTAGTGGTTAAGAGCGTAGTGCCAGTAACCGAAAGATCGCTGGTTCTAATCCCCGAGTCGACTAGGTGAAAAATCTGTCGATGTGCCCTTGAGCAAGGCACTTAACCCTAATTGCTCCTGTAAGTCGCTCTGGATAAGAGCGTCTGCTAAATGACGTAAATGTAATAAGGGTCACTGTGGCTTGTGAAGTGATAGCAGCCATTTTATACTAGAGTTTGGAGTTGTCTTGACTTACACAGTACAAAGTAAAAGCATAGTTTTATTGGTGCTTTGGCTCCACAGACATTGCTATTATCCTGTTAATATGGCCTATCAAGCCTGAATCGTCCTAACCACTTGAAAATGAGGGAATGAGTGGATGGCAAGAAGAGGGGGTTGGTGATGGGAGCTGAGACTTCTGTTTGATATCTCATCAATGCTGTTGCACCTTCTGGTAATGTTCCTATTACCTCATCATCTTTAGCAACAGTGGAGTGATGCAGGGCTGTGGAGTCGTTCCACACACACACAGAGACATTGAGACACACAACAACAAAAAACACACACACACACAGTCTCTCTCTCTTGCTTTCTCTATGTATTGTTCGTATACAGTAGCGACCCCTGGAGACCATGCCAAAGCCCATGTCGTGCCAGGCGTGTAGGCAGGCGAGCGTCCCATGCCTTGTTTAGCCTCAGCTGTCTTTCAGAGAGAGAGAGATTGTTTTCATGAAGAGGCAAGCCTTATGCTATAAGAGTTTGACGTCGTCATCATCATCAGAAGCACCAGCGCATGGCTGTGGAGTTGTTCCAAACACACACACACACACACACACACACACACACACACACACAGAGGGGTGTTTATGGACTAGCGGACCATGCCTGGCCTTGAGAGGGACGCTACACAGCACAATGGCTGTCTGCTGCCTGGTGCCAAAAAACACTTAAAAGGACTTATAGACAGCGCCCTGGTTAAAGGATCCACCAAGTATCCACTTTCCCAAACAACACAAGGCATGCAAATATTCCTGTTTATCTAGAGGCAAGCCACTTACGTCATATGAGTTTGACAGTACAGCACAGTGCGTGCCAAGATGGTTCCAGAAAAGGTCACTTAATATTCGGCTACTGTATAACGTTATTTGCCAAACTGGCACTTGAAGGATCCACTTCATGTAAATATTATAAATAATGTCATTGAGCAGACGATTTACAACAGTGAGTGCATAAGCTACATTTTAGAATACATCCATCAGTCTGATAAACAAACATGAAGTGAGAAACAATCTGGCCTTAAAGACCATATGTACTCTTAATCTCTACCAGGTACAGCCAGAAGAGGTTGGGCCACCCCTCTGAGCCGGGTTCCTCTCTAGGTTTTCATGCTTTTCCTTCTGATTTTCTTGCTTTTTGGGGTCTAGGCCGGGTTGCTGGAAATCCCTTTGTGACGTAAAAAGGGCTTAATTAAATAATTTGATTTGATGACCCAAGCAAAAATGTAACCCACAACCCTGGCACTGCTAGCGCTATGCTCTTACCAACTGAGCCACGCAGGATCCACGTCTGTGAAGTGATCTGTAATGCCATATGTCATGAACAGTAGCATGAAACAGCCCAGCAGGTCCTGGGTCCTCAGAAGAGTTAAAAACACAATTTATTACATTAGAAACAACAGTGGATCCTATCTGCAATCTGTGAGAAGTCCATCCCCGGGCCAGTCTCTGCACTTAGTAAGAGCTAGCTAGCTCTCTGCAAACGTGGCACTGGTATTTGTGATCTCTGCTAATAAAACACCATCAGGAGCCTTTCCTGTTTTGTCTTCGCGCCGCCATAGGGCCCCAGCAATCATTCAAGCTCTGAACGAATTCCTCTCTGTGTTGTGTTTACCCATGCAATAAAGGCAAAGGGTTGACAGAGGGCCGTGCCTACCTAACCCCACAGGTTATCGAGGGTTCTCCATGGGCCTCAATCAGGATGTCAAATATGACCCATAAATTGATAGTTCCAGTCCAGTACAGGCTTTGGTCTCTATAGGGCTGGTTATAGGGCTGGTGATGGAGGAATGGTGGGGATAGGGCTGGACAAACAGACTGTTGAGAGGGCCAATGAGAGGGCCTCAAGAGCAGGCACGCGCACCTGCACACACTCTTCAGACTCAGGGCAGCACACTCAAGCAAAAGAGCACAACGGTAACAAGGTAGGATAAATCATTCCTATTGGCTGGTGGTCTGAAGGCGTTATGAACCTGTGACATCTCTCTCTGCGATGCCAAAATGAACAATATGCAACAGCCTCAATACTGTCTGAATGTTTGTTTTAAATGGTTCATTTAATCAGAATTTTTAATGAAAATAAATTGAATCAAGCTTTTTTATAGGGCCTCTCGTTAAAGGTGAAGTACAAATTCTTCCATCAACACACAGTATACTGTTGGTCATAATATAATTACAAAGACACACTACTTTTCTCCAATTTGTTTTTATAACTTCATTTTGATATTAATGAGAATATTATAGTTAATAATTTCACTTGATTGGGAGTTTAGCATATTGACTATCATCCACAGAATGCACCGAAAATCTGGCACAGCTTCTGTCCAATTCGAATAAGTTTCAAACCTTATGTATAAGTACTACATTTTCTTCCAGCAAGCTACTGAAACAATTCATTGCTCCAAAAGTATGATAACAATTTAACAAACACAAAGAAACCACTGGGCTTGATTCAGCCATTCGCATCGACTTCAGCAAACAGTCATCAGCTCTGAGAAATACTTTATAAATCCTGTATATAAGGGGTTCATAAAGAATAACAAAAGTAGCCAGTGATATCACAAAAAAACTCAACACTGCTTATCTTTGATAACTGTCAGGCCACCCACAGCCAAAAACGTACCGCAGATCATACTGTACATCTATAACTACTTTATTCACAAACCACAAATTTCAACAGTGGAATAACACAGGGGTAAAATGGAACATGGGCACACAGACGCAATCGAGGGATGCAAACTGTCTTTAACTGTTTATCTCTCTCAAACACGCACGCAAACACAGCTCTTATCGTTTTGCATGCTTGGGGGCCTAGTCAACATCAAATCAAATGTTATTGGTCACATACACATATTTAGCAGATGTTATTGCGGGTGTAGCGAAATGCTTGTGTTCCTAGTTCCAACTGTGCAGTAGTATCTAACAATTCACAACAATACACACATCTAAAAGTAAAATAATGGAATTAAGAAATAAATAGATATTAGGATGAGAAATGTCGGAATGGAATTGACTAAAATAGACTAGAATACAGTATATACAGTGAGGGAAAAAAGTATTTGATCCCCTGCTGATTTTGTACGTTTGCCCACTGACAAAGAAATGATCAGTCTATAATTTGAATGGTAGGTTTATTTGAACAGTGAGAGACAACAAAAAAATCCAGAAAAATGCATTTTAAAATGTTATAAATTGATTTGCATTTGAATGAGGGAAATAAGTATTTGACACCCTCTCAATCAGAAAGGTTTCTGGCTCCCAGGTGTCTTTTATACAGGAAATGAGCTGAGATTAGGAGCACACTCTTAAAGGGAGTGCTCCTAATCTCAGTTTATTACCTGTATAAAAGACACCTGTCCACAGAAGCAATCAATCAATCAGATTCCAAACTCTCCACCATGGCCAAGACCAAAGAGCTATCCAAGGATGTCAGGGACAAGATTGTAGACCTACACAAGGCTGGAATGGGCTACAAGACCATCGCCAAGCAGCTTGGTGAGAAGGTGACAACAGTTGGTGCGATTATTCGCAAATGGAAGAAACACAAAATAACTGTCAATCTCCCTCAGCCTGGGGCTCCATGCAAGATCTCACCTCGTGGAGTTGCAATGATCATGAGAACGGTGAATCAGCCCAGAACTACACGGGAGGATCTTGTCAATGATCTCAAGGCAGCTGGGACCATAGTCACCAAGAAAACAATTGGTAACACACTACGCCGTGAAGGACTGAAATCCTGCAGCGCCCGCAAGGTCCCCCTGCTCAAGAAAGCACATATACAGGGCCGTCTGAAGTTTGCCAATGAACATCTGAATGATTCAGAGGAGAACTGGGTGAAAGTGTTGTGGTCAGATGAGACCAAAATCGAGTTTGGAGGAGGAGGAATGCTGCCTATGACCCCAAGAACACCATCCCCCCCACTCAAACATGGAGGTGGAAACATTATGCTTTGGGGGTGTTTCTCTGCTAAGGGGACAGGACAACTTCACAGCATCAAAGGGACGATGGACGGGGCCATGTACTGTCAAATCTTGGGTGAGAACCTCCTTCCCTCAGCCAGGGCATTGAAAATGGGTCGTGGATGGGTATTCCAGCATGACAATGACACAAAACACACGGCCAAGGCAACAAAGGAGTGGCTCAAGAAGAAACACATTAAGGTCCTGGAGTGGCCTAGCCAGTCTCCAGACCTTAGTCCCATAGAAAATCTGTGGAGGGAGCTGAAGGTTCGAGTTGCCAAATGTCAGCCTCAAAACCTTAATGACTTGGAGAAGATCTGCAAAGAGGAGTGGAACAAAATCCCTCCTGAGATGTGTGCAAACCTGGTGGCCAACTAACAAATACTTTTTTCCCTCGCTGTACATACGAAATTAGTAAAGCAGTATGTAAACATTTTTTAAGTGACTAGTGTTCCATTATTAAAGTGACCATTGGTTCCATGTCTATGTGCAGTGGCTTGCGAAATAATTCACCCCCCTTGGCTTTTTTCCTATTTTGTTGCCTTACAACCTGGAATTAAAATGGATTTTTGGGGGGTTTGTATCATTTGATTTACACAACATGCCTACCACTTTGAAGATGCAAAATATTTTTTTATTGTGAAACAAACAAGACATAAGACAAAAAAACGGAGAACCTGAAATTGCATAACTATTCACTCACCCAAAGTCAATACTTTGTAGAGCCACCTTTTGCAGCAATTACAGCTGCAAGTCTCTTGGGGTATGTCTCTATAAGCTTGGCACATCTAGCCACTGGGATTTTTGCCCATTCTTCAAGGCAAAACTGCTCCAGCTCCTTCAAGTTGGATGGGTTCCGCTGGTGTACACCAATCTTTAAGTCATAGCACAGATTCTCAATTGGATTGAGGTCTAGGCTTTGACTAGGCCATTCCAAGACATTTAAATGTTTCCCCTTAAACCACTCAAGTGTTGCTTTAGCAGTATGCTTAGGGTCATTGTCCTGCTGGAAGGTGAACCTCTGTCCCAGTCTCAAATCTCTGGAAGACTGAAACAGGTTTCCCTCAAGAATTTCCCTTCATTTAGTGCCATCCATCATTCCTTCAATTCTGACCAGTTTCCCAGTCCCTGCCGATGAAAAACATCCCCACAGCATGATGCTGCCACCACCATGCTTGACTGTGGGGATGGTGTTCTCGGGGTGATGAGAGGTGTTGGGTTTGCGCCAGACATAGCGTTTTCCTTGATGGCCAAAAAGCTCAGTTTTAGTCTCATCTGACAAGAATACCTTCTTCCATATGCCTTTTGGCGAACACCAAACGTGTTTTGCTTATTTTTTTCTGTAAGCAATGGCTTTTTTCTGGCCACTCTTCCGTAAAGCCCAGCTCTGTGGAGTGTACGGCCTAAAGTGGTCCTATGACAGATACTCTAATCTCCTCTGTGGAGCTTTACAGCTCCTTCAGGGTTATCTTGGGTCTCTTTGTTGCCTCTCTGATTAATGCCCTCCTTGCCTGGTCCGTGTGGACGTTCAAAGTTTTGGATATTTTTTATAACCCAACCCTGATCTGTACTTCTCCACAACTTTGTCCTTGACCTGTTTGGAGAGCTCCTTGGTCTTCATGGTGCCGCTTGCTTGGTGGTGCCCCTTGCTTAGTGCTGTTGCAGACTCTGAGGCCTTTCAGAACAGGTGTATATATACTGAGATCATGTGACAGATCATGTGACACTTAGATTGCACACAGGTGGACTTTATTTAACTAATTATGTGACTTCTGAAGGTAATTGGTTGCACCAGATCATATTTAGGGAATTCATAGCAAAGGGGGTGAATAAATATGCATGCACCACTTTTCCGTTATTTATTTGTTAGACATGTTCTTTTGTTCATTTCATGTTACCAATTTGGACTATTTTGTGTATGTCCATTACATGAAATCCAAATAAAAATCCATTTAAATTACAGGTTGGAATGTAACAAAATAGGAAAAATGCCAAGGGGGATGAATACTTTTACAAGCCTCCAAGTTGCAGGGTTAATTAACCAGGTGGTAGCCGGCTAGTGATGGCTATTTAACAGTCTGATGGTCTTGAGATAGATGCTGTTTTTCAGTCTCTCGGTCCCTGCTTTGATGCACCTGTACTGACCTCGCCTTCTGGATGATAGCGGGGTGAACAGGCCGTGGCTCAGGTGATTGATGTCCTTGAGGATCTTTTTGGCCTTCCTGTGACATCGGGAGCTGTAGGTGTCCTGGAGGGCAGGCAGCGTGCCCCGGTGAAGCGTTGGGCAGACCACACCACCCTCTGGAGAGCCCTGCAGTTGCGGGCGGTGCAGTTGCCGTACCAGGTGGTGATACAGCCCGACAGGATGCTTTCAATTGTGCATCTGTAAAAGTTTGTGAGGGTCTTAGGGGCTGATGCGCCTTCTTCACCACACTGTCTGTGTGGGTGGACCATTTCAGATTGTTAGTGATGTGTACTCCGAGGAACTTGAAGCTTTTCACCTTCTCCACTGCGGTCCCGTCGATGTGGATAGGGGCGTACTCCTTCTGCTGTCTCCTGAAGTCCACGATCAGCTCCTTCGTTTTGTACAGGAGGGAGCTGAGCATGCACCCTTGTGGGGCCCCTGTATTGAGGATCAGCGTATTGGAGGTGTTGTTTCCTACCTTCACCACCTTGGGGCGGCCCGTCAGGAAGTCCAGGACCCAGTTGCACAGGGCGGGGTTCAGACCCATAGCCCCGAGTTTGATGAGCTTGGAGGGTACTATGGTGTTGAAGGCTGAGCTATAGTCAATAAATAGCATTCTTACATAGGTATTCCTCTTGTCCAGATGGGATAGGGCAGTGTGCAGTGCGATGGCGATTACATCGCCTGTGGATCTATTGGGGCGGTATGCAAATTGAAGTGGGTCTAGGGTGTCAGGTAAGGTGGAGGTGATATGATCATTAAATAGCCTCTCAAAGCACTTAATTGTTCCTAGATTAAATTAATCATGTAATCAATTAACTCATTCGGAATTTGGGGCACGATGGGAAAAATTGTTTACGAGTTAGCGTTTCCCGAATTAACTCTAAAGATATCTAGATATCTCTTATAATTTAACAGTCATTTATTAATCATTTACATCATATCAGTCTCATTCTGAAAGTCGTAGGCTCTTTAAGTCTGCACGAACCCGGGTCTTACTGATCATTCCATACCACACAAATTGATTTAATTATTTATTTACTAACTAATAAAAAATGGTAATACAAGATACAAACACATACACGGTATAGGTAGGGATTAGAAACTTAACACAATGAAAACGGGTCCCTAGCGGACTAACACAATATGACACTTAGAGAGAACTAAATGGAGAGGCCTTAGAAGCACCCCCCACTGTTCAGAGGTCATTAAAATACAGTACCCTCTGAATGTAAAAAACGACAAGACACGAAAAGAGTACAAATTGAAACTTATTTTGGGGAAGCACGAGACACTTTTTGCTGATTTGTATAAAAATGGGAACATAAGCAACCTTATCTTCCACACAGACCATCCCCTGGCATGGCACAGTGCTATACTAGCACACTACCCCTCTGTTAAGAGGGGGGGTGTTAGTGACGGGTGGAAACCCAGGATACTGGACAACGAGGACTCTGAGTCGTCTAAAATTAATCTCTATAAATCTGGAACCGTTTTGGTTCAAGGCAGCACCAAACAGTTCCATCTGGACTTTCACCTAATCAAAGAAATAGCTCAGCAGGAGAAGCTCTCCCTTGAGAAAGATACCCCTACCCATTTTTTATTTTTTTTTACATTTTAGTCATTTAGCAGACGCTCTTATCCAGAGCGACTTACAGTTTTAGTGAATACATAATATTATTATTATTATTATTATTATTATATATATTTTTTATACTGGCCCCCCGTGGGAATCGTACCCACAACCCTGGCGTTGCAAACGCCATGCTCTATCAACTGAGCTACATCCCTGCCGGCCATTCCCTCCCCTACCCTGGACGACGCTGGGCCAATTGTGCGCCACCCATGAGACTCCCGGTCGCGGCCGGCTGCGACAGAGCCTGGATTCGAACCAGGATCTCTAGTGGCACAGTTAGCACTGCGATGCAGTGCCTTAGACCACTGCGCCACTCAGGAGACCCTAGCGGGTCAGACCAGACCTCTTCATTAAATAACCCCACAGAGCAACCCCAAGCAGAAAGTCAACTTCCCAGCACTAATACATTCACCCAGCTGGAGGTAAGGCAGGTGGAGCTGGAACAGCAGGTGAACACACTCCAGTCAGCACAGACCCAGACAACAGTCCAGCATAACAACACCCCCTTAACTAGACCTGGAGAGCTGCAGGTAAAGAGAGACATGTCTGCACTCTGGACTGTGGTGAGACAACATCAACAGGAGAAAGAGCAGGAGCAGGAGAAGAACAGAACACTAGAGGAGAGGTTCAGAGTGCTGGAGGAGAAGGTGAGAACGATGACGGGTGACATAGAACAACCCATTAGAGAGCTGGCCACCCCCGCAGAGAAGCCAGCAGAACAGCCCACCTCAGATCCTGGCCAAAGTCTCGACACCGCAGCAGAACAGTACACCCTAGACCCTGACCATAGCCTCGACATCACACCCAGACAAACAAATGAAGAACCCCAAGCCCAGGGGATCCCAACCACTCTGAGCAACCCCCCAGTCAGACACCCTGATAGCCCTCATGACGACCCCCCCACACCCACTGAGGACATACACAAGCCACAGATTGTACTCCTTATGGACTCAAACGGGAAATACATACAAGAAAATAAACATTTTCCAAAACACACAGTGTCTAAACTCTGGTGTCCAAACACCCAGCGCGCCCTAGACCTTCTGTCTGAGGACCGACTAGGATCACCCAGCTACATAATAATACACACAGGCACAAACGACCTGAGAACACAGCAGGAAAGGGTGGCCACATCACTCAAGGGAGTGATAGAAAAAGCTTATTCTACTTTCCCCAACGCACAAGTGGTTATCTCAACCCTGCTACCCCGAAAAGACTTCCACCCTGCTACCTACAGTGGGTAAACGCAAGTATTTCCCGTGACTGTGCATCAAAACCAAATGTCTACCTGGCCCACCACTCCACCCTGGACGTGAACAGCCTTTATGACCGGGTCCACCTATACAAGGCAGCAGTGCCCACCTTCGCCCGGACCCTAAAGGATATCGCCCTCAACCGCAGACCCAACACCTCACACAGGAGCAACAGATCAACATACACCCAGACCAGCGAGACACTCTCCCAGACCTGCGGGACCCCCCCAGGACCTACACATAGAGGACTCCCGCAGAGAGGACCTACATCCAGACCACAGCACCATCAACCACATCTACACCCCCACCCCCACCAATTAACTCCCCCCCCCCCAAGTCAACCATGCCCACACCCCATTTAGGCCCCCTCAGATCAGACCTATGCCCCTCCTACCCACCCCAAGCCCAACACTCCCACAAAGAGGGCCTCAACATGAAAGTCACACATACGCCCAGGCCGTGAGCAGGCAAACAGGCCCAACACCCACTCTTACACTAGCCCAAGCCAATGGCATGTACCTGATGCTTAGCAGGCTCTGCTCACAATTACTGGCCTGAGGCCAAACCACACAACCAACAACATTAGACACTTTATGGAACACAAAGCCTTCACTATTTCATCCTGGAATATCCAAGGCCTGAGGTCATCTGCCTTTGACCTAAAGAGCAGGAATCTGGACTTCACCAAAGAAATTGGAAATACAGACATTGTCATCCTACAAGAAACATGGTATAGAGGAGACGGACCCACTGGTTGCCCTCTAGGTTACAAAGAGCTGGTAGTCACATCCACCAAACTACCAGGTGTGAAACAGGGAAGGGACTCAGTGGGTATGCTAATTTGGTATAGAGCAGACCTAACTCACTCTATTAAATTAATCAAAACAGGAACATTTTACATTTGGTTAGAAATTCAAAAGGACATTATCTCAACTGAGAAAAATGTCCTCCTGTGTGCTACCTATATCCCCCCACTAGAATCCCCATACTTTAATGAAGACAGTTTCTCCATCCTGGAGGGGGAAATCAATCATTTCCAGACCCAGGGACATGTACTAGTCTGTGGCGACCTAAATGCCAGAACTGGACAATAACCTGACACCCTCAGCACACAGGGGGACAAACACCTACCTGGAGGTGACAGCATTCCCTCCCCCATATGCCCCCCTAGGCACAACTACGACAACATAAACAACAAAAACGGGTCACGACTCCTGCAGCTCTGTCGCACACTGGGTATGTACATAGTCAATGGTAGGCTTCGAGGGGACTCCTATGGTAGGTACACCCATAGCTCATCTCTTGGCAGTAGTACTGTAGACTACTTTATCACTGACCTCAACCCAGAGTCTCTCAGAGCGTTCACAGTCAGCCCACTGACACCCCTATCAGACCACAGCAAAATCACAGTCTACTTTAACAGAGCAATACTCAATCATGAGGCATCAAAGCCAAAGGAACTGAATAATATTAAGAAATGCTATAGATGGAAGGAAAGTAGTGTTGAAACCTACCAAAAAACAATTAGGAAACAACAAATTCAATCCATTCTAGACAACTTCCAGGACAAAATGTTCCACTGTAATACTGAAGGTGTAAACTTGACAGTAGAAAACCTAAACAGTATATTTGACCTCTCAGCTTCCCTATCAAATCTAAAAATCTCTAACAGAAAACCAAAGAAAAGTAATAACAGTGATAAATGGTTTGATGAAGAATGCAAAAACCTAAGAAAGAAATTTAGAAACCTATCCAATCAAAAACATAGAGACCCAGAAAACCGGAGCCTACGCCTTCACTATGGTGAATCACTAAAACAATACAGAAATACACTACGGAAAAAGAAGGAACAGCATGTCAGAAATCAGCTCAATGTAATTGAAGAATCCATAGACTCTAACCACTTCTGGGAAAATTGGAAAACACTAAACAAACAACAACACGAAGAGCTATCTATCCAAAATAGAGATGTATGGGTAAACCACTTCTCCAATCTTTTTGGCCCTATAACAGAGAACAAACAGCAAAAAAAATATACATGATCAAATGCAAATCTTAGAATCAACTATTAAAGACTACCAGAACCCACTGGATTCTCCAATTACATTGAATGAACTACAGGACAAAATACAAACCCTCCAACCCAAAAAGTCCTGTGGTGTTGATGGTATCCTCAATGAAATTATAAAATATACAGACCACAAATTTCAATTAGCTATACTTAAACTCTTTAACATCATCCTTAGCTCTGGCATCTTCCCCAATATTTGGAACCAAGGACTGATCACCCCAATCCACAAAAGTGGAGACAAATTTGACCCCAATAACTACCGTGGGATATGCGTCAACAGCAACCTTGGGAAAATCCTCTGCATTATCATTAACAGAAGACTAGTTCATTTCCTCAGTGAAAACAATGTACTGAGCAAATGTCAAATTGGCTTTTTACCAAATTACCGTACGACAGACCACGTATTCACCCTGCACACTCTAATTGACAAACAAACAAAACAAAGGCAAAGTCTTCTCATGCTTTGTTGATTTCAAAAAAGCTTTTGACTCAATTTGGCATGAGGGTCTGCTATACAAATTGATGGAAAGTGGGGTTGGGGGAAAAACATACGACATTATAAAATCCATGTACACAAACAACAAGTGTGCGGTTAAAATGGGCAAAAAACACACACATTTCTTTCCACAGGGCCGTGGGGTGAGACAGGGATGCAGTTTAAGCCCCACCCTCTTCAACATATATATCAACGAATTGGCGAGGGCACTAGAACAGTCTGCAGCACCCGGCCTCACCCTACTAGAATCTGAAGTCAAATGTCTTCTGTTTGCTGATGATCTGGTGCTTCTGTCACCAACCAAGGAGGGCCTACAGCAGCACCTAGATCTTCTGCACAGATTCTGTCAGACCTGGACCCTGACAGTAAATCTCAGTAAGACAAAAATAATGGTGTTCCAAAAAAGGTCCAGATGCCAGGACCACAAATACAAATTCCATCTAGACACCGTTGCCCTAGAGCACACAAAAAACTATACATACCTCGGCCTAAACATCAGCGCCACAGGTAACTTCCACAAAGCTGTGAACGATCTGAGAGACAAGGCAAGAAGGGCCTTCTATGCCATCAAAAGGAACATACAATTTGACATACCAATTAGGATCTGGCTAAAAATACTTGAATCAGTTATAGAACCCATTGCCCTTTATGGTTCTGAGGTCTGGGGTCCGCTCACCAACCAAGAATTCACAAAATGGGACAAACACCAAATTGAGACTCTGCATGCAGAATTCTGCAAAAACATCCTCCGTGTACAACGTAAAACACCAAATAATGCATGCAGAGCAGAATTAGGCCAATACCCGCTAATTATCAAAATCCAGAAAAGAGCCGTTAAATTCTATAACCACTTAAAAGGAAGCGATTCCCAAACCTTCCATAACAAAGCCATCACATACAGAGAGATGAACTTGGAGAAGAGTCCCCTAAGTAAGCTTGTCCTGGGGCTCTGTTCACAAACACAAACAGACCCCACGCAGCCCCAGGACAACAACAACAACAACACAATTAGACCCAACCAAATCATGAGAAAACAAAAAGAGAATTACTTGACACATTGGAAAGAACAAACAAAAAAACAGAGCAAACTAGAATGCTATTTGGCCCTAAACAGAGAGTACACAGTGGCAGAATACCTGACCACTGTGACTGACCCAAACTTAAGGAAAGCTTTGACTATGTACAGACTCAGTGAGCATAGCCTTGCTATTGAGAAAGGCCGCCGTAGGCAGACCTGGCTCTCAAGAGAAGACAGGCTATGTGCACACTGCCCACGAAATGAGGTGCAAACTGAGCTGCACTTCCTAACCTCCTGCCAAATGTATGACCATTTTAGAGACACATATTTCCCTCAGATTACAACGATCCACAAAGAATTTGAAAACAAACCCAATTTTGATAAACTCCCTTATCTACTGGGTGAAAAACCACAGTGTGCCATCACAGCTGCAAGATTTGTGACCTGTTGCCACAAGAAAAGGGCAACCAGTGAAGAACAAACACCATTGTAAATACAACCCATATTTATGTTAATTTATTTTCCCATTTGTACTTTAACTATTTGCACATTGTTACAACACTGTATATATACATAATATGACATTTGAAATGTCTTTATTCTTTTGAAACTTCTGAGTGTAATGTTTACTGTTAATATTTATTGTTTATTTCATTTTTGTTTACTATCTACTTCACTTGCTTTGGCAATGTTAACACACGCTTCCCATGCCAATAAAGCCCTTGAATTGAATTGAATTGAGAGAGAGAGAGAATAATACAAACAGTGTCGTTATTCCTCCGTAAGGCAATCAAACAGGCAAAACGTCAGGACAGCAACAAAGTGGAGTCGTAATTCAACGGCCCAGACACGAGACGTATGTGGCAGGGTCTACAGACAATCACGGATTACAAAGGGAAAACCAGCCACGTCGTGAACACCGACGTCTTGCTCCCGGACAAGCGAAACACCTTCGCCCACTTTGAGAATAACACAGTGCCAATGACGCGGCCCGCTCCCAAGGACTGTGGGCTCTCGTTCTCCGTGTCCGTGTATACGTCAATGTTATTCTCATAGGCAACCCGGAACATATCCCAGTCCGCGTGATCAAAACAATCTTGAAGCATGGATTCCGATTGGTCAGACCAGCGTTGAATAGACCTTAGCACGGGTACTTCTTGTTTGAGTTTCTGCCTATAGGAAGGGAGGAGCAAGATGGAGTCATGATCTGATTTGCCGGAGGGAGAGCGGGGAAGGGCCTTGTAGCCATCCCGGAAGGGGGAGTAACAATGGTCAAGAGTTTTTGATGCGCGAGTATTACAGGCAATGTGTTGATAGAACTTCGGTAGCGTTTTCCTCAAATTTGCTTAGTTAAAATCCCCAGCTACAGTAAATGCTGCCTCAGGATATGTGGTTTCCAGTTTGCACAAAGTCCAGTGTAGTTCCTTGAGGCCCGTCGTGGTATCTGCCTGAGGGGGAATATACACGGCTGTGACTATGACCGAAGAGAATTCTCTTGGGAGGTAATACGGTCGGCATTTGATTGTGAGGTATTCTATGTTCGGGTGAACAAAAGGACTTGAGTTCCTGTACATTATCACAATCACACCATGAGTAGTTAATCATAAAACATACACCACCGCCTTTCTTCTTCCCGGAGAGTTCTTTATTCCTGTCTGCGCAATGTACTGAGAACCCAGCTGGCTGTATGGATGGGGACAGTATATCCGGAGAGAGGTGTAGTCTTGGAGCAGCCTCTGTGATAAGTTCAGTTGCCCTGGGGGGTACGAACAAAGGATCCAATTCGGGAAATTTCTGGTCGTAATGCTGGTGAGTTACCGCCACTCTGATATCCAAAAGTTATTTCCGGCTGTATGTAATAACACAAAAAACGTTCTGGGCTAATGATAATGTAAGAAATAACACACAAAAAAAAAACATATTGCAAAGTTGCTTAGGAGCTAGAAGCAGAGCTGCCATGTCTGTCGGCGCCATCTTCTCAAAGGAAAATAAAAAAATGATTTCCATTATCCAAAAGAGCCAGGGGTGATAGTGCGTAATTAGATATTTTCAGTGGCCCTATAGCACACTAATTTGCTATACTACTCTCTCTCCTACTCTCTTTCTTAAACACACACCTCTCTTTTTCTCTTCTCTCATACTCATTCTCAATACTGCTCTCTCTCCTCTCTCCCTCTCTTTTTTCAAATTCACACTCACTCATATCCTCTGTCTATCCTACTTCTTCCCACTTTCCTTTACTTTTTCGTCCTTGTAGTAATGCTTTCTCTCTCCGTCTCTCACTCCTCTCTCACCAGGACATGTTATTTTCCATCCAGACATCTTTCACAGCTCTCCCTCCCCTGTAAATGTTTTATATCACACGTTCCTCTGGAGGCGCCGTTGATTTATTTTATCGTCCTCAACTGTTCCATATCTGCCTGTTGGTGACCCCGCAAGCCCACCGCGTCACACAGACACAGACCACAGCGGATCCCCCCTGAATCCTCTCTGGACCCCCCAGGTGCCTGTGCTCCCACAGCGGTAGGGTGGGGGGGGATTCCAGACGAGACCACCACACCAACCCTCCTGACCAGAACCAGCCAAGGGAAAACCCTATTGGTCGCTTCTCCAAAAACACTGAGCTTTTTTCATTTTTTTCTCTCTCCCTCACTGATAAACAATCCTGCTATCCTACTTAGTGCGAGATGTCAAACACGCTCGTGGAGTAAACGATCGTAGTGAATCTTGAACACATATGCACACTCACACACATGTACACACACACACACACACACACACACACCAGAGGAGGCTGGTGGGAGGAGCTATAGGAGGACGGGCTCATTATAATGTTGGAACAGATTCTAATATGTGGTTTCCATATATTTGATGCATTTGATACCGTTCCATTTATTCCATTCCAGCCATTACAATGAGCCTGTCCTCCTATAGCTCCTCCCACCAGCCTCCTCTGACACACACACACACACACTGTAAGATCACTCACTACAGAGCAGATTTTACTCCTCCAAGACTCCAGGAGACATGAACCATGCGGAGGGGGTAGATCAAGAAACATTGGCCTGGTCTGAGGCTGCTGCTCTGGGGGAAGGAGCTGGAGTTAGTCCCTTATCTGGCACTAAGCAGTCATCTAGCTCACTAAACCAGGCAGACAAGTAGCACTGTATATAATATAATAATATACAGTATGCAATTTAATCCCCGCTTTAATCCAAAGCGATTTACAACAGTGAGAGCATACATTTTAGTATGTGTGACCCCAGCAGGAATTTAACCCATGACCCTGGCGTTGCTAGCGCCATGCGCTTGCCAACTGAGCAACACAGTACCAATGCAGTTGCAAGGTACTAGAAGAGACATGGAAGAGTCTTGGTTGAGTGGGTTTTAGCAGGAAAGACTGCGGGAAGGTGCAATGTTGGGTAGGCCTACCAATGTAAACTGTAGGGTGGTTGGGTCAAATATAGGGTATAGCAAAAAATATACATACTGTACAGTTTTGCAAAGTACTGCAGTACTGTAGTAATAATGGTAGAGTAGTGGATGAATGTAGAGAAGGTTACTGAGGGGACACCTGTGAGAATGGGTTAAGGCAGGGTGGGGGTGGGGGTGAAGTCAAATGTTCAGTCATGTCAAGATCATGGTTTACATTAATACAGAGATCTTTCATAATCACAGAACGAATAAGCAACCCTGAAGTCAAACAATATTTGTAGCATCAAGCCCCTGATTCTCAGAATTGCATTTAGTGTGCCAATAATGTACAGGTTAGAATGGTGTAGATACAAGAGGCAGGATTTAGTCACGTTGCAACTGCTCCTTTCAATTAGTAATCATATTTGAAGTTATACAAAATGTTTTCACAATAGCACAATTGCTGTCAAAAGTGCTGTTAAGTCCTGAGAAAAAGTAGATAATACAATGTGGCGTTGATTCATGTCAGGCTACCAAACCTCACAAACAACTGTTTTGCTATTTGATTCAGCAAAATATATTGATAAATAACTGACACAGTTGATTTATTGCTAGGTTGTTGTCTTGATATTACAACTCGAAAAGAGTCACCAAAGCACCCAGAAAGAATAAACTTGCCATGGTGTATTTACATACTGTTTATAAGACATGTGAGAGAGTACAGGCATAACCCCCTAGTATTATCTTTTCATTTTGTGATCATGGTGGCATAGAGCCACGGTATTATCCAACCAACAAAGTTGTGTTGGTGTTTGACACTGTCTAATGTGGAAATCAGTAAGGAAAACAATTGGTTCTTTTCACAATGGCTGAGTCTGAAAAGCTGGGAAAAGCCAGGTTTAGGATATTGTTTTTTCTTCAGCTCTGATGTATTTCTTTGGTACAAGTCCACGGGAAGGCAGGAAGGAAAGTGGCATATTCCAATTATATACCTGGTGGTATGACTCTTACAACTGAACAAGAGAACAGGCCTTTTCATCAGAGGAACGACTGATAACTAGTAACTACTCAAGCTGTGTAGATTGTCTTCAGCGTGTTTCACCCGCATGGCTTTTTCTAAAAAATAAACAGACTTTTCTCCAAAACTTGTGTGTTCAGTTAATTGCTGTAGCACCTGAAGCACAGTTAATCATTGACTAACCTGTACCCCCGCACATTGACTCGGTACCTGTACCCCCTGTATATAACCCCGTTATTGTTATTTTATTGTGTTACTTTTTTTATTGAATTTTTTACTTTCATTTTATTTAGTAAATATTTTCTTAACTCTATTTTCTTAAAACTGCATTGTTGGTTAAGGGCTTGTAAGTAAGTATTTCACGGTAAGGTCTACACCTGTTGTATTCGGCGCATGTGACACATACAATTTGATTTGAATCATCGATGGAGCCATCGCCATCACTGTCCCATCAATGAACTACAGTAAAGAGCCATTAGATGCCTACTGGTGTTTGATAGAAGAAGAGTGAAAACACACGCACACACACACAATTAACTTTGTATGGGCGTTGCGGTTGTAAGGATTTCCACTGTCAACTGTATCTGAGCCAGAACAGAGTAGGGAGAACATGCTGAGCATCAGGCAGTAAATTAAGGGGCTCCTGCTATGGCTTCGCTCCACCAATGGCTTTTCCAGACTCTCACACACTCCACACCGAAAGTGTGGCTACACCCCAAATTCACCCTATTCCCTATGTAGTGCACTACTTTTAACCAGGGCCCATAGGGCTCGGTCAAAAATAGTGCACTAAATAGGGAATAGGGTGCCATTTGGGATACACTGTGTGTGTACCACTGTGTACAATAGGAGAAACCTGAGATGGTGTCTCACAGCAGAGGATCTAAACAGGGGCTAAAAATACACTGGGTGGAAATAAATAGCAACATAATACCTATCGTAATGTAGAAAGCACTTTGCTCCAGAAAGGGGGGAGAAAGGGGAAAGGGATAGTGACGTGAGGGAAGTGTCCGGGATGTTGGACCGCAGAGAGGATAGGGGGAAACCACCGGCTAGAATGGAGAGATGGTCAGTTTCCAACATCAGCAGATATTGGTGTGTGTGTGTGTGTGTGTCTGTGTGTGTGCATGTATCAGGCACACAGTGATACTCCCCTCCTCTGGTCCATGGCCCAACAGTTGGGGTAGAATCCTGTGGAAACAGCACATACAATGGCCTACTAACCTCTACTCTGTTTGAAAGAAGACATACTTATGTTTCCCAATCATATATACAGTATCTATTATATACAGTATAAATAATATACAGTATCTGTCAAAATAAAGAAAGCATGAGCGAATGTGGCGGGACTGTGGGGAGCTCACATAAACAATATCAATCCTGCTTCAAGTGAGTAACTCTTCAGTATTAAAACAGATTTATTCACTAAGTAAATCTACTGTTTTCTATACAGTTATTCTTGTAACCAAAGTACCATGAGTCATGAGTCAATAACAAGATATGTATAATATTGCATGACAGCAGGATAAAGGTATTTGGTTCTATTTACACAGTCAAAAAACCCAGTCAAAACTGCATATCAATTCATCATTTCGGGTCCAATCAGGGGCATAGCAGAGAGTCTCTCTCTGTGTGTGTGTGTGAGTGTGTGTGTGTGTGTGTGTGTGTGTGTGTGTTAACAGAGTGAACAAGTCGAGAGCTGCCTGCTTGACGTTCATCAGCTTCACATCCAGTTGAAGAGCTGTCTTCTCCCAGAGGTACTTTACTACACAATCAGCTTTCTGTGGTACCAATGAGCCCTGTGTCCTAGGTATCTGTTTACAAAGTGCCGCTTTGGGCAGGCCATGAAAGGGAAATTGTAGCTCCACTGACTTCCTATAGGAGATAAAAGGGGAGGGGAGTACCTCAGGGCATCATAGTAAACCCAATGCAATTTACCACAGGTCGACCACTTAAACAGCAACAGTACCAGTACCACACCGCAGATTAAACAAGGACCAAACGGTGACAAGTTTTAAACCTTCCCAAAATTAGACCCCAAAGTCCTTGGACCACAGCTCTGACCAGCGACAGAGCTGAACAGTACCATAGCGGTGAATTTAAGAGAAAACAGTGTGTATTTCAGTGACCCATCACTATGGAATAGCAGATACTGTTCTGGATCATACTGTATTTCCTGTGCAGTCTTGCATGCTGCAACACTGATAGAGCCATACCCATCTCTCTCTCGCTCTCTCGCTCTCTCTCTCTGTGTGTGTGAGTCTGTACTGCATATGAGCTACAGGATGATGGGAAGGGGATAACAACAGAGAGCTCACTACAGATGAAGACATAGAGAGAGATAAAGGCAAACACGTGTATTGATCACACGTCATTAGAGTGTGACGCATGCTGAATACGGAACAAGAGAGCTCGGCTTGTTGTTTTGAATGTTTAAAGAAAGTGTTTTCTGACAGAGTTTATTAAAATATATTCGATCTGATGAATTTGGATCCTGTGATGCGGTTAGCCTCAGTTACTGGGACCGCTACTAATTCGCTACACCCGCAATAACATCTGCTAAAAATGTGTATGTGACCAATAAATACAATTTGATTTTATTTGTATTTATATTTATTAGGGATCCCCATTAGCTGCTGCTAAGGCAGCAGCTCCTCTTCCTGGGGTCCAAACACATTAAGGCATTTACATTACACATTAAACAAAAGATAAAACATTATATCATATAACATTGTTACACCACTACATATCTACAATACAAAATGTATAATACTACCATACAACAATATTACAATGTACGTGTGTGTAGAGTGCATTTGCTAGCGTCTGTGTGTATGCGTGTCTGTACCTGTGTGTGTGTGTGTGTGTGTGTGTGTGTGTGTGTGTCTCTTCACAGTCCCGCTGTTCCATAAGATGTTTTTTAAAATCTGATTTTAAATCTGATTCTACTGCTTGCATCAGTTAACTGATGTGGAATAGAGTTCCATGTAGTCATGGCTCTATGTAGTACTGTGCGCCTCCCATAGTCTGTTCTGGACTTGGGGATGTGAAGAGACCTCTGGTGGCATGTCTTGTGGGGTATGCATGGGTGTCTGAGCTGTGTGCTAATAGTTTAAACAGACAGCTCGGTGCATTCAGCTTGTCAACACTTCTTACAAAAACAAGTAGCGATGAAGTCAATCTCTCATCCACTTTGAGCCATGAGAGACTGACATGCATATCATTAATGTTAGCTCCCCGTGTACATTTAAGGGCCAGCCATGCTGCCCTGTTCTGAGCCAATTGTAATTTTCCGAAGTCCCTCTTTGTGGCACCTGACCACACGACTCAACAGTAGTCCAGGTGCGACAAAAACTAGTGCCTGTAGGACCTGCCTTGTTGATAGTGTTGTTAAGAAGGCAGAGCAGCGCTTAATTATGGACATACTTCTCCCAATCTTAGCTTCTGTTGTATCAATATGTTTTGACCATGACAGTTTACAATCCAGGGTTACTCCAAGCAGTTTAGTCACCTCAACATGCTCAATTTCCACATTATTCATTACAATATTTAGTTGAGGTCTAGGGGTAGTGAATGATTTGTCCCAAATAGAATGCTTATAGTTTTTGAAATATTTAGGACTAACTTATTTCTTGCCACCCATTCTGAAACTAACTGCAGCTCATTGTTAAGTGTTGCAGTCATTTCAGTCGCTGTAGTAGCTGACGTGTATAGTGTTGAGTCATCCGCATACATAGACACACTGGCTTTACTCAAAGCCAGTGGCATGTCATTAGTAAAGGTTGAATAAAGTAAGGGGCCTAGACAGCTGCCCTGGGGAATTCCTGACTCTACCTGGATTATGTTGGAGAGGCTTCCATTAAAGAACACCCTCTGTGTTCTGTTAGACAGGTAGCTCTATATCCACAATATAGCAGGGGGTGTAAAGCCATAACACACAAGTTTTTCCAGCAGCAGACTATGATCGATAATGTCAAAAGCCGCACTGAAGTCTAACAAAACAGCCCCCGCAATCTTTTTATCATCAATTTCTCTCAACCAATCATCAGTCATTTGTGTAAGTGCTGTGCTTGTTGAATGTCCTTCCCTATAAGTGTGCTGAAAGTCTGTTGTCAATTTGTTTACTGTAAATTAGCATTGTATCTGGTGAAACACAATTTTTTTCTGAGGGCACACACTTTATAGTAGGCTTAAATTGAAGATATGGCAAATAGGAGAGTCAAAATCGTCCGCTATTATCCTTTCCATCCAAGTTGTCAGACCCCGGTGGCTTGTCATTGTTGATGGAAAACACCTCTTCCACACTCACTTCACGGAATTCAACATTACAATGCTTGTCTTTCATAATTTGGTCAGATGTACTTGGATGTGTAGTGTCAGCGTTTGTTGCTGGCATGTCATGCATAAGTTTGCTAATCTTGCCAATGAAAAAATCATTAAAGTAGTTGGCAATATCAGTGGGATTTGTGATGAATGAGCCATCTGATTCAATAAATGATGGAGCTGAGTTTACCTTTTTGCCCAAAATTTAATTTAAGGTGCTCCAAAGCTTTTTACTATCATTCTTTATATAATTAATATTTGTTTCATAGTATAGTTGTGACGAGGTGTGAAAGAAGGAGTCAGGCGCAGGAGGTAAAATACCGAAGTCCAGAGTTTAAACCATTTGCATAAATCAAACGCCCCAAGCATCAAACGAAACTGTACGAGGGAAAACATCCACCTTGGCAATAACACAGTGAAATGTAGCTCAACCGAGCTACACACTCTCACAACAAAACAACCACTCACAAAGACAAGGGGAACAGAGGGAACACTTATACACATACTAATTAGGGGAATGAGCACCAGGTGTGTGTGATTGACAAGACATGACAAGTGGAGTGATAAGAATGGGATCGGCAGTAGCTAGTACTCCGGTGACGACGAACGCCGAAGCCTGCCCGAACCAGGAGGGGGGGCAGCCTCGGCGGAAGTCGTGACAATAGTTTCTTCTTCTTTTTATTCAGTTTAGTCACATGATTTCTCAATTTGCAGTACATTTGCCAATCGGTTATGCTGCCAGACTTATTTGCCATACCTTTTGCCTCATCCCTCTCGACCATAGCATTTTTCAATTCCTCATCAATCCAAGGGGATTTAACAGTTTTTACAGTCATTTTCTTAATTGGTGCATACTTATTGGTCACTGGAATAAGACATTTCATAAATGTGTCAAGTGCAGCGTCTGGTTGCTCATCATTACACACCACAGACCAGCAAATATTCTTTACATTGTCAACATAAGAATCACTACAAAACGTATTGTATGACCTCTTATACACAATATTAGGCCCAGCCTTTGGAACTTTGGTTTTCCTAGATATGTGTACTATATTGTGATCACTACTGTACATCCGATGGATTTGGATACTGCGTTAAAGCAAATTTCTGCACCATTAGTAAAGATGTGATCGATACATGTTGATGATTTCATTCCTGTGCTGTTTGTAACTACCCTGGTAGGTTGACTGATAACCTGAACCAGTTTGCAGGCGCTGGTTACAGTTTGAAGCTTTTTCTTGAGTGGGCAGCTTGATGAAAACCAGTCAATATTGAAATCACCCAGAAAATATACCTCTCTGTTGATATCACATACATTATCAAGCATTTCACACATATTATCCAGATACTGACTGTTAGCACTTGGTGGTCTATAGCAGCTTCCCACAATAATGGGCTTTAGGGGAGGCAGGTGAACCTCTAGCCATATTACTTCAACAGTATTTAACATGAGATCCTCTCTAAGCTTTACAGGAATGTGGTTCTTAATATAGACTGCAACACCGACCCCATTGACATTTCTGTATTTTCTGTAGATGTTATAACCATGTATTGCTACCACTCTATCATCAAAGGTATTATCTAAGTGAGTTTCAGAGATGAATGTCATCTGTTACTAGCAAGTTATTGACTTCATTAACCTTGTTTCTTAGGCTACATATGTTCATGTTGGCAATTTGTTAGCACTTTCTGGGATGATTGATTATTTTCATTGCTTTACTGGGAAGCTTAGCAGAAGTAGACATGCTCATGGTATTTATGCTAGTGCAGGGTGAGCTGCACACAGTGGACTTCCTACTAGGGCACACCGCCTTAGTGCTAACAGTATAACTCTGGTTCATAGGCACATGATTACTGAATACAATAGCTGTGGGATCAGCAGAGGCATTCAGGGCAGTTAGAGGGACATATATTAGGTTACTTACATTATGTCTTCCAATGCCCCTGGGATAATGTACATTTGCTGAAGCATTATGACAACTCAGCGACACAATGGTAGGGATTAACTGAGCTGCTCTTGGGTCATTGATAAGTCATTGTCTCAATGCAGCCTTAAAATGCTGTGAAAGGATCCAGGAACCCAAATTATTTGGGTGGATCCCATGCTCCTTATAAAATGAGTTTTGTTTCCAGAAGCAATAGTCTCGTAGCCAGTTATGCCAGTTTATATATATATATATATAAAAATTATTATTATTATTATTATTTTTTTGTCATTTAGCAGACGCTCTTATCCAGAGCGACTTACAGTTAGTGAGTGCATACATTTTTCATGCCCTTCATGATGTCATTGAATCCCACATGAACTATGATAGACTACATTTCCTGATGCTGGTTTAAAATGTTTGGGAGCAGCTTATTGATGTCCTGTACTTGTGCTCCTGGATAGCACAACGTTTTTGCTCCAGGGACTGAGACATTTCTCACCATTGAACTGCCCAATACAACGGCCGGAGAAGGGAATGGAGAAATACGTCCATTCCTACCCCTCACACAATTCGTTGAACCTTTCACTGGCCCACGAGGTGCAGGATAGCTTACGCCCGCTGCTCCCGGCGATAGGTCCAGACCTCCCACAGCAGGCAGTGCCCCGTCAGATCCAGAGAGAGAGAAAGGAGCCGAACTTGACGACGAAGCCGCTGCTGGAGTCAGCGTAGTTGGAGTCAGCACCGCCGCCGCAGACACAGGCAATCCCAGAGATGAAGGCGCAGGTAGATCAGGCACCAGTGCAGCGAAGCTATCCCTTATGTCAATTTGCTCCGAACCTCTTGCAATCACTCCCGTCCGCTTAGCAGCATGCCGCTGCCTTCGGTTTCCACAACTTGTGACATAGGACCAGCGCTGATTAGAACAATCTTCTTTCTGTTCTCCGTCTACTTCACTACAAGATGGAGGAGGAGAAGCAGATGGAGATGACTTCCTTGGCAGGCAAGTTCCAAGTAGCATTCGGATAGGGACAGATGACAAGGCGGGGAAACATCCATCAGGCCCGAGCGGCATCCAGCCACAGGAGTTGAGAACGAGAAAGTTCCAATTTGCGTTTTCCCTATAAATTCGCACAGAATTTAGATTTGCTTGCTATGCATAGCCACCTCATTCCTGTAATCCTCCGCTAGCAAACAATTGCCGCATTGACTTCGGATTGTCAATATTGTCCCGGACAAGAGCGTAATAAACACAGCTTCTACAGCGCTGGAAATGTTTGTTAGCTATTCCAGGTGAAGCGGGCTCCATTGCAACCTAGCTAGCTGACTAGGTATCTTACAAACCAAAAGTCTGAAGCTGATTTGTCTGCTAGCATAGCTGCTATCAAACAAGCTAGGCTTCCGTGACAGCTCGAACACAGCCCACGACGCAGTTAGCCCTTGTTGCTGTGACCGTGGATTGTCCCAGGCTTTTGGCTGTTTCAATCCCTGCTGTTTGCTTTTTCCATCAGCCGTGTGACCTGTCCTGGCTGGAGTTGCGTGAAGAACCAGCGATAGCCTACATTGCTACCATGCCACCCAAAGCCAATGGAGAGGACAGGGTTTCTCTATCACAAGTGTGTGATTTTTTAAATCAACAAAGATGTCTACAAGCAGTTGTTACAGCAACAGGAAAATAGCTTCAAGAGCTTTGTCCAAAAAATTGTGGATTCAACTAACAAAAGAATGGACGATCTGACCAGAGAGGTCCAGGACCTTAAGAACAGCTTGCAGTTATTCTAGGGAGAGGTGGATGTCCTGAAAGAGGATTGTGGCAAGATGACAACAAACTGTAAGTCCACGGGAGATGACATCAGCACAGTCAGTGAATCATTATAAACAATGACTGGGAAATCAAGAGGGACAATCCAGATGGAATAACATGTTGTGGATGACATACTGGAGTCTCCACGTGAGAACTGAGGAGAAAGTGAGGAAAATGATCACTAAAAAGCTGCAGATGGATCATAAGATGATTGAGGTGGAGTGGGCACCACACTGGAAAAGACAGACCGAGGCCGATAGTGGTCAAGTTACTAAGGCTCAAGGACAATATGGCTGTTCTGGAGGGAGCCAAGACCTTGAGAGGAACCAACATCTTCCTCAACGAGGACTTCTCGGAAGCTGTGCACCAGAGGCGGAAAGAACTTATCCCAGACACTCACAAGTGCCTGATTGACTGACTCTATTAGCCGAGCAATGTTAATTTCATACTTTTCTTTGTTTCCATATTATGTCTATTTTCGATAAGCTACCCAGGAAAGGGCTAAACATAGCCTCTACTAATATACATGATATATACAAATGTATGTGGACACCCCTTCAAATTAGTGGATTTAGCTATTTCAGCCACACCTGTGGCTGACAGGTGTATAAAATCGAGCACACGGCCATGCAATCTCCATAGACAAACATTGGCAGTAGAATGGCCCGTACTGAAGAGCTCAGTGACTTTTAACGTGGCACTGTCATAGGATCTCACCTTTCCAACAAATCAGTTCGTCAAATTTCTGCCGTGCTAGAGCTGCCCCGGTCAACTGTAAGTGCTGTTGTTGTGAAGTGGAAAAGTCTATGAGCAACAACGGCTCAGCCGCGAAGTGGTAGGCCACACAAGCTCACAGAACGGGACCGCCAAGTGCTGAAGCGCGTAAAAATAGTCTGTCCTCGGTTGCAACACTCACTACCGAGTTCCAAACTGCCTCTGGAAGCAACGTCAGCACAATAACTGTTCGTCGGGAGCTTTATGAAATGAGTTTCCATGGCCGAGCAGCCACACACAAGCTTAAGATCACCATGCGCAATGCCAAGCGTCGGCTGAAGTGCTGTAAAGTTTGCCGCCATTGGACTCTGGAGCAGTGGAAACGCATTCTCTGGAGTGATGAATCACGTTTCACCATCTGGCAGTCTGACGGATGAATCTGGGTTTGGAAGAACTTGACTAGCCTGCACAGAGCCCTGACCTCAACCCCATCAAACACCTTTGGGATGAATTGGAACGCCGACTGCGAGCCAGGCCTAATCACCCAACATCAGTGCCCGACCTTAGTAATGCTCTTGTGGCTGAATGGAAGCAAGTCCCCGCAGCAATGTTTCAACATCTAGTGGAAAGCCTTCCCACAAAAGTGGAGGCTGTTATAGCAGCAAAGGGGGGACCAACTCCATATTAATGCCTATGATTTTTTGTTCGACGAGCAGGTGTCCAAATATTATTGGTCATGTAGTGTATGTAGCCTTAGAAATAAGGTTCATGAAATCAAGAACTTGCTAACATCAAATAACATTAATATATTTGCCATCAATCTTTGATTGAATCAGATGGCTCATTCATCACAAAAACCTTTGATATTGGCAATTATTTTAATAACTATTTAATTTGCAAAGTGGGCAAACTCAGGCATGAAATGCCAACAACAAACTGTGAGCCATCATATTCATGCTTAAAATATCTAATAATAAAAGAAAAACATTGTCAATTCTGTAAAGTTAGTGTGGGGGAGGTGGAAAAATGATCGTTGTCCATCAATAATGAGAAACCACCTGGTATTGACGACTTAGATGGAAAGCTACTGAGGATGGTAGTGGAACATATTGCCACAACTGTTTGTCATTTATTTAATCTGAGCCTGTTTGTCCTCAGACCTGGAGGGAAGCTTAAGTCCTTCCGCTACCCAAGAATGGTAAAGCTCCTTTTACCAATCAGCTTGCTGACGGTTCTTGGCAAACTTTTGGAAAAAATTGTGTTTGACCAGATAAAATGCTATTTCTCTGTGAACAAATTAACAACAGACTTTCAGCATGCTTATAGAGAATGGCACTCAATATGTACTGCACTGATACAAATTACTGATGACTGGTTGAAAGAAATTAATAAGAAGAAGATTGTGTATTGTTAGACTTCAGTGCAGCCTTTGATACTGCCATATCATGGGTTGAGAGCTACAGTGTCTTCAGAAAGTATTCAATATCCCTTGACTTATTAAAACATTTGGATTTTTTTGTCACTGGCCTACACACAATACTCCATAATGTCAAAGTGGAAATCTCTTTACATTTTTTTAATTTTACAAATTAATTAAACATTTTAAGGTGAAATGTCTTGAGTCAATAAGTATTCAACCCCTTTGTTATGGCAAGCATAAATACGTTCAGGAGTAAACATGTGCTTAACAAGTGTCACGATCGTCTGACGAATGAGTAGACCAAAGCGCAGCGCGTTGAGCGAACATGACTTTATTTAATTAAAGCCTAACACGAAAACCACAAAACAAATGACGATCGTAAAGTCCACAGTGACAATGACTGTACAGGAACAAAAACCCACAACCACAAGGTGAAAACACACAGTTTAAATATGGCTCCCAATCAGAGATAACGAGCCGACAGCTGACACTCGTTACCTCCGATTGGGAGTCATTTGACCAAACAAGGAAACACAACCAAATAGACAACCCAACCAAACAGAACACAACGAAACGAACACACCCTGGCTCAACATACAAAGTCCCGGAGCCAGAGCGTGACAGTACCCCCCCCTAAAGGCGCGGACTGCGACCGCGCCTCAAAAACCCCAAACAGGGGAGGGCTGGGTGGGCATTACTCCTCGGAGGCGGCTCCGGCTCCGGGCTTGACCACCACCTTTCTTCAATCCCCCCGTAGCGCCCCCGGTCCGATCTGACCCAGCTGGTAGGATCTGGACTGACGACGCGCACCCCTGGCTTGGCGCGTGAGGCAGGAACGGACCGGACCTGGCTGCCGATACGCACCCTAGGCTTGATGCATGGAGCCGGAACGGGCCTCACCAGGCTGACGACTCGCATCCCTGGCTTGGTGCGAGTAGCAGGAGTGGGCTGGATCAGGCTGACGGCTCGCACCCTTGGCTTGGTGCGAGTAGCAGGGACGAGCTGAACCAGGCTGACGACTCGCACCCTTGGCTTGGTGCGAGTAGCAGGAACGGGCTGGACCAGGCCGACGACTCGTACCCCTGGCTTGGTGCGAGTAGCAGGAACGGGCTGGACCAGGCTGACGACTCGCACCCTTGGCTTGGTGCGAGTAGCAGGAACGGGCTGGACCAGGCTGACGACTTGCACCCTAGGCTTGGTGCGAGTAGCAGGAACAGGCTGGACCAGGCTGACGACTCGCACCCTTGGCTTGGTGCGAGTAGCAGGAACAGGCCGGGCTGGGCTGGTGACGCACACCGTAGGCTTTGTGCGTGGAGCAGGAACAGGCCGGGCTGGGCTGGCGACGCACACCGTAGGCTTTGTGCGTGGAGCAGGAACAGGCCGGGCTGGGCTGGCGACGCACACCGTAGGCTTTGTGCGTGGAGCAGGAACAGGCCGGGTCGGGCTGGCGACGCACACCGTAGGCTTTGTGCGTGGAGCAGGAACAGGCCGGGCTGGGCTGGCGACGCACACCGTAGGCTTTGTGCGTAGAGCAGGGACAGGCCGGGCTGGGCTGGCAACGCACCCCGTAGGCTTTGTGCGTGGAGCAGGGACAGGCCGGGCTGGGCTGGCAACGCACCCCGTAGGCTTTGTGCGTGGAGCAGGAACAGGCCGGGCTGGGCTGGCGACGCACCCCGTAGGCTTTGTGCGTGGAGCAGGAACAGGCCGGACCGGGCTGGAGACGCGCACCGTCCATTTGGTGCGAGGGGCCGTAACAGGCCGGACCGTACTGGGGACACACACCACTGGCTCTACTCCGGGAACTGGAACGGGCCGGACCGGACTGGTAACACACCCCAGTACCTCTCGCCGTGCCTCTAAACCTCCTTTCCCTACTTTGACCAGTGGCCCCCGTAACCTGGTGGCCTTTTGAATTCGCCCCTTCTCTGCCTCCGTCAGCCCCGTCGTCCATGCCCTGTGCCCC
This sequence comes from Coregonus lavaretus, assembly GCF_964263955.1. Classification (NCBI taxonomy): domain Eukaryota; kingdom Metazoa; phylum Chordata; class Actinopteri; order Salmoniformes; family Salmonidae; genus Coregonus; species Coregonus lavaretus. Next base: position 19,946,112 of record NC_139996.1, read on the forward strand.
CCCCTAAAAAATTCTTGGGGGTGCCTCTCGTCCCTCCGACGCTGCTCCCACATCCAGGCTGCCGATTCCTGGACACGCTGCTTGGTCCTTTGATGGTGGGTTTTTCTGTCACGATCGTCTGACGAATGAGTAGACCAAAGCGCAGCGCGTTGAGCGAACATGACTTTATTTAATTAAAGCCTAACACGAAAACCACAAAACAAATGACGATCGTAAAGTCCACAGTGACAATGACTGTACAGGAACAAAAACTCACAACCACAAGGTGAAAACACACAGTTTAAATATGGCTCCCAATCAGAGATAACGAGCCGACAGCTGACACTCGTTACCTCCGATTGGGAGTCATTTGACCAAACAAGGAAACACAACCAAATAGACAACCCAACCAAACAGAACACAACGAAACGAACACACCCTGGCTCAACATACAAAGTCCCGGAGCCAGAGCGTGACAACAAGTCACATAATAAGTTGCATGGACTCAAATAATAATATTTAACATGATTTTTGAATGACTACCTCATCTCTATACCCCACACATACAATTATCTGAATGGTCCCTCAGTCGAGCAGTGAATTTCAAACACAGATTCAACTCCACAATACTAACCTAATTGACAGAGTGAAAAGATGGAAGCCTGTAGAGTATAAAATATTCCAAAACATGCATCCTGTTTGCAACAAGGCACTAAAGTAATACTGCAAAAACTGTGGCAAAGCAATTAACCTTTTGTCCTGAATACAAAGTGTTATGTTTGGGGCAAATCCAATACAACACATTACTGAATACCACTCTCCATATTTTCAAGCATAGTGGTGGCTGAATTATGTTATGGGTATGCTTGTAATCGTTTAGGATTGGGGAGTGTTTCAGGATAAAAAAGAAACAGAATGGAGCTAAGTACAGGCAAAATCCTAAGGGAAAACCTGGTACAGTCTGCTTTCCATCAGACACTGGGACATTAATTCGCCTTTCAGCAGGACAATAAGCTAAAACACAAGGCCAAATCTACACTGGAGTTGTTTACCAAGAAGACAGTGAATGTTGCTGAGTGGCCGAGTTACAGTTTTAACTTAAAACTGCTTGAAAGTCTATGGCAATACCTGAAAATGGTTGTTTAGCAATGATCAACAACCAATTTGACAGAGCTTGAAGAATTTTGAAAATAATAATGGGCAAATGTTGCACAATCCAGGTATGGAATGCTCTTAGAGACTTACCCAGAAAGACTCAAAGCTGTAATCCCTGCTAAAGGTGCTTCTACAAAGTATTGACTCAGGGGTGTGGATACTTACAGTATGTAAATTAGATATTTCTGTATTTAATTTTCAATACATTTGCAAACATTTCTAAAAACGTGTTTTCACTTTGTCACTATGGGGTATTGTGTGTAGATGGGTGAGAAAGACAAAAATATTTAATCCATTGAATTTATGCTGTAACATATGAATACTTTCTGAAGGCACTGTAAGTATACGTAAGCCTGGTATGTCTAGGTGAATGTTTTTAAATGTATGTAAATTGTAAAGTATTTTTGTATGTAATGCCTTTCGTCTTATGTGTCGGACCCCAGGAAGATTAGCTGTCGCCATTGGCGCCGGCTAACAGGGATCCCAATCAAATCTAAATCCATACCACTCCCCACTAGGAGTGTGAGCCACGAGAGCACAGATAAATGTGACATAATCATTGATAATCAGAGCAGAACAAGTCCAGTCCAGAAGACAGAATAATTCAGTGGGAGATCCTACACTGCTTCAGTATGAGTGCATGGAAGAGTGGGCATTGTGCCAGGGCTACAGTCTGAGGGTTAGCAGTGTTGGCATAGTGCCAGGGCTATGTCCGGCGGGCAGGGGCAGACTGAGGGCCTTGGAGCAGCTCCAGGATATAGTATGAGGCTCTGGATCAGCTCCAGCCCAGCTGGGGAGCAGAGCAGGGCCAGAGCAGGGGAGTTAAGTCCGACAGTAACCTGGATCTACTGCAGCACAGCCCACCTGCTGAAAGATTTATCAACCTGGGCCCTGGCTGTATACCCTGGCTCTGGCCTACAGAGAAGGCCCTTGGCAAACAGGCTAACCAAATTACATCAGATTATACTGCTCTCTATCGCTCACTTAATCTTTGTTTGTTTTCTCTCTCTCTTTCTTTCTCTCTCTTTCTAAATATATTTTGTTGTCTTTCACTCCTTTTCTCTCTCTCTCTCTCCCTCTCTCATTCTCTTAGTCTTCTTCTCGTCAGTCTCTCTCACTCCCATTTGTTCTGTCACTTACCCTCTCTCTTTTCCTTCATTCTCATTCACTTTTTCTCTTTCTGAGATTTTCTGTCCTTGTCTCGCAATCTGGCAGCAATCTCACTGGTCCAACCATTTCTACAGTAGCATGTGTCCATGTGTCTACTTTCTATTTGAAGTGGTGTTTTCCAAAAATAAAACCTTCTTGAATTGCTCTTTATTGAAATGCCACTCACTAATCACATCATCTGAGCTGACTAGGATCACATTGAGCTACACTATTTGGATAGAATGGAAGAGAGGAGAGGATCATTACTTTATAAGTCCTAAAATGGATATAGCAACTGCAGATTGCCCCTTTAATATGATATGTTACTGGTCCAACCATTTCCAGTATGTGTCCATGTAACCACGTTCTGTTTTAAGTTGTGTCTCATTACATTGTTTTCCAACAATAACAACACGGTTTCTTTTTAAAACCTTCTTGAATTTATTTTTATTGAAATATCACTCACTAATCAAATATAATCTGAGATGACTAGAATGACATTGAGCTACTGTAAACGAATGGAATGGAAGAGAGGAGAGGAGAGAGAAGGAGAGAAGAGTCACACAGCAGTATGTGGCCAGAGAGAAGGCCAGAGGGAAGGAGAGAGTCAGTGAGACAGGGGGTAAACCAGGGTGTAGCTATGGTGGAGCCATGCTGGGCTGAACTGGGGTGAGGTGAGCGGTACACCTGCCTGGCTGATTAAGCCTGTGACAATAGGCTCTATGTTCCTACCTGTTCACCTGTCTGCAAGGCAGAGGCCCTAGAGGCCCTCTCTCTTCCTTACATGTCCAACACATAATTCCTCCACTGTTGTCCACCTCACCATGTATGTATACAGTGCATTCGGAAAGTATTCAGACCCCTTGACTTTTTCCACATTCTGTTACATTACAGCCTTATTCTAAAATGGATACAATTATTTGTTTTCCTCATCAATCTACACACAATACCCCATAATGACAAAGCAAAAACAGGTTTTTATAAATGTTTACAAATGTATTACAAATAAATAACAGAAATACCTTATTTACATAAGTATTCAGACCCTTTGCTATGAGACTCGAAATTGAGCTCTGGTGCATCCTGTTTCCATTGATCATCCTTGAGATGTTTCTACAACTTGATTGGAGTCCACCTGTGGTAAACTCAATTGATTGGACATGATTTGCAAAGGCACACACCTGTCTATATAAGGTCCCACAGTTAGTGTATGTCAGAGCAAAAACCATACCATGAGGTCGAAGGAATTGTCCATAGAGCTCAGAGACAGGATTGTGTCGAGGCACAGATCTGGGGAAGATTACCAAAACATTTCCGCAGCATTGAAGGTCCCAAGAACACAGTGGACTCCATCATTCTTAAATGGAAGAAGTTTGGAACCACCAAGACTCTTCCTAGAGCTGGCCGCTCGGCCAAACTGAGCAATCGGGGGAGAAGGGCCTTTGTCAGGGAGGTGACCAAGAACCTGATGGTCACTCTGACAGAGCTCCAGAGTTCCTCTGTGGAGATGGGAGAACCTTCCAGAAGGACAACCATCTCTGCAGCACTCCACCAATCAGGCCTTTATTGTTGAGTGGCCAGACGGAAGCCACTCCTCAGTAAAAGGCACTTGATAGCCCGCTTGGAGTTTGCCAAAAGTCACCTAAAGAACTCTCAGACCATGAGAAACAAGATTCTCTGGTCTGATGAAACCAAGATTGAACTCTTTGGTCTGAATGCCAAGCGTCACGTCTGGAGGAAACCTGGCACCATCCCAACAGTGAAGCATGGTGGTGGCAGCATCATGCTGTGGGGATGTTTTTCAGCGGCAGGGACTGGGAGACTAGGCAGGATCGAGGGAAAGATGAACGGAGCTAAGTACAGAGAGATCCTTGATGAAAACCTGCTCCAGAGCGCTCAGGACCTCAGACTGGGGTGAAGGTTCACCTTCCAACAGGACAACGACCCTAAGCACACAGCCAAGACAATGCAGGATTGGCTTCGGGACAAGTCTTTGAATGTCCTTGAGTGGCCCAGCCAGAGCCCATACTTGAACCCGATCGAACATCTCTGGACAGACCTGAAAATACAGTGGGGGAAAAAAGTATTTAGTCAGCCACCAATTGTGCAAGTTCTCCCGCTTAAAAAGATGAGATCTGGGGCTCCACGCAAGATCTTACCCCGTGGGGTCAAAATGATCACAAGAACGGTGAGCAAAAATCCCAGAACCACACGGGGGGACCTAGGGAATGACCTGCAGAGAGCTGGGACCAAAGTAACAAAGCCTACCATCAGTAACACTACGCCGCCAGGGACTCAAATCCTGCAGTGACAGACGTGTCCCCCTGCTTAAGCCAGTACATGTCCAGGCCCGTCTGAAGTTTGCTAGAGTGCATTTGGATGATCCAGAAGAGGATTGGGAGAATGTCATATGGTCAGATGAAAATAGAACTTTTTGGTAAAAACTCAACTCGTCGTGTTTGGAGGACAAAGAATGCTGAGTTGCATCCAAAGAACACCATATCTACTGTGCAGCATGGGGGTGGAAACATCATGCTTTGGGGCTGTTTATCTGCAAAGGGACCAGGACGACTGATCCGTGTAAAGGAAAGAATGAATGTGGCCATGTATCGTGAGATTTTGAGTGAAAACCTCCTTCCATCAGCAAGGGCATTGAAGATGAAACGTGGCTGGGTCTTTCAGCATGACAATGATCCCAAACACACCGCCCGGGCAACGAAGGAGTGGCTTCGTAAGAAGCATTTCAAGGTCCTGGAGTGGCCTAGCCAGTCTCCAGAATTCAACCCCATAGAAAATCTTTGGAGGGAGTTGAAAGTCTGTGTTGCCCAGCGACAGCCCCAAAACATCACTGCTCTAGAGGAGATCTGCATGGAGGAATGGGCCAAAATACCAGCAACAGTGTGTGAAAACCTTGTGAGGACTTACAGAAAACGTATGACCTGTGTCATTGCCAACAAAGGGTATATAACAAAGTATTGAGAAACTTTTGTTATTGACCAAATACTTATTTTCCACCATAATTTGCAAATAAATTCATAAAAAATCCTACAATGTGATTTTCTGGAAAAATTTTCCTCATTTTGTCTGTCATAGTTGACGTGTACCTATGATGAAAATTACAGGCCTCTCTCATCTTTTTAAGTGGGAGAACTTGCACAATTGGTGGCTGACTAAATACATTATTTCCCCACTGTAGCTGTGCAGCGATGCTCCCCATCCGACCTGAGAGCGCTTGAGAGGATCTGCAGAGAAGAATGGGAGAAACTTCCCAAATATAAGTGTGCCAAGCTTGTAGTGTCATACCCAAGAAGCCAAAGGTGCTTCAACAAACTACTGAGTAAAGGGTCTGAATACTTATGTAAATGTGATATATATAATCATAATAATAATATGCCATTTAGCAGACGCTTTTATCCAAAGCGACTTACAGTCATGCGTGCATACATTTATTTGTGTATGGGTGGTCCCGGGGATCGAACCCACTACCTTGGCGTTACAAGCGCCGTGCTCTACCAGCTGACTAGGCTGCCTACATACACACGTGTCAACACACACAAATACCTACATACATGTGCACACATTCACACACACACACACACAATGATGTGTGTGATTTATATAACGTATCCCACATTCCACCATCATTACTCTCTCTACACACGCAGCCTGCGGGCATCCTTACCAGTGTCCCATCACTCAGTTCATATAAACTCTCCTGTCCAACACGCTGCGCCCCAACACACTCCCTACCCATTCCCCACCATTCGTCTATATCATTCTCCAAGACGTTTGTTAATCATCTGGTCAAAACCTGACAAAATCCTGTTAAAATAAAATAATGTCCTGATTGTAAATATCTGTATGGACTGATCCGATGCACCTCACCCCTGTCTGACTCTCATAAATCTGTTGTCCACACACTCTACATATCTCCCTCAGGGGGTTACAATAGGTGAACACAATATAATAGTTTCTTCTGCTGAGGAGATACAGATTCTGTCTTCAGTGAGGGGATCGGATGTGCATTTAAGTAAGGAGATGGATAGACAAAGAGAGATAAAGAAGGTCTAAATAGCACACACATGCATAAATACATACACATGGACACACGCATGCATGCACACATACACACACACACACACACACTTCTCTCACAACTCCCTCTTCCCTCACTCCCTCTCTTCTTCCATTTGTGTGTTTCCTCCTTTCTCAGCACTAGCCTGGGGATCCAGATCCCCTTCGATCCATAAGACATCCGGGAGGCTCTATGCCAGCTCCACCCGACAGCTTTTACGACTGTGTGTGTGTGTCTGTGTAGGGCTCAGCCGGTGATTGTCAAGCAAATAACTGCTGGTCTCATGGTAATTTACCGTTAATAAACATAAACACATTTAGCATCTCCTTGCTTCCACGCATAGCCTACAAGCCACTGATGCAGACCTTTGGAACATCTATATTTAAAAAACTATAATAAATCCATGTAATATAGCCTACATCATCACAATAAATCCATTATTTATTTTAGACAAGTCTAAAGAAACAAGATATGAAGAAAATGTAGTCTATTTCAAAATAACAGAATAGCATACTCTGAGTTGTCCTTATGTTAGACCCTGATCTGGCTATACCATATGGCTGTGGGCTACACAAGTTTATTTAGCAGACAAGATTTGCTTAGAATTCCGTGGCATTATTTTATATTATTTTATAGTATGAAGAATACAACTGAACATAGCTGAATAAAATAGAAAGGATATCTGCACATGTGGCTATACTGTGTTTTGAGTGGTTAACAAAGAAACAGGTACTCCTATATGCTTAATTTAGAGTTATTTATGTAACTTTAGTTGTGATACAAATGTTCAAATCAAATTGTATTTGTCACATGCACCGAATACAACAGGTGTAAACCTTACCATGAAATGCTTACTTACGAGCCCTTAACCAACAATGCAGTTCAAGAAATAGACTTAAGAAAATATTTACTAAATAAACTAAAGTAAAAATAAATAAAAATATACAGGGGTACCGGTACCGAGTCAAGCACTTGATAATGCCTTGAATTTCCTGGCTGCATCCCCTTTTTGTGGCCGTAATGCCCCCTAAAAAAATCCATGCTTTTTGCTGCCAGTGACCGTTGTGCCCTTGGGCTGAATATAATAATTACATAATTATAATTCCCTTCTCCCAGCTGCCTGCTGAAGCACATCTCACTCACATGGCTCTCCTTCACGTGATCGGGTCTTTCTCACAGGCTACAAGGGAAGACAGACACATCGGGGACGCAACTGCGCACGTCCTTATCCAATTTGGAGGGGCATATTGAAGATATTGGAAGAACTGTCCACATTTACTTTTCGTCAGCCAGCATGATGAGTAGACCTAACAAACAGCAAAAGCACTAGCCTATGTCAATCTACTATCCCCCATAGTACAAAAGTTGACCTATTCTATTCTGTGCGAGAAATAAATATTCCAAACATCAACTGGGACAGTTGTGGGATGCGATAGATCCCAAATTAATACAACCACAAGCATAAAAAACGCAACATATCAGAATTTTTTGTTAAAAGTTTTGATAAACTATTAGGCTATTTCTTTACATTCTAAGTGCAGCAATGTGCACACGGCAGTAGGCTATAAGCACGAATGTTCCATTAGCAGGAAAACACCATTCTCAAAAGTGACCGCAAATGCGATTATGCATGTTATTAATTTATTATAATGGTGCATTTTTATGGTGAAAATGATCTTCCCCAAACTTGAAACTCACGCGCTGTGTATGTATGCCAGTTAGTCTCTACACCCGTTGATTAATTGGCCACTTTAGTTGTGACACAAACCTTATCAAAACATATAGGCTTATGGGCTAGGCTACATGAGGTGTGCGACTATGATTTGAAGTCGCAAAAAAAGGCATGCGCTGTTTCTTGCCTTAAGCTGGGCATCATTCACAATATATCATTCACAAGTGATAGGCTAATATTGTCACCCATTAGACTATTCTTGATTTAATCTTGTCTTTACATATACTAAATAATATGTGTGAAATCTGTTTTGATTTAGAATGGACAATAATGCACCTGTCTCGAAACAGGAGCAGGGGGAAAAAATACGTAATCTATGCACTTAAATAGCGAATGGAGGACGCTTTTCCCGTGGTTCATTTTCATGCCAGCCAAGTAGGCTATACTCCTGTTGTAAAGAGAAGCAATGTGCTTAATATTAGGAAAGTTGAGAAATAAATATATAGTAAGCCTAAAGAAAGCTGATGGGATCCTCCTCTTTTTAAAAAGAGGCCATCACTCTGTTTTCTCACGCAATTGCGTAGCCTATAGAAATGTTGCGCAACATGAGCTCATGGGCTCCCATGAAGTGTTAGATTAGATTTTTTAATACATTTGCATTGATGTCAGAGTCATTAGAGGGACAATAGAGTGCTGATTACCAGGCAGTTGGCAAGTTTGCTAGGCTACTAATGACCATCAGCAGCATCAGAGCTTGGAGAAGTCTAATTACCTTGACTAAACGGTCACGTGGAATTTGACTGCCGTCATGACTCGTTACCGCCGGTGTGGTGATAATAAGGTCATCGTAATGTTTGTGTGTGTGTGTGTATAAATACAGGCAGGTATGGTGCGTAACAGGCCTTAGCACCACATACTGCTGGGAATCTGGACACAGGGATTTCGGAATCGCTCCTTTTATCAACCAAAGCTAACAAAAACCTCATTTTTTACACTCCACTCCCCTTCCCTCTATACTCAAGTCTATTTTTGACCCATCTCTGTGCCTCTCCCGGCCCAGCACACACACACACACACACAGACACACACACACACACACACTTTCTGCAGAGCGTATTCACCGTAAAGAATGTATAGTAGAACTGATTAGCGTGATGAATGATGCATGTGTGATGACTGTTCTATAGAGGCCTGTTCTGACTGCTGATACTGTACAATCCAATAGGGCCCACTAATGAACCGATGACACTAATATCTGGGAATATCCTCTTCCCATACAGTGGGAAAAGTTACTGTAGATATTGTGACATTGCAATTGTATAGTTATGGTGGAAGACGGTAGTGTAGGCCTACATGTTGTTGAATGAAAGTCAAGAGAAAGGATGATCAGTAGGAGAAGCTGGATATGGCCTATGTTAAGCTATGTTATCTTTATAAGATCACAGTGGAGGAGAAAATGAATGTGTGTGTGTGTGTGTACATGTGTGTGTGCTTGTGTATTGTCTATGTGTGTGCGTGCATGCATGCACGTGTGTGTGATACCATTCACACTGTCAACCATGAAAAGTGTGTCATCTGCTTGGGTGTAACCATGATGGTCCAAAGCTATGTCTACGAGGCCCAGCAAGTTCTATACTAATGACCTAAACATCATGATTCTTTCCATCACATGTAGCATGATCATTAGGAATGATAATTAACCCTGGTGGGTGGGTGGGTGTGTGTGTGTGTGTGTGCCCTGGTTGGTGGGTGTGTGTGTGTGTGTGAGAGAGAGAGAGAGAGAAAGAGAAAAGGAGCCTGTGGCTTTCTTAACACAATACTGAAACTATACAGTCGTGGTCAAAAGTTTTGAGAATGACACAAATACTCATTTTCACAAAGTCTGCTGCCTCAGTTTTGATGATGGCAATTTGCATATACTCCAGAATGTCATGAAGAGTGATCAGATGAATTGCAATTAATTGCAAAGTCCCTCTTTGCCATGAAAATGAACTTAATCCCCAAAAAACATTTCCACTGCATTTCAGCCCTGCCACAAAAGGACCAGCTGCCATCACGTCAATGATTCTCTCGTTAACACAGGTGAGAGTGTTGACGAGGACAAGGCTGGAGATCACTCTGTCATGCTGATTGAGTTAGAATAACAGACTGGAAGCTTTAAAAGGAGGGTGGTGCTTGAAATCATTGTTCTTCCTCTGTTAACCATGGTTACCTGCAAGGAAACACATGCCGTCATCATTGCTTTGCACAAAAAGGGCTTCACAGGCAAGGATATTGCTGCTAGTAAGATTACACCTAAATCAACCATTTATCGGATCATCAAGAACTTCAAGGAGAGAGGTTCAATTGTTGTGAAGAAGACGTCAGGGCGCCCAAGAAAATCCAGCAAGCGCCAGGACCGTCTCCTAATGTTGATTCAGCTGCGGAATCGGGGCACCACCAGTGCAGAGCTTGCTCAGGAATGGCAGCAGGCAGGTGTGAGTGCATCTGCACGCACAGTGAGGCGAAGACATTTGGAGAATGGCCTGGTGTCAAGAAGGGCAGCAAAGAAGCCACTTCTCTCCAGGAAAAACATCAGGGACAGACTGATATTCTGCAAAAGGTACAGGGATTGGACTGGGATGAATCCCCTTTCCGATTGTTTGGGGCATCCGGAAAAAAGCTTGTCCGGAGAAGACAAGGTGAGCGCTACCATCAGTCCTGTGTCATGCCAACAGTAAAGCATCCTGAGACCATTCTTGTGTGGGGTTGCTTCTCAGCCAAGGGAGTGGGCTCACTCACAATTTTGCCTAAGAACACAGCCATGAATAAAGAATGGTACCAACACATCCTCCGAGAGCAACTTCTCCCAACCATCCAAGAATAGTTTGGTGACGAACAATGCCTTTTCCAGCATGATGGAGCACCTTGTCATAAGGCAAACGTGATAACTAAGTGGCTCGGGGAACAAAACATTGATATTTTGGGTCCATGGCCAGAAAACTCCCCAGACATTAATCCCATTGAGAACTTGTGGTCGATCCTCAAGAGGCGGGTGGACAAACAAAAACCCACAAATTCTGACAAACTCCAAGCATTGATTATGCAAGAATGGGCTGCCATCAGTCAGGATGTGGCCCAGAAGTTAATTGACAGCATGCCAGGGCAGATTGCAGAGGTCTTGAAAAAGAAGGGTCAACACTGCAAATATTGACTCTTTGCATGAACTAAATGTAATTGTCAATAAAAGCCTTTGACAATTATGGAATGCTTGTAATTACAGTTGAAGTCGGAAGTCCACATACACTTAGGTTGTCATTAAAACTCATTTTTCAACCCCTCCACACATTTCTTGTTAACAAACTATACTTTTGGCAAGTCGGTTAGGACATCTACTTTGTGCATGACACAATTATTTTTCCAACAATTGTTTACAGACAGATTATTTCACTTATAATTCACTGTATCACAATTCCAGTGGGTCAGAAGTTTACATACACTAAGTTGACCTTTAAACAGCTTGGAAAATTCCAGAAAATTATGTCATGGCTTTAGAAGGTTCTGATAGGCTAATTGACATCATTTGAGTCAATTGGAGGTGTACCTGTGGATGTATTTCAAGATCTACCTTGAAACTCAGTGCCTCTTTGCTTGACATCATGGGAAAATCAAAATAAATCAGCCAAGACCTCAGAAAAAAAATTGTAGACCTCCACAAGTCTGGTTCATCCTTGGGAGCAATTTCCAAATGCCTGAAGATACCACATTCATCTGTACAAACAATAGTACGCAAGTATAAACACCATGGGACCACGCAGCCGTCATACCGCTCAGGAAGGAGACGCGTTCTGTCTCCTAGAGATGAACGTACTTTGGTGCGAAAAGTGCAAATCTATCCCAGAACAACAGCAAAGGACCTTGTGAAGATGCTGGAGGAAACAGGTACAAAAGTATCTATATCCACAGTAAAACGAGTCCTATACTCGACATAACCTGAAAGGCCGCTCAGCAAGGAAGAAGCCACTGCTCCAAAACCGCCATAAAAAAGCCAGACTACGGTTTGCAACTGCACATGGGGACAAAGATCGTACTTTTTGAAGAAATGTGCTCTTGTCTGATGAAAGAAAAATAGAACTGTTTGGCCATAATGACCATCGTTATGTTTGGAGAAAAAAGGGGATTGCTTGCAAGCCGAAGAACACCATCCCAACCGTGAAGCACGGGGGTGGCAGCATAATGCTGTGGGGGTGCTTTGCTGCAGGAGGGACTGGTGCACTTCACAAAATAGAAGGCATTATGAGGAACATAACATCTCAAGACATCAGTCAGGAAGTTAAAGCTTGGTTGCAAATGGGTCTTCCAAATGGACAATGACCCCAAGCGTACTTCCAAAGTTGTGGCAAAATGGCTTAAGGACAAGGTATTGGAGCGGCCATCACAAAGCCCTGACCTCAATCCTATAGAAAATGTGTGGGCAGAACTGAAAAAGTGTGTGCGAGCAAGGAGGCCTACAAACCTGAATCAGTTACACCAACTCTTTCAGGAGGAATCGGCCAAAATTCATCCAACTTATTGTGGGAAGCTTGTGGAAGGCTACCCGAAACGTTTGACCCAAGTTAAACAATTTAAAGGCAATGCTACCAAATACTAATTGAGTGTATGTAAACTTCTGACCCACTGGAAATGTGATGAAAGAACTAAAAGCTGAAATAAATAATTCTCTCTACTATTATTCTGACATTTCACATTCTTAAATTAAAGTGGTGATCCTAACCGAATTTTTACTTGGATTAAATGTCAGGAATTGTGAAAAACTGAGTTTAAATGTATTTGGCTAAGGTGTATGTAAACTTCCGACATCAACTGTATACTTCAGTATACCATAGTAACATCTTTCAAAAATATCTCATAACACTGAAGCAGCGAACTTTGTGAAGACCAATACTTGTGGCATTCTCAAAACTTTTGACCACGACTGTAGACACTATGAGAACTCCCAGATCTTTTGTGATCATGGGCACACACCATGGCCACCTAGCAAAGCAGAGTCGTTCAGAGTCGTTCAGAGATGTTCGCCTAAGTACATTAGAAAAGAGTCAAGTCAAGAGTTACGGCTCTGGGATAATAGTTATAATTCTTCAAAATGTACAAATAAGACTTTAGAAAAGAGAACTCCTGAGTAATGGCCTGCAATTAGAAGCTTTATTGAACAGAGATATTGGAGTTCCTAATAGCAAAAAGTCCAAGGCATCTCACTTTTAAACTCCCATAGAGGGCCTTGACCATATTCAAACAATGATAATAGATCTTATTAAACCAAATACAGTTAAGAGACCGTGCTAGTTTCCAAAGAGTTTAACAAAAACAGAGCCACGAACCCGCACAAATTTGTCACAACAGATTTGCCCTATTTTTCCAAAGCACAGTTAAACCGAACCCTTGGAGAGAAAGTGTCTGAGGCCATATTGTTTAATGCCCACATTTAAAACCCTCCCAGCTGTGCTCTGTCCCAGGTCCAACCGTATCCATTAGAAGAAAACTAACTCCACATTTAAGGGTTCCAACTGTTATTGTTTTATGTGAATCTAATACACAATGTTCAGATTATAAAGTCCCACTTCTTTGGAGTCCCTCCTCACTGGAGTACTGTATCAAAAACCTATGTGTGGCTGGAAAAGTCTGTCTGTCATAGCTACCTCATGAAAGAAAGAGGGATGGGGGGGAAATCATAATGGAGGTTGTAGGTTTCCACACGGAGAAGCTAGCTAACACACTTTCCCAGCATTCCCTATGGTCCCAGTCCTTAAACTCATTGGCACCCTATTCCCTATATGGTGCACAACAGCCCTATGGGCCCTGGTCAAAAGTAGTACAGTACAAATGGAATAGGGTACGATTTGGGACGCAGCCTTGCACTCGACACAACCACAATAGAGACAGGCTTTATGAGACACAGAGGTGCTTTAAGGTTCAACACCGCCATCAGGAGGGAGAGGAATTAGCATTATTAATGATGATCGGTTCCAAGCACCGTAAAGTAGAACAATACCAATCTGAAACAGCTAATTTTAGTGGTTCTTAAAGCAGATTTGCTCACGAGCTGCTGCTACCGAGGACTTAACAATGTGTGTCTCTGGAAATGCTCCCTCTTAAAAGCTCAGTCCTGTAAGTGACCTGTCCCCTGTGGCAACTGTAAGACGAAAAGTACGTAAAACTCTAATTGACCCGATTAACAAAATAAAAATAAACAAAAAAAGTGGGGTGCTCTACTTTTTTCACTCTACCTCTTTTGCAGGCAGATACAGTACACTCGCAAAGACCCTCCCCCTCATCCCTCACTGAAAATGTAATGAGAATAAAAGGTACATATGGACTTGGCCTTAAAAGCAACGAGGAACTTAGAGTACAACTAACGGACAGAGCATCCAATAATCTATCAAAAACATCCGTAATATACTGTACTATTTCTGGATTCAAAACAGGGATTCAAAACGGCTGGATATAGCCTAGTCTCAGTGGTACCAGAAATCATATAAGATTAACTACAAATCACATTCTGAATTGAAAACATGCCTTGAGAGCAGTCTTTGAGATGATTCCTGTGATATGTGACTAGAAAATGGTTCCTATTAAGAATGTGTTAGTTAGAAGAACTGGTGTTGAATAGTAAAGTTCATTCAACAAGTGAAATCTGCACACACCCACCCACGCACTCAAACACACACACACACTCAGAAGACACACACAGACACAGACACAGACACCTTAATCACAGCCATAGGTAGAGGTTACAGGGCCCAGAAGTAATGGGACAATTTATTTTTCTAGGCATTGATGCTTACCTGGTGAGTATCAAACACATGATATCTCTTCGCTTTGGTAGCACTCCGATTGACTACAGGGTGGTTAGGTTTGGTTACCAGCAGGGTTGTGGTCAATTCAATTACATTCAATTCAGAAAGTAAACCCAATTCCAATTCCTGAACGACTGGAACTGAAATGGAATTGACCCCAACCCTGGTTACCACACATGTAGAGGATCCCTCACCTTAACTCTGATAATATACCGTAGGTGTGTGAGAAAGTTATTTTAAAGGATGACTACTGAAACAAATCTGGGAAACTCAGTCTTGCCAGGAGCATACCACCCTGCATCCCACTGCTGGCTTGCCTCTGAAGCTAAGCAGGGTTGGTCCTGGTCGGTCCCTGGATGGGAAACCAGATGCTGCTGGAAGTGGTGTTGGAGTGCCATTAGGAGGCACTCTTTCCTCTGGTCTAAAAAAAGATCCCAATGCCCCAGGGCAGTGATTGGGGACCTTGCCCTGTGTAGGTTGCTGTCTTTTGGATGGGACGTTAAACGGTTGTCCTGACTCTCACTAACCATGGCACTTATCGTAAGAGTAGGGGTGTTAACCTCAGTGTCCTGGCTAAATTCCCAATCATGGCCCTCATACCATCATGGCCACCTAATCATCCCCAGCTTCCAATTGGCTCATTCATCCCTGTAACTATTCCCCAGATGGTTGCTGTAAATGAAAATGTGTTCTCAGTCAACTTACCTGGTAAAATAAATGTATATAAATACAATTTTAAAAGTCTGTCACAATCTGTCCTTTTTTTAAAATCTTGGCCCCTTCTCTCTGTCTGTGTTCCTCTCTCTCCCTCTGTCTCTTTCGCCTTCCCTACCACCCCCCACTCTCTCGCTGTCTGTCTGTCACTCTTTCTCAATCTCTTTCTCTCCGTCCCTCCTGTTGCAGTAGCGCTGGGTATCAGACTTAGAGGAATGTAACATTCTGTGTTTAAGGGCTTTGGTAGCGCTGTGGGGCTGCAGTGGTGGAGCAGAGTGCTGGCTGGCTCAGTGGAGAGTGTGTGGCTGTGCAGATGGATATCAGCCTCATCTGCTGCTAATACATCTCAAAGAGAGATCCTCAGAGGACCCACAGGCTTAGCCTAAACCCTGCCCCCTTTCACCTCTCTGTCTTCACTATCTAAACCCCTCTCTCTCCCTTTCCCCTAGTCTACTCTTTATCTCTCTCACACCCTTCTTTATTCTCTTCCTCCTCTCTCTCCCCTCTTCCTCAATTTTTTCCCCTTCTCTCCCCTCTACTCTCTTCCTCCCTTCTTTCCCCTCTCTACCTCCTCTCTTGCTCTCCCCCACTTCTACTGTCATCCTCTCCCTCCCTCTCAACTGACCCAGAGAGATTCCCCCCACCAGCCTATAACCTTCCTCTTTCCCCCCCCTTTCATCTCTCTCTCCAACCATCTCACCTCACCCTCACCACAATGACTGGCATTCCGCAATAATATCATCAAAGCTGAAGGCTGTCTGTCACTGTGTCCATGTCTGGCAAGGCTTCCCTCTGCCCTATAGCCTCTGGGTTTGACTCTGTCACTGTTTATAATACAGTAAATACAGTCTGATCCATTGTATATTTACAGCATACAGTAAACAGTGTAGTTTGCTGTTTATCTACATCTATATCATACAAACTGACATTGAGTATACACACTCTGACTCTAATTATAGACAAATAGTCCCCCCAAAGTCACTATTAGGAGGGTGCAGCCAGCATATGTTAGAAATTGATTATACACTAAGGTTTATAAAGTTGTTTTTTCTCCATACAGTATATTTAAAAGATACATTTTACATCCTCTGCAACTCTTGATCTCTATCTCTGTTTGCCTCTTGTCTCACAGTCATATCTCATAGAGCAAAATAGGGAGAGTTCTCTCAGAGCTACTTTGTTTTTCAACAGGCTTCCGAAAGGAACTCCCACACCAGAAGCGCCGACTGAGAAAGAATTCCGGAGAAACTTCCCATGCAGAATAAGGTCATCAAGTCCACCAAACCACACATTGTTGAATTCATCACCTTTCATTCCTACCTTATTAACACTGACTCTTGGATTCTCTTTAAGGAGATTCTACAGGGAGTTATGGTGTTGGATATGGATAGTGTAGAAGTTTTGCTTCACTGATAACCAACAAGTGCTCATCTTCTTCAAGAGGGAGGGCTACATACATTCTCCAAATAGATCCCTACGGGAGCACCAGTGAGTGGAATTTAAGTGAAAAAGAAATAAAGATAGAGGGAGGGAAAGAAGAGAGTCTGCTAAAAAAAAGTGAAAGAAAATGAGAAAGAAAAATATGGGGAAAGAGAAAAAAATGCCAAATTCCCAGTGAAGGAAACATCTGTATCCCAGACAAAGTAATGACCACCCAGCCCACTGAGCAATACAGCGTATTCTGACTTTTAGCTCTATGACCTGGCCAGTTGGCATTCACACAGTCATCCACACCCCTTGTGTGTACAATCAACAGGCCACAGTGTTCTTCAGGGCTTGGTGCTGTATCCTCTCACATGGGGACTTACCAAATACTAAACAGCGCTGCCCGTCAAGTCTTACTCACAACACGAGTCAAGGGGAAAATATGGTTGGAAAGAAATACTTACTTTCACCACAACCGTTGAATGTGCTAGCACAGTAAGCACACGCTGTGGCAGCCCGAGCCACACTAGAACAATGGTACTCCAATCCAAGCACAACACCGGTTCCAGAACTTCCAGTCAGACCCACCAAGCCGCAGCCAGAAACATGTTCGAGAAGAGAGGAGAGCATAAACGCAATGGCGTAAAGAAGAGATAAAAGGGGGAAAAATGTAAGAAGAAAAAAACACCAAGATGAAAAGTCTAGCGTGTCTATTTGATATTCTGTGTTCTGTGTTTTTTGTGGCACCCAGTGTCATTTTCCGAGCGGATACGCTCCCACAAGAGTTCTGGGCTCAAAAAGTGATGATAAAAACATTGACGTTAAAAAGGCGTTAATTGCCAGGAATTCAGACATGTTAAAAACAGAAATAGAGAGAGAGGGAGAAAAGAGTTACAAACTAAGAACTTTTAGAGATTCTGACACTGTTTTTGTGTTCGAAATGGAGGACTGAGTCATGGTTTTTGAGACAGAAAGAGACAGAAATTAAGCATTCAAGGAAGAGACAGAGATAGCGTTAAAGAGAGAGTGAGTTAGATGGAAATAGCCTAGTTAAAGAGAAAGACAGAGAGATAAAGAGAGAGTTAGTCAGTTGCTTTACGAGATGGATGATAGTCCTAAAGACCTTCCAGCACTGTACGTCGGATTCAGTCTTTTACGATTATTACATGTCACACTGTGCGATGTTACCAAATTAAAATCTTGACATGAACCTGGCCAGATTGTATGATTTGCTTCAGTTTTATCGTCACATTCTGTGATTGGCTTGCGAGCCTACGTCAGCCGACAAAGGTTACGTCAACTGCAACGGTGTATTTGATCTGCGCATGTGCCAGGACCAGAAGCGCAACCCTCCCTCTATGTTTATGCGCAAGTGAAGTGAGTTTTAGAAAAACTGAAAGTATGCATCTTAGAAATAGTTTTCACATACAAACGTTATATATCTGAACACAGAATCAAACAGGCTTCCCAAAAATAACATGGTCGCTGTGGTAAAATGTTTATTTTGATTGCGATTTTGTTCATTTATCAAAATCCCATCAGGTAGCCTGATTTCAGATGTGTCATGTAAACAACATCTTCTTGCAAAGCATGTAAATGTTTAAATCGAACGATTATATTAATTTGAGTTCGCTGGCAGAGCATTGCAACATAGAGGCACATTGCAACACAAACAGAGAGAAAATAGATTCTTATTTGAGCTAGACTATTACAACCTAAAGACTCTTCAGTAAAGAGCATTAACTCATGCCTGGCAGGGCCAATGTACAGTGTAATTAGAATAGATTACACTGATGATTTCTTTTCGACAGCCATGTAAAAGAAGTCGCTGTTAAACAGGTCAAATGTATCTCTGCTGTCCGCCTATAAAAGTCTTCCCCCCTTTCTCTCTCCTCCTCGGGAATTTCCGTTCCTTGAACACATGGAGATAATAAGCTCAGAGGATGGATGAAAACAGACACAGTGAGACGGAGCACTAATATACAGTTGAAGTCAGAAGTTTACATACACTTAGGTTGGAGTCATTAAAACTCATTTTTCAACCACTCCACACATTTCTTGTTAACAAACTATAGTTTTGGCAAGTCGGTTAGGACATCTACTTTGTGCATGACACAAGTAATTTTTCCAACAATTGTTTAAAGACAGATTATTTCACTTATAATTCACTGTATCACAATTCCAGTGGGTCAGAAGTTTACATATACTAAGTTGACTGTGCCTTTAAACAGCTTGGAAAATTCCAGAAAATGATGTCATGGCTTTAGAAGGTTCTGATAGGCTAATTGACATAATTTGAGTCAATTGGAGGTGTACCTGTGGCTGTATTTCAAGGTCTACCTTGAAACTCAGTGCCTCTTTGCTTGACATCATGGGAAAATCAAAAGAAATCAGCCAAGACCTCAGAAAAAAAATTGTAGACCTCCACAAGTCTGGTTCATCCTTGGGAGCAATTTCCAAATGCTTGAAGATACCACGTTCATCTGTACAAACAATAGTACGCAAGTA
Organism: Coregonus lavaretus; assembly: GCF_964263955.1. NCBI lineage: Eukaryota > Metazoa > Chordata > Actinopteri > Salmoniformes > Salmonidae > Coregonus > Coregonus lavaretus. Next base: position 19,965,622 of record NC_139996.1, read on the forward strand.
TAAACACCATGGGACCACGCAGCCGTCATCCAAGATGGCGAAGTAGTGCAGTTCTGTTTTTGTCGTGTGTCTGTAAATAGCCTGTAAATACCCTGTTTTTTTGTATTTTTCGTACATATTTCCCTATCAGACTTTTCATCCTTCTACAAATATACTTTCCTGCAACCCGCCTCACTCAATGTGGAACGGATTCTATTATTGACTTACCTTTTATCTAGAATCTCCAGTTGAAACTAGCTAGCCAGCTAACTAGCTACTTGCTATTAGCCACAGTTAGCGGTATTTCACCCAGAACATTGGATTTCTTTTTCTGCGGGATTAATTCAATCACTGGATATTAATCACCGGATATTCGGCCAGTCTGCACAGCGCGTTATCGACCCAGAACATATCAGTTTTTCTGCCGGAATCACTGAATCACTGGACCTTTAACTCCGGATTCATCGCTACCAGCTAGCTTCAACTAAATGGACGCTGTGGTCTGGCTAATCATCCTGAGCTAGGCCCATCTCCCGGCTATCTACCTCTCTGTCAACCGGACGGGACCACCTAGTGTTGACACGGAGCCCCGCCGATCCTACACGACTGGTCTGCCGACGAAATCGTCTGATGTGGTTGCGACGACGTCGACCACGAAGATTCCATCTGCTAGCTCCGGCCCGCTAGCACACGCTAGCCGTGGCCTCTTACCTGCTAGTGCTTTAGCAGCCTCCGAACTATCCTATTGCTGTTCACCGGACCTTATGATAACTCAGCTATACAGCTGATGTCTGCTGGACTGTTCCTTTTTACGGTACTACATCCTGTTTATGTTTAGCCTCAGCCCAAACATGGTTAGCTTATTGTTGTTTCGGTTATTTCTAATTGTACTATTTCACTGTAGATCCCCCAGCCCAGCTAAACCTGCCTTAGATAGCTCCTTTGTCCCACCCCCCATACACGCAGAGACCGACTCAATTGATGCCTCTAGTGATACTATCTCTTTCATTGTTACCCAACGCTTAGGTTTACCCCCACTTTACTCATATCCTTCCATATCCTTGTCTGTACATAATGCCCTGAATCTTTTCTACAACACCCGGAAATCTGCCCCCTTTATTCTATGTACCCGACGCACTAGAAGACCAGTTCTTAAAGCCTTTAGCCGTATCCTTATTCTAGTCCTCCTCTGTTCCTCTGGTGATGTAGAGGCTAACCCAGGCCCTGCAGCCCTCAGTATCACTCCTACTCCCCAGGCGCTATCATTTGCTGACTTCTGTAATCGCAAAAGTCTTGGTTTCTTGCACGTAAACGTCAGAAGTCTACTTCCTAAGTTTGAGTTATTCACTGCGTTAGCACACTCCGCCAACCCTGATGTTCTAGCAGTGTCTGAATCCTGGCTCAGGAAGGCCACCAAAAATTCTGAAATTTCCATCCCCAACTATAACATTTTCCGTCTAGATAGAACTGCCAAAGGGGGTGGAGTTGCTATCTACTGTAGAGATAGCCTGCAGAGCTCTATCATACTATCCAGGTCTGTGCCCAAACAGTTTGAGCTTCTACTTCTAAAAATCCACCTTTCCAGAAATAAGTCTCTCACTGTTGCCGCTTGCTACAGACCCCCCTCAGCCCCCAGATGTGCCCTGGACACCATATGTGAATTGATTGCCCCCCATTTATCCTCAGAGTTCGTACTGCTTGGTGACCTAAATTGGGATATGCTTAATACCCCAGCCATCCTACAATCCAAACTAGATGCCCTCAACCTCACGCAAATTATCAACGAACCTACCAGGTACAACCCTAAATCCGTAAACATGGGTACCCTCATAGATATCATCCTGACTAGCATACCCTCTAAATACACCTCAGCTGTCTTCAACCAGGATCTCAGCGATCACTGCCTTATTGCCTGCGTCCGTAACGGGTCCGCGGTCAAACGACCACCCCTCATCACTGTCAAACGCTCCCTAAAACACTTTAGCGAGCAGGCCTTCCTAATTGACCTGGCCCAGGTATCCTGGATGGATATAGATCTCATTACGTCAGTAGAGGATGCCTGGTTGTTCCTTAAAAGTAATTTCCTCTCAATCTTAAATAAGCATGCCCCATTCAAAAAATACAGAACTAAGAACCGATATAGCCCCTGGTTCTCCTCAGACTTGACTGCCCTTGACCAGCACAAAAACATCCTGTGGCGTACTGCATTAGCATCAAATAGCCCCTGCGATATGCAACTTTTCAGGGAAGTTAGGAACCAATATACACAAGCAGTCAGGAAAGGAAAGGCAAACTTTTTCAAACAGAAATTTGCATCCTGTAGCACTAACTCCAAAAAGTTTTGGGACACTGTAAAGTCCATGGAGAATAAGAGCACTTCCTCCCAGTTGCCCACTGCACTGAAGCTAGGAAACACTATCACCACCGATAAATCTACAATAATCGAGAATTTCAACAAGCATTTTGCTACAGCTGGCCATGCTTTCCATCTGGCTACCACTACCCCGGCCACCAACTCTGCACCCTCCGCTGAAACTTGCCCATGCCCCCCCCGCTTCTCCTTCACACAAATTCAGACAGCAGACGTTTTGAAAGAGCTGCAAAATCTGGACCCCTACAAATCAGCTGGGCTAGACAATCTGGACCCTTTCTTTCTAAAACTAGCCGCCGAAATTGTCGCAACCCCTATTACTAGTCTGTTCAACCTCTCTTTCATAACGTCTGAGATCCCCAGAGATTGTTTAAGCTGCCGCGGTCATCCCCCTCTTCAAAGGGGGTGACACTCTAGATCCAAACTGCTACAGACCTATATCCATCCTGCCCTGCCTTTCGAAAGTATTTGAAAGCCAAGTTAACAAACAGATCACCGACCATTTCGAATACCACCGTACCTTCTCCGCTATGCAATCCGGTTTCCGAGCTGGTCATGGGTGCACTTCAGCCACGCTCAAGGTCCTAAACGATATTATAACCGCGATTGATAATAGACAGTACTGTGCAGCCGTCTTCATCGACCTGGCCAAGGCTTTCGACTCTGTCAACCACCGCATTCTTATTGGCAGACTAAATAGCCTTGGTTTCTCAAATGACTGCCTCACCTGGTTCACCAACTACTTCTCAGATAGAGTTCAGTGTGTCAAATTGGAGGGCCTGTTGTCTGGACCTATGGCAGTCTCTATGGGGGTGCCACAGGGTTCAATTCTTGGGCCAACACTTTTCTCCGTGTATATCAATGATGTCGCTCTTGCTGCTGGTGACTCTCAGATCCACCTCTACGCAGACGACACCATTTTGTATACATCTGGCCCTTCATTGGACACTGTGTTAACAAACCTCCAAACGAGCTTCAATGCCATACAACACTCCTTCAGTAGCCTCCAACTGCTCTTAAACACTAGTAAAACTAAATGCATGCTTTTCAATCGAACGCTGCTGGCACCCGCCCACCCGACTAGAATCACCACTCTTGACGGGTCTGACCTAGAGTATGTGGACAACTACAAATACCTAGGTGTCTGGTTAGACTGTAAACTCTCCTTCCAGACTCACATAAAGAATCTCCAATCCAAAGTTAAATCTAGAATTGGCTTCCTATTTCGCAACAAAGCATCCTTCACTCATGCTGCCAAACATGCCCTCGTAAAACTGACTATCCTACCGATCCTTGACTTCGGCGATGTCATTTACAAAATAGCCTCCAACACTCTACTCAGCAAATTGGATGTAGTCTATCACAGTGCCATCCGTTTTGTCTCCAAAGCCCCATACGCTACCCACCACTGTGACCTGTACGCTCTTGTTGGCTGGTCCTCACTACATGTTCGTCGTCAAACCCACTGGCTTCAGGCCATCTATAAATCACTGCTAGGCAAATCCCCGCCTTATCTTAGCTCATTGGTCACCATAGCAGCACCCACCCGTAGTCTGCGCTCCAGCAGGTATATCTCACTGGTCATTCCTAAAGCCAACACCTCCTTTGGCCGCCATTCCTTCCAGTTCTCTGCTGCCAATGACTGGAATGAATTGCAAAAATCTCTGAAGCTGGAGACTCTTATCTCCCTCACTAACTTTAAGCATCAGTTGTCAGAGCACCTTACCGATCACTGCACCTGTACACAGCCCATCTGAAATTAGCCCACCCAACTACCTCATCCCTATATTGTTATTTATTTTGCTCTTTTGCACCCCAGTATCTCTATTTGCACATAATCTCTTGCACATCTAGCATTCCAGTGTTAAAACTATTGTAATTATTTTGCACTATAGCCTATTTATTGCCTTACCTCCATAACTTGCTACATTTGCACACACTGTATATATATTTTATGTTGTATTTTTGACTTTATGTTTTTACCCCATATGTAACTCTGTGTTGTTTTTATCACACTGCTTTGCTTTATCTTGGCCAGGTCGCAGTTGTAAATGAGAACTTGTTCTCAACTGGCTTACCTGGTTAAATAAAGGTGAAATAAAAATAAATAAAAAATACCGCTGGAGGAAACAGGTACAAAAGTATCTACATCCACAGTAAAACGTGTCCTATATTGACATAACCTGAAAGGCCGCTCAGCAAGGAAGAAGCCACTGCTCCAAAACTGCCAGACTACGGTTTGCAACTGCACATGGAGACAAAGATTGTACTTTTTGGAGAAATGTCCTATGGTCTGATGAAACAAAAATAGAACTGTTTGGCCATAATGACCATCGTTATGTTTGGAGGAAAAAGTGGGTTGCTTGCAAGCCGAAGAACACCATCCCAACCGTGAAGCACGGGGGTGGCAGCATCATGCTGTGGGGTGCTTTGCTGCAGGACGGACTGGTGCACTTCACAAAATAGATGGCATCATGAGGAAGGAAAATTATGTGGATATATTGAAGCAACATCTCAAGACATCAGTCAGGAAGTTAAATTTTGGTTGCAAATGGGTCTTTCAAATGGACAATGACCCCAAGCATAATAATAATAATATAATATGCCATTTAGCAGACGCTTTTATCCAAAGCGACTTACAGTCATGCGTGCATACATTTTTGTGTGTGGGTGGTCCCGTGGATCGAACCCACTACCTTGGCGTTACAAGCGCCGTGCTCTACCAGTTGAGCTACAGAGGACCACTCATACTTCCAAAGTTGTGGCAAAATGGCTTAAGGACAAGGTATTGGAGTGGCCATCACAAAGCCATGACCTCAATCCTATAGAAAATGTGTGGACAGAACTGAAAAAGCATGTGCTAGCAAGGGGGCCTACAAACCTGACTCAGTTACACCAGCTCTGTCAGGAGGAATGGGCCAAAATTCACCCAACTTATTGTGGGAAGCTTGTGGAAGGCTACCCGAAACGTTTGACTCAAGTTAACCAATTGAAAGGCAATGCTACCAAATACTAATTGAGTGTATGTAAACATCTGACCCACTGGGAATGTTATGAAAGAAATAAAAGCTGAAATAAATCATTCTCTCTACTATTATTCTGACATTTCACATTCTTAAAATAAAGTGGTGATCCTAACTGACCTAAAACAGGGAATTTTTACCAGGATTAAATGTCAGGAATTGTGAAAAACTGAGTTTAAATGTATGTGGCTAAGGTGTATGTAAACTTCCGACTTCAACTGTATGCAACGTTAATTAAAGATGCAGTAAGTCATGTCAGAAGCTAGCAGATTCATTACTTAACAATAGCAGCTGCAAATTCCTATAAAACTACATCACGTTCTGAAGTTCACTTTACTTGCTTTGTCTAATAACATGATCATGAATCCTCGGAGGGAGACAACATCTTCATAATGTGACAAATTCCCATGATATGTGAAAGTGTCTGGACCAAACAGCTAGCACAACAGCTAAAATGGCTTTGAAAAAATAAGATTTCCACTAATAGGGAGAAGTTTCTAACAAAATAACTACATTATGGCATTCACTAATCTGAAACTATTTATACACTGCTCAGAAAAATAAAGGGAACACTAAAATAACACATCCTAGATCTGAATGAATGAAATAATCTTATTAAATACTTTTTTCTTTACATAGTTGAATGTGCTGTCAACAAAATCACACAAAAATTATCAATGGAAATCAAATTTATCAACCCATGGAGGTCTGGATTTGGAGTCACCCTCAAAATTAAAGTGGAAAACCACACTACAGGCTGATCCAACTTTAATGTAATGTCCTTAAAACAAGTCAAAATGAGGCTCGGTAGTGTGTGTGGCCTCCACGTGCCTGTATGACCTCCCTATAACGCCTGGGCATGCTCCTGATGAGGTGGCGGATGGTCTCTTGAGGGATCTCCTCCCAGACCTGGACTAAAGCATCCGCCAACTCCTGGACAGTCTGTGGTGCAACGTGGCGTTGGTGGATGGAGCGAGACATGATGTCCCAGATGTGCTCAATTGGATTCAGGTCTGGGGAACGGGCGGGCCAGTCCATAGCATCAATGCCTTCCTCTTGCAGGAACTGCTGACACACTCCAGCCACATGAGGTCTAGCATTGTCTTGCATTAGGAGGAACCCAGGGCCAACCGCACCAGCATATGGTCTCACAAGGGGTCTGAGGATCTCATCTCGGTACCTAATGGCAGTCAGGCTACCTCTGGCGAGCACATGGAGCCCCCCAAAGAAATGCCACCCCACACCATGACTGACCCACCGCCAAACCGGTCATGCTGGAGGATGTTGCAGGCAGCAGAACGTTCTCCACGGCGTCTCCAGACTCTGTCACGTCTGTCACATGTGCTCAGTGTGAACCTGCTTTCATCTGTGAAGAGCACAGGGCGCCAGTGGCGAATTTGCCAATCTTGGTGTTCTCTGGCAAATGCCAAACGTCCTGCACGGTGTTGGGCTGTAAGCACAACCCCCACCTGTGGACGTCGGGCCCTCATACCACCCTCATGGAGTCTGTTTCTGACCGTTTGAGCAGACACATGCACATTTGTGGCCTGCTGGAGGTCATTTTGCAGGGCTCTGGCAGTGCTCCTCCTGCTCCTCCTTGCACAAAGGCAGAGGTATCAGTCCTGCTGCTGGGTTGTTGCCCTCCTACGGCCTCCTCCACGTCTCCTGATGTACTGGCCCGTCTCCTGGTAGCGCCTCCATGCTCTGGACACTACGCTGACAGACACAGCAAACCTTCTTGCCACAGCTCGCATTGATGTGCCATCCTGGATGAGCTGCACTACCTGAGCCACTTGTGTGGGTTGTAGACTCCGTCTCATGCTACCACTAGAGTGAAGTTACATTGTGTTGTTTAAGTGTTCCCTTTATTTTTATTTTTGAGCAGTGTATATAATATACATTTTGGTGCATTTGTGGACAAAATTCATACTTACTCAACCTTTAACTAATTTGTCTCCACTATTAGTAATGGAGCCTTGCCTCAATCTTAGAAAAACATAAACAAACAGGGTCTGAAGGCCCCATCTTTCCTCCTCTCGACGCGCTACACCACTGCCTGATTAAAAAACTTGATCAAACAGAGAAAGTGAAGCACTCTTAGCTACTACAGAGAAAATAAACGGTGTGACTGTGTGAGCACACAGCAGCTTTGGTATGTATACACAGTATACGATTAAACATGCATGTGGGTGTATGCATGTGCAAGTGTCTGCAGGTGTATGTACATAACTGCATGAGCGTGCACAGACAAAGAGTCCATCTCAGGACAGTGGAGACACTGCTTGTGAATTCAGGGACATGTAACGACTGTTCTGGAACAGGTAAGCACTACATAATTCATTCATAGTGAGGACGTGAGGGGAATTTTAAAGTATGCAACTGGGGCAGGTTTCCCAAACCCAGATTAAGCCCATTCCTAGACAAAAATACATGGTTGATTAAGAATCCCCATTGGAAGTCATTTTTAGTCCAGGAACAGACTGGAAAGACTGGGAAACCCTTTAAGTCCTATAGAGGGACTGAGTGCCAGTGGCTGGAACTCCTGCACTACTCTAATGCTGATTTTCCATAAAGACTTAACCCCACACCAGGTTGTCGCCAGTGTTTTAAGTTAATGCAAGCTCTAGTGTTATTGTGTTTCCATCAGTGTGACACTGATCAACAACCTCTGTATCATTCAAGACAGTTGCTTTGTGAGAAGGTGTTAAAGTTCACAGTTAGCCAAATGCAAACTGAAAAGTGCCCAGGGCCTTGCCTTGGCTCCAAGACAGAGTCCGCCGGAGCCATGTCCCAGTGAGACAGGAGGGCCGGCCCGTGTAGATGGAAACAAAAAAGTGTGAGCCTTTTAGGTAAAACACTGGGGTAAATCCTCATTGGAAATGCGCCACATGGGAGAATTCCACGATTCCTGTGAGAGAGGGAGAGGGAGGAGTGATGGAGAGATGAAGGAATGGAAGGAAGGATGGTGGGTGAAGGAGGGAGGGGGGGATGAGTGAAGCCATCAGAAGCGACATCAACAGATGCCCCAACCTCCACTTCTTCCCTTTTCCCCTACTGTGGGTGTCCCTCAGCCTCCTGAATGTCAGCGATATTTAAGCGATTTCTGCCCCCGGGGGCCTATACATTAGAGATGATGCATGCACTCTGAGAGAGGTGGCAATTAGTATTTTTCCCTGTGTTCCAACAGCTTGTCCTCTCCAGGTGAACTTGACTGTGACGGAGCCAGGGTTAGAGGTTAGAGCCAGGTGGGGTTAAGGCGAGTGCACATCTGAACAATTACCTACCTGTTCTACATGCAAGCAAGAGAGAAATAGCTAGAGCAATAGAGGAAGAAAGAGATACAGAGAGGGAAATATGTACTTTTGTTATGCCAGTAAAGCATTTTAAATTGAAACAGAGAGAGAAAGAGAGATCAACAGCGAAGTAGACCGAGAGAAATATGTAAAGCATTTTAAATTGAATTGAGAGAGAACAATAAAGAAAGAGACAGGGACTTCACTAATATATTTCCAAAGGGGTTGGTAATTGGGTCAGGCTTACAGGAGAGAGAGAGAGAGAGAGAGAGAGAGAGAGAGAGAGAGAGATCTCTCTTCCAACGACAATGGCCCTTTTCATGGCTTGTGTCACCCCAGGCCGACAGAGGTCAGCACCTCCGCCTTCAAAGGGCCGCCGTCTGCAGGGTTCGTTATTGCAATGGGAACCCTCCCTACTCTACTGTAAGGGTGTTCACCCTATTCCCTATATCAGGGCTCTCCAACCCTGTCCCTAGAGATGTACCCTTCTGTAGGTTTTCAGTCCAACCCCAGTTGTAACTAACCTGATTCAACTGATCAACCAGCTAATTATTAGAATCAGGTGCACTAGATTAGGGTTGGAGTGAAAACCTACAGGACGGTAGCTCTCCAGGAACAGGGTTGGAGAGCCCTGCCCTATATAGTGCACTACTTTTGACTAGAGCCCGGGCCCTGGTCAAAAGTAGCACATTTTATAGGGAATAGGGTTCCATTTGGGACAAAGCCTATACGTCTGACTGTTCTCCAAGACCAGGTAGGCTTTAAAAAACCCCGTTATGTAACAGAAGAGCTCTTACCCAAGGTACACTGAAAGTCATGAATACAGGCTAGAGGTTTGACCTGAACACATGACCTGGGAGGGAAAAACAGGGAAAACTCTGGGCCCTAGTTCTAGCCTGGAGTTTTCCCCCAGTTAGCTTACATGGTCAGAGACACTCATGGCCCTACTCATAAAGTCTGTGGTGCAGCACAGTGAGGCTAACCTGGAAGCCAATGTCTCAAAACTACAACAACAAACTCTACAGCAGGGATCATCAACTAGATTCAGCAGCGGGACAATTTTTTTCTTGAGCAAATGGTCGGGGGGCCGGAATATAATTACAAATAATTGGACTAAAATATAATCATTTCAAACCTTGCTTACATTTGTATATAATCACCTGTCTCTCTATTATGCGTTTGAAATACTTGGGAACAGATTTCCCGATTTAAAATCATTTGGCGCTGATTTCCTGGTGTTTTTACAGTTTTTTATGTCAAACAATGAAAAGTAAAACTTTTAAACAAATTATAATATTGTCACGTCTCCTCCCGTTGCTCCCCTCCGGCGCTCTGATTCGCCGGTCTACTGAGGCACCGGTGTGAGCGCACCACCTCGGCAACACCAGAATGTGTGTTCAGTGTTGTGTTGTGTGTGATTGTTAGTGTCATGACGTGTACTCGCTCTTTGTTGTTCTCTTGCTCAGTGTTAAGGAAACATGTACATTGTTGATTCCTGCATCTGCGTCCTGCCTCTTCGTATCCTCAGTACTTGTCACAAATATATACACTACCAGTCAAAAGTTTGGAGACACCTACTCATTCAAGGTTATTTTTTTATTTTTTTACTATTTTTTACATTGTAGAATAATAAGGGGGGAGGGTATACAGAAGATAGCCCTATTACGTAAAAGACCAAGTCCATATTATGGCAAGAACAGCTCAAATAAGCAAAGAGAAACGACAGTCCATCATTACTTTACGACATGAAGGTCAGTCAATACGGAACATTTCAAGAACTTTGAAAGTTTCTTCAAGTGCAGTTGCAAAAACCATCAAACGCTATGATGAAACTGGCTCTCATGAGGACCACCATAGGAATGGAAGATCCAGAGTTACCTCTGCTGCAGAGGATAAGTTCATTAGAGTTACCAGCCTCAGAAATTGCAACCCAAGTAAATGCTTCACAGAGTTCAAGTCACAGACACATCTCAACATCAACTGTTCAGAGGGGACTGTGTGAATCAGGCCTTTATGGTCGAATTGCTGCAAAGAAACCACTACTAAAGGACAGCAATAATAAGAAGAGACTTGCTTGGGCCAAGAAACAAGAGCAATGGACATTAGACCGGTGGAAATGTGTCCTTTAGTCTGGAGTCCAAATTGGAGATCTTTGGTTCCAACCGCTGTGTCTTTGTGAGACGCGGTGTGGGTGAACGAATGATCTCCGCATGTGTAGTTCCCACCGTAAAGCATGGAGGAGGAGGTGTTATGGTGCTTGCTGGTGGCACTGTCTGTGATTTATTTAGAATTCAAGGCACACTTAACCAGCATGGCTACCACAGCATTCTGCAGTGATACGCCATCCCATCTGGTTTGGGCTTAGTGGGACTATCATTTGTTTTTCAACAGGACAATGAGCCAACACACCTCCAGGCTGTGTAAGGGCTATTTTACCAAGAAGGAGAGTGATGGAGTGCTGCATCAGATGACCTGGCCTCCACAATCCCCCGACCTCAACCCAATTGAGATGGTTTGGGATGAGTCGGACGGCAGAGTGAAGTAAAAGCAGCCAACAAGTGCTAAGCATATATGGTAACTCCTTCAAGACTGTTGGAAAAGCATTCCAGGTGAAGCTGGTTGAGAGAATGCCAAGAGTGTGCAAAGCTGTCATCAAGGCAAATGGTGGCTATTTGAAGAATCTCAAATATAAAATATATTTTGATTTGTTTAACACTTTTTTGGTTACTATATGTATCCATATGTGTTATTTCATAGTTTTGATGTCTTCACTATTATTCTACAATGTAGAAAATAGTTAAAATACAGAAAAATCCTTGAATGAGTAGGTGTGTCCAAACTTTTGACTGGTACTGTATATTCTTTGCTCTGAAAAGTTAGGGGGCAAATAAAACCACCCGCGGGGCAAATTCGGCCCGCGGGCCACTAGTTGGGGAACCCTGCTCTACAGTCTGTCCAAGACCCACAGCCTCAATATACAGTAGACAGTAAAACTTAAGGAGCTTAGTAAGAGGACACATAGAGCCTAGATAACAAAGTTAGCATCCTGTGACGTCTGACTTAAATCATAGTCTAAGGCCATAAGTGTGGAAATTAAAGTTCATAGGGCGATTCCAAGCCAGCGGGAGTGGAAAATATTTTTAGTATCTCAGATTGTTATGGCAATTCTCACATAGAAACTTCATTGTGAGGAAGGATGTTTGAAATAAATGCCTTTTATATTTTATATTCTCAAACCATTTTTGAGAAAATCATGATGAAAGTGGTCATTTTAGGCCATGCCTGCTGTAAGACCCTATGATCTGTGAACCGTACATGATATAGACAACATCTTTGTGTCATTATACTCCTTATAGTGTGCTCTAAAATATGGAGTATGTGTTGATTTTGAAATACAGAATCAAGACAGGGGTCTTAGAGCTGTGCAGCTATTGGCAGATTGTCTACACCGAGCCAGCCATCCCCCATATCAACCATAGGATGACAAGTAACCAGAGCAGCTCTGTTTTTGACATTTTACTTTTCCTCTCTGCTACTCCTTTCTGTCTTACAATGACACAGCAGCATCTCTGTACCCACCCACACTTTCAACTTCCTTCCTACCACACATTTATATTCAAATATAATTCACATATATTCCGATATGAGACGCTTTAACATAATTACTTACAGTAAGTGTATCTAACTAAAGAAGGTGAAACAAGCACATAGCAGGATCATTGTAAGTGAAACTGGGTCGTGTTTATTAGGGCACACAACAGGAATATTTAAAAACATTTTGCAATGTAAAAACGAAAATGAGTTTCTCATTGGACAAGTCCAGGTAGTCCCTCCCTGTTTCAGTCCGTTGTCTTCCGTTTGGTGGCTTATGAACACGACCTAAGCTGGTCAGGCCCAGCCAGTGACCTTTGACCCTATACCTACTTCCACCAAGAAGGACACGAGAGGAAAAACATGGAAGGTTACGGGGAAACCGTGGCCTCAACAAGGCCTGAGTCTGGGGTGTTGTTTATGGAAGCCAAGAGCTTTCCCATAAACAAGTACAGGCCTACAGCATAGAAGAAACACCCATAAAAAGAGATTAAACACTTCCTGCATTACTGCTATGGGTACACTATATGGCTGCCTGTCCACCCATCACAGTATATTGACTTGAACTCACAGGAAACTGGCTCTGATTGCACACTTTACTGTAAATGAGAAAAATGGTTTTCAACTAAATATTAAAATAGGTTATTTTTTACCCCTTTTTTTATGAATGCAATATATTGCCTGCGTGAACTGTTTTTAGTTTTTTGTCTCTTTCATATATTTCTCAATCACACTTTTCATTCTTCAACTAAATATACTTTCCTGCAACCCGCCTCACCCAATGTGGAATGGATTCTATTATTTATTTTACCTTTTTATCCAGAACCTCCAGTTGAAACTAGCCAGCTAGCCAGCTAACTAGCTACTTGCTATTAGCCACCGTTAGTGGTTTTCACCATTGTCCGTGGCCTGCACTACCTACCAGCCAGCTCTAGCCTGGACTATTATCGTCCAGTCTGCACTGTCTGCACAGCGCGCTATCGACCAAGAATATATAGGATTTTCTGCCGGAATCACTGGACCTTAACACCGGATCATCGCAACTAGGTAGCTGCAACCGAATGGATGTTGTTGGCTAATCACCATCGCCCCCGAAGCAAGCACCATTTAGCCTTGAGCTAGCCTCGAGCCAGGCCCATCTCCCGGCTATCTACCTGTCAACCGGACGGGACCTCCTAGTGTTGACATGGAGCCCCGCCGATCCATCACGACTGGTCTGCCGACGTAATCGTCTGATGTGGTTTCAACAGGCTTCCCGTTGCGACGACCACAAAGATCCATCTGCTAGCCCCGGTCCACTAGCACACGCAATCAACAGCCGTGCTTCCTGCTCGCCTGTGCTGTAGCAGCCATTCGAACTGCTCCCGGTCTCACCTATTGCTGTTCACTGGACCTTATGATCACTCAGCTGCACAGCTGATGCCTACTGGACTGTTCCTTTACACGGTACCCCCATCCTGTTTATCTGTCCTGTTTATCTGTTTAGCCTCAGCACAAACTTTCGTCACCATTACCAGTTGTTGTCTTAGCTCTCTCGAATAACACCTGTGATTGCTTTATGCCTCTCTCCCATGTCAATATGCCTTGCCTATTGCTGTTCCGGTTAGTTCTTATTATACAATTTCACTGTAGAGCCCCCAGTCCCGCTCAACCAGCCTTAGATAGCTCCTTTGTCCCACCCCCCATACACGCGGAGACCGGCTCAATCGGTGCCTCCAGTGATGCTATCTCATTCATCGTTACCCAATGCTTAGGTTTACATCCACTTCCATATCCTTGTCTGTACATAATGCCCTGAATCTATTCTACAACGCCCGGAAATCTGCCCCTTTTTATTCTCTGTACCCAACGCACTAGAAGACCAGTTCTTAAAGCCTTTAGCCGTATCCTTATTCTACTCCTCCTCTGTTCCTCTGGTGATGTAGAGGTTAACCCAGGCCCTGTAGCCCCCAGTATCACTCCTACTCCCCAGGCGCTATCATTTGTTGACTTCTGTAACCGTAAAAGCCTTGGTTTTTGCATGTTAACATCAGAAGCCTCCTCCCTAAGTTTGAGTTACTCACTGCGTTAGCACACTCCGCCAACCCTGATGTTCTAGCAGTGTCTGAATCCTGGCTTAGGAAGACCACCAAAAACTCTGAAATGTCCATCCCCAACTACAACATTTTCCGTCTAGATAGAACTGCCAAAGGGGGCGGCGTTGCTATCTACTGTAGAGATCTATCATACTATCCAGGTCTGTGCCCAAACAGTTTGAGCTTCTACTTCTAAAAATCCACCTCTCCAGAAATAAGTCTCTCACTGTTGCCGCTTGCTACAGACCCCCCCTCAGCCCCCAGCTGTGCCCTGGACACCATATGTGAATTGATTGCCCCCCATCTATCCTCAGAGTTCATATTGCTTGGTGACCTAAACTGGGATATGCTTAACACCCCGGCCGTCCTACAATCTAAACTAGATGCCCTCAATCTCACACACATTATCAAGGAACCTACCAGGTACAACCATAAATCCGTAAACATGGGCACCCTCATTGATATCATCCTGACTAATTTACCCTCTAAATACACCTCCGCTGTCTTCAACCAGGATCTCAGCGATCACTGCCTCATTGCCTGCGTCCGTAATGGGTCCGCGGTCAAACGACCACCCCTCATCACTGTCAAACGCTCCCTAAAACACTTCAGTAAAACAGGCCTTTCTAATTGACCTGGCCGGGTATCCTGGATGGATATTGACCTCATTCCGTCAGTAGAGGATGCCTGGTTGTTCTTTAAAAGTGCTTTCCTCTCCATCTTAAATAAGCATGCCCCATTCAAAAAATTCAGAACTAAGAACAGATATAGCCCCTGGTTCACCCCAGACTTGACTGCCCATGACCAGCACAAAAACATCCTGTGGCGTACTGCATTAGCATCGAACAGCCCCCGCGATATGCAACTTTTCAGGGAAGTCAGGAACCAATATACACAATCAGTTAGGAAAGCAAAGGCTAGCTTTTTCAAACAAAAATTTGCCTCCTGCAGAACTCCAAAAAGTTTTGGGACACTGTAAAGTCCATGGAGAATAAGAGCACCTCCTCCCAGCTGCCCACTGCACTGAGGCTAGGAAACACTGTCACCACCGATAAATCTACGATAATCGAGAATTTCAATAAGCATTTTGCTACGGCTGGCCATGCTTTCCACCTGGCTACCCCTACCACGCCCCCCAGCTTCTCCTTCACCCAAATTCAGATAGCTGATGTTCTGAAAGAGCTGTAAAATCTGGACCCCTACAAATCACCTGGGCTAGACAATCTGGACCCTTTCTTTCTAAAATTAGCCGCCGAAATTGTAGCAACTCTTATTACTAGCCTGTTCAACCTCTCTTTCGTATCATCTGAGATCCCTAGAGATTGGAAAGCTGCCGCGGTCATCCCCCTCTTCAAAGGGGGTGACACTCTAGATCAAAACTGTTACAGACCTATATCCATCCTGCCCTGCCTTTCGAAAGTATTTGAAAGCCAAGTTAACAAACAGATCACCGTCCATTTCAAATCCCACCGTACCTACTCCGCTATGCAATCTGGTTTCCGAGCTGGTCATGCGTGCACCTCAGCCACGCTCAAGGTCCTAAATGATATTATAACCGCGATCGATAAAAGACAGTACTGTGCAGCCATCTTCATCGACCTGGCCAAGGCTTTCGACTCTGTCAATCACCGCATTCTTATTATAGACTAAATAGCCTTGGTTTCTCAAATGACTGCCTCGCCTGGTTCACCAACTACTTCTCAGATAGAGTTCAATGTGTCAAATCGGAGGGCCTGTTGTCTGGACCTCTGGCAGTCTATATGGGGGTGCCACAGGGATCAATTCTCGGGCCGACTCTATTCTCTGTGTATATCAATAATGTCGCTCTTGCTGCTGGTGACTCTCAGATCCACCTCTACGCAGACGACACCATTTTGTATACATCTGGCCCTTCATTGGACACTGTGTTAACAAACCTCCAAACGAGCTTCAATGCCATACAACACTCCTTCCGTAGCCTCCAACTGCTCTTAAACGCTAGTCAAACTAAATGCATGCTCTTCAATCGAACGCTGCTTGCACCCGCCTGCCCGACTAGAATCACTACTCTCGGCGTGTCTGACTTAGAATATGTGAACAACTACAAATACCTAGGTGTCTGGTAAGACCGTAAACTCTCCTTCCAGACTCACATTAAGCATCTCCAATCCAAAGTTAAATCTAGAATCGGCTGCCTATTTCGCAACAAAGCCTCCTTCACTCATGCTGCCAAACATGCCCTCGTAAAACTGACTATCCTACCGATCCTTGACTTCGGCGATGTCATTTACAAAATAGCCTCCAACACTCTACGCAGCAAATTGGATGTAGTCTATCACATTGCCATCCGTTTTGTCACCAAAGCCCCATATACTACCCACCATTGTGACCTGTACGCTCTCGTTGGCTGGCCCTCACTACATATTCGTCGCCAAACCCACTGGCTCCAGGTCATCTATAAATCACTACTAGGCAAATCCCTGCCTTATCTTAGCTCATTGGTCACCATAGCAACACCCACACGTAGTATACGCTCCAGCAGGTATATCTCACTGGTCATCCCCAAAGCCAACACCTCCTTTGGCCGCCATTCCTTCCAGTTCTCTGCTGCTAATGACTGGAACGAACTGCAAAAATCTCTGAAGCTGGAGACTCTTATCTCCCTCACTAACTTTAAGCATCAGTTGTCAGAGCGGCTTACCGATCACTGCACCTGTACACAGCCCATCTGTAATTAGCCCACCCAACTATCTCATCCCCATATTGTTATTTATTTTGCTCATTTGCAACCCAGTATCTCTATTTGCACATCTTCTTCTGCACATCTATCACTCCAGTGTTAATACTAAATTGTAATTATTTGCACTATGGCCTATTTATTGCCTTACCTCCATAACTTACTACATTTGCACACACTGTATATAGATTTTCTATTGTGTTATTGACGGTCCCGTATAGCTCAGTTGGTAGAGTTGGTAGAGCTTGCAACCCCAGGGTTGTGGGTTCAATTCCCACGGGGGGCCAGTATGAAAACAATGTATGCACTCACTAACTGTAAGTCACTCTGGATAAGAGCGTCTGCTAAATGACAAAAATGTAAATGTAAAATGTTTTATCCCATGTCTAACTCTGTGTTGTTGTTGTTTTTATCGCACTGCTTTGCTTTATCTTGGCCAGGTCACAGTTGTAAATGAGAACTTGTTCTCAACTGGCTTACCTGGTTAAATAAAGGTGAAAAAAATAAAATAACATACACCTAGAACGTTCCATGTTGTTATATTTGCACTGATCCCCAACTAATAAGTCTCCAAGTCACTCTCGCTCGCTCGCTCGCTCGCTGTCTCGCTCACTCACACTTGCACATACACTATGAAGCTGACGTACGGCAGTGAGGAGGATACCATGGCTGAAGCTGACGTACGGCAGTGAGAAGGATACCATGGCTGAAGCTGACGTACGGCAGTGAGGAGGATACCATGGCTGAAGCTGACGTACGGCAGTGAGAAGGATACCATGGCTGAAGCTGACGTACGGCAGTGAGAAGGATACCATGGCTGAAGCTGACGTACGGCAGTGAGGAGGATACCATGGCTGAAGCTGACGTACGGCAGTGAGGAGGATACCATGGCTGAAGCTGACGTACGGCAGTGAGGAGGATACCATGGCTGAAGGATGCGCTCTGTCTGATGTGTGTGAGCTAGACTTCTTCAGTTTCAGAAAATAAACAGTGGGATTGTCTCAGGGTAAGGCACACAGGGCCGATAGACAGACTCATAATATTTCCCCCTCCACTGACAGCTGGGAGAGTTTTCAATGGTGACAACAGGAATGTTTTCACACCTTCTCGACGCATACAGTCTCCTCATTGTGGTTTGTGGGTGAATGCATAGTAGGGCACTTTACGTTCAAGGCCCATAGAGTCGCAGCATTGTGAGCCATGAGACTGAGGAGACAGTGAGAAAGGATCCATCGAGAGTCTAGACTTAAAGCGTTTCTCACAGTCTGTCTGTGAGGGCCACTGATATCTTTTTCCATCTCTTTTCATCCTTCGGTGGAACATAAACTAACAATACCACTATGAACAGTCTTATTAAACAGAGGAGTTGCTGTCCATCAATATCAGCTCTCTATAGTGTATTGACACATTTAGGTCTCACACACACACATACACTCGCACACAAATACTCGGAGAGAGAAGGACACACACAGAGAGAGAGAGAAAGAGAGAGGCCTGACACAGCACAAGCAGCCATTAAATTAGCGCTGAAATAACATACGACCAAGTCACAGCCGTGTGTGTGTGTGTGTGTGTGTGTGTGTGTGTGTGTGTGTCTAGTCACAGCCCAGACACAGCCCCCCCTCAGCTTCCCCCTACAGACTTGTGATCTGATATTTTATACATAGAGCATAACACACAGAGACCATTCACTGGCACAGACGCATGGGTCCTCTATGTATGTACATTCAGGAATGGGGTGAGAGGTCAGTGCTTTCAACCCACATTCCATACACGCACGGCCGCACACACACACACACACCTGCGCACACACCCACACACATGCGGACACATGCGGAAACGCACACACAAACAAACCCTGTACCTTAAAATATGCAGACTTTATATACACACACACACACAGAAACTATCAAAGCAGCGATATTGGCCCCTGTCACACAGAAGCCGTTTGACATGAGGCCCACACTGTCGGCAGTGGGACAATGATCAAATGAAGCGCAGCTGTGGTTCCCAGGGGCTCGCCCGGAAGGCCAGAATAATATGTTAAGTAGTACCCACGAGTTCCGGAGTGCTCTGTAGCTAGGGTTCCAGGCGTCTGTCTGTCCGTGCAAGCTGAGAGGAGAGCAGGTGGCAGGGCGGTGTTAGAAACCCCTGAGGGAGCTCAGCTCATTACTGATTACCTGACTAAAAGGGACCAGAGAGCCATTAACACATTACGACACACCTGCGAGAGCACACACCCCGGAGAGTGCATGGCTGCACACCATTAGCACGTTAGCGGGCAAGCTAACACACAGCGAAGACATCTGGCACTTGGCAAAGTCAGACAGTGAAGAACTCAGTAACCTTATACTGTATGTATAGTAATACCTACATATTTCAAGCAGACCACCATAGTCCCTCTGCCCAAGAACGCCAAGGTAACCTGTCTAAATGACTATCGCCCAGTAGCACTCACATCTGTAGCCATGAAATGCTTTGAAAGGCTGGTCATGGCTCACATCAACACCCTCATCCCAGACATCCTGGACCCACTCCAATTCGCATACCGCCCCAACAGATCCACAGATGACACAATCTCTATTGCACTCCACACAATGCTGTTCATTGACTACAGCTCAGTGTTCAACACCATAGTCCCCTCCAAGTTCATCACTAACCTCAGGACCCTGGGACTGAACACCTCGGTCTGCAACTGGATCATGGACTTCCCCAGGTGGTGAGGGTAGGCAACAACACATCCGCCACGCTGACCCCCAACACGGGGGCCCCTCATGGGTGCGTGCTTAGTCCCCTCCTGTACTCCGTGTTCACCCACGACTGCGTGGCCACGCACGACTCCAAAACCATTATTATGTTTGTCGACGACAAAACTGTGGTAGGCCTGATCACTGACAATAATGAGACAGCCTATAGGGAGGAGATCAGAGACCTGGCAGTGTGGTGCCAGAACAACAACCTCTTCCTCAATAAGACAAAGGAGCTGATTGGGGACTACAGGAAATGGAGGTCCTACCTTTCCCCCATTCACATCGACAGCGCTGTAGTGGAGCAGGTCGAGAGCTTCAAGTTTCTGTGTCCACATCACTAAGGATCTATCACGGTCCACACACACCAACACAGCCGTGAAGAGGGCAAGACAACGCCTCTTTCCCCTCAGGAGGCTGAAAAGATTTGGCATGGGCCCTCAGATCCTCAACACGTTCTACAACTGCACCACTGAGAGCATCTTGACTGGCTGTGTCACTGCTTGGTATGGCAACTGCTTGGCATCTGACCACAATGCGCTACAGAGGGTAGTGCGTACAGCCCAGTACATCAATGGGGCCAAGCTCCCTGCCATCCAGGACCTCTATACCAGGCGGTGTCAGAGAAAGGCCCTAAACATTTTCAAAGACTCCAGACACCCAAGTCACAGACTGTTCTTTCTGCTACCGCACGGCAAGCAGTACCAAGGCACCAAGTCTGAAACCAACAGGACCCTGAACAGCTTCTACCCCGAAGACATAAGACTGCTAAATAGTTAGTTATATAGTTAACCAAATAGCTACCCGGACTATCTGCATGGAGCCCTTTTTGCACTAACATGTTTGACTCCTCACATACGCTGCTGCTACTGTTTATTATCTATCACTTTATTCCTCGTTATATGTACATGTCTACCTCTATTACCTCATACCCCTGCACATCGACTCGGTACTGGTACCCTGTGTATATAGAAAAGTTATTGTTACTCAGTGTATTTATTATTACTTTTATTATTACGTGTTTTCTTTTATTATTACGTGTTTTCTCTATTTTCTTTCTCTCTGCATTGTTGGGAAGGGCCCACAAGTAAGCATTTCACAGTTAGTGTACACCTGTTGTTTACGAAGCATGTGAAAAATAAAATTTGAAGGCAGGTGTACAGTATGATAAGACTTGACCAGCCGGCATTTAAAGAAATCACACAGCGGCCGCAGGCAGGCATGACTGTCTTACACACATGTATGAGAACTTACATCTAAAAACACACAAAGGATAAGCTACTGTATAAAAACATGTATCCTGATCTCAGATCTGTTTTTGCAGTCTTGCCAACTTCTATGGTCTTTTTCATGCCAGTGTATGACGATAGGAGTACAAACAGATCTGGGAGCAGGCTACAAAACATACACATAACGAATACCTTCCTCCTGATATAAACACATGGTTTAAAGACTTGGCCTGTTGGGATAACTTTCGGCTACTTTGCGAGCATAGGCTGGTTAGTGGGCTGAGGTATATACAGTTGAAGTCGGAAGTTTACATACACCTTAGCCAGATACATTTAAACTCAGTTTTTCACAATTCCTGACATTTAATCCTAGTAAGAATTCCCTGTCTTAGGTCAGTTAGGATCACCACTTTATTTTAAGAATGTGAAATGTCAGAATAATAGTAGAGAGAATTATTTATTTCAGCTTTTATTTCTTTCATCACATTCCCAGTGGGTCAGAAGTTTACATACACTCAATTAGTATTTGGTAGCATTGCCTTTAAATTGTTTCACTTGGGTCAAACGTTTCGGGTAGCCTTCCGCAAGCTTCCCACAATAAGTTGGGTGAATTTTGGCCCATTCCTCCTGACAGAGTTGGTGTAACTGAGTCAGGTTTTTAGGCCTCCTTGCTCGAACACACTTTTTCAGTTCTGCCCACAGATTTTCTATAGGATTGAGGTCAGGGCTTTGTGATGGCCACTCCAATACCTTGACTTTTTGTCCTTAAGCCATTTTGCCACAACTTTGGAAGTATGCTTGGGGTCATTGTCCATTTGGAAGACCCATTTGCGACCAAGCTTTAACTTCCTGACTGATGTCTTGAGATGTTGCTTCAATATATCCCATAATTTTCCTTCCTCATGATGCCATCTATTTTGTGAAGTGCACCAGTCCCTCCTGCAGCAAAGCACCCCCACAGCATGATGCTGCCACCCCCGTCCTTCACGGTTGGGATGGTGTTCCTCGGCTTGCAAGCAACCCCCTTTTTCCTCCAAACATAACGATGGTCATTATGGCCAAACAGTTCTATTTTTGTTTCATCAGACCAGAGGACATTTCTCCAAAAAGTATGATCTTTGTCCCCATGTGCAGTTGCAAACCGTAGTCTGGCTTTTTTATGGCGGATTTGGAGCAGTGGCTTCTTCCTTGCTGAGCGGCCTTTCAGGTTATGTCGATATAGGACTCGTTTTACTGTGGATATAGATACTTTTGTACCTGTTTCCTCCAGCATCCTCACAAGGTCCTTTGCTGTTGTTCTGAGATTGATTTGCACTTTTCGCACCAAAGTACGTTCATCTCTAGGAGACAGAACGCGTCTCCTTCCTGAGCGGTATGACGGCTGCATGGTCCCATGGTGTTTATACTTGCGTACTATTGTTTGTACAGATGAACGTGGTACCTTCAGGCGTTTGGAAATTGCTCCCAAGGATGAACCAGACTTGTGGAGGTCTACAATTTTTTTGGGCTGATTTCTTTTGATTTTCCCATGATGTCAAGCAAAGAGGCACTGAGTTTGAAGGTAGGCCTTGAAATACATCCACAGGTACACCTCCAATTGACTGAAATTATGTCAATTAGCCCATCAGAAGCTTCTAAAGCCATGACATCATTTTCTGGAATTTCCAAGCTGTTAAAATGCACAGTCAACTTAGTGTATGTAAACTTCTGACCCACTGGAATTTTGATACAGTTAATTATAAGTGAAATAATCTGTCTGTAAACACTTGTTGGAAAAATTACTTGTGTCATGCACAAAGTAGATGTCCTAACCGACTTGCAAAACTATAGTTTGTTAACAAGAAATTTGTGGAGTGGTTGAAAAACGAGTTTTAATGACTCCAACCTAAATGTATGTAAACTTCCGACTTCAACTGTAAATATTGGGGCTGAGGAATAGCGGTAAATGTTTGTTAATTGTATTATAGGCAGAGCACTGTATGTTCTCATTGGTCACAATTGTGACCGAGAATAAAACACACTTTTTCACATACTTTTCAATATTATTTTTCAAAAAGCAAGTGGATTACATGTAAGGGTTACTAATGGCATAATATTTGCATAGTAGCATGTCTGGGGAAAATGTGGTTACAAATACCATTAATATAGGATAAAGCAGGGAAAGAATTCCAGCAAGGGATGAGGTGGATCAGGCCTCTGCATTCCCCAGTGGTAAGATAACTATGGGCTGTCAATCAGAGCTCCACTGAAATCTCCTCTATACCTGACATTAAAGGGGCATTACTGTAGCTTTTCTTCCTCTTCTTCTTCTTCTTCTTCTTCTTCTGCAAAACTCTTTACCTAAGTCCTCCAACACCAAAAACAAGTGGTAGGGCTGCACTGCTGAGCGGGTATCAAGGCACATTTTAAGATCAGTTCCACAATCCATTTTGTAGCAATGAATGATTACATCTGATCTTAATAGTCAGGTCAGGTGTTATGTAGAAAGACACTTTGCCAGCTGTTGGTAATCAGTTGACAGCGGATCTACCACAGTATAATGACAGCAGACCCTCTTACAACTGGGAAAAATGTGATACCACCATGAGGTAAACCTTGTAAAGCATTGGATGCTGGGAATGTCCATGACCACACTCGTTAATGGCAGCGCCAAGAGCACCGTTAGATCATCCAATGAAAATTCACCCACTCCAAGGCCCCCGTCCTAGAGCAGTGACACGGTTGGGGAAAGCCCTTATTGTGGGATAAAACGCATGGCTTGTGCTGAAAGAGACAGGTTTGCCACAGCTGATTAACCTCACATGGAGCCGAGTGGGCTCTGATGACTTCATACGTTTTCAACCGCCCATTCGCTTCCATTTAAAAAGGACTTTCACTGCAGTACACAAGTAATCAATCAATCACACATACATACATACCGTACACATACATCTGTGGAGCTGTGCTCGACAAGTCAGCGGTGGGCTAAATGAGCCTCAGCCCCTCTGTTGTGTTAAACAAAAGCAGCTAGAACTAAAAGCTCTGTTGTCAGGTCGTGGCAGCAGCCTTCCCGTCCTGCCTGTTTAGGAGAGACACAAAGAGACAGGCCCTCTAATGAGAACCCAATCCAGGGCTCTGGGCCCTAACACTCACTGATGCTGCCTAATCCAGGGGAAGAAAAGGAGGGAAATAATGCAAAAGAGAGAGTGGGCGACATCCACAAAGGAAGAGGAAGAAGAGAATGAGAGACAGCAAGAGAGTAAGAGAGAAGTAAAGAGTGACAGAGCGAGAGAGGGCAACAGAGCAACAGAGAGCAGAAGAGAGCGAGCCAGCAAGAGAGGGTCTAAGGGTCTAAACAGAGGACGTTATGACGAAGTAAACCCCCTCCTCTTCTCATATGGAAGCAGTAGAGTCAAGGCCTGTGAATGAAAGATGTGGTTTAGCCTGGCAGAGTGTGCACAGTCTGTTGAGTGTATGGAAAAGAGTGTGACGACTTTCGGCTTTACAGGCCTTAAGACACAGGCGTAGTGGAGGAGGCTTGCCAGGTCTGTAGTAAAGCCCTCGACATCACTCACTGTAAGCAGCCTGTCCGCCACCAAGAAATCAGGAAATACCTCTTTATGGCTAAGCATTGTGGGATATATTAGGCTGGAGTCTGGGGTGATCCACTTGTCTAAGAACTGTATTCTGAGAATCCCATCCAAACCCTGATATCCTTAGTATGATCCAAAATCTTAATTTATGCCAATCTCAAAACTCCTCATTCCTCTGAAAAGCGTAGCCCAACCTTTTTTGTGGTATACCTTAGCATAAGCCCTCCCGCCATAGGCCATTGATGGATGTACTCCATTTCATTCGGCCCGGGGTGTTTTTGTAATACTGGAATAACACTAGACTGGAATAAGCAGGAAAACAAGGAGCAGGAAAATGATTGTCCATGTGCTATCAGCTATTTAGATCACCCAACATACTGCCACCCCCTTAATGTTGCTTTAACCCCACAGTATGCACTGAACTATGTCCCAGACACGTACTAAAGTACAGGAAATATAGAATACCCCATCCATATGATCACATCCATAACTACAATGACATGTACATACTATAGTACTACCCAATAGTTAAGCTATGGTATCAAAGACGTCAGTCAGTCGTCATAGCTAGATCTATGACACATCGTCCGATTAAATGTGAAAAGCTGCTCAAACAGCTTCCAACAAGGTCTGGGAACCCGTTTTTCTTTAAATCACACTCGCTGATCTTGTCACCAGTCTCTTCTCCTCTTCTCGCTACTCATCATCATCCTTTTTCTCGTATTGTTGGATCGGGCCTGTGCATGATGGAAGAGTGGAGAGAGAAAGTATGTTTTGCTCTGAATGCCTTGCAGTTTCTCATGTCAAAAACCCTGTCCTTGTTCTTCAATCGCGGCATGTAAACATTTGCCAATGTTTTCATTACCACCAGGGAAAGCCTGTGTTACTGTTAGCCAACTGAAAAATAGTTTATCCATCTGCTGCAGATGCTGCTTCCATTAAAAAAGTATTTCCTCCTCCGAGCAAAGAAAATATTCCCCCAAACATACTACATCAAGAAAAGCTAGCGGAGGAGCGTCACTTAATCTTACTACAGTGCCTTGCAAAAGTATTCATCCCCCTTGGCGTTTTTCCTATTTTGTTGCATTACAACCTGTAATTTAAATTGATTTTTATTTGGATTTCATGTAATGGAAAATAGTCCAAAAATAGCTACCAATTACTTTCAGACGTCACATAATTAGTTAGATTGCACACAGGTGGACTTTATTTAAGTGTCACATGATCTGTCACATGATCTCAGTATATATACACCTGTTCTGAAAGGCCCCAGAGACAGCAACACCACTAAGCAAGGGGCACCACCAAGCAAGCGGCACCATGAAGACCAAGGAGGGAGGAAAGGGGGGGGGGGTGAATAGTTATGCGCGCTCAAGTTTTCTGTTTTTTTGTATTATTTCTTGTTTGTTTCACCCCCCCAAAAATTTGCATCTTCAAAGTGGTAGGCATGTTGTGTAAATCAAATGATACAAACCCCCAAAAAATCAATTTTAATTCCAGGTTGTAAGGCAACAAAATAGGAAAAATGCGAAGGGGGGTGAATACTTTCGCAAGCCACTGTAGCAACAACAAGAGCCTTGGCGTAAAACGAGAGACTCGTATGGGAAAACATTCTAACTTATAGTTAGGGCCCATATCCTAAACCTAGAGTTTATGTTAACCTCTTAAGGATCGGACCCTTTTTTTCAATTTTCGCTAAAATTACATTCCCAAATCTAACTGCCTGTAGCTCAGGACCTGAAGCAAGGATATGCATATTCTTGATAACATTTGAAAGGAAACACTTTGAAGTTAGTGAAAATGTGAAATTAATGTAGGAGAATATAATACATTAGATCTGGTAAAAGATAATACAAACATTTTTGAAATGCAAGAGAAAGGCCACAATATAATATTGCAGTTTAGACGCAATATAGATTTTGGCACTAGATGGCAGCAGTGTGTGTGCAAAGTTTCAGATTGATCCAGTGAAGCATTGCAATACTGGACTATTTTGAATCAAGTCTGCCCAAATGTGCCAAATTGGTCAATTGATACATTTTCAAGTACATAACTATAGGGAACATACAGAAATGACATTGTAGTACAAAATGTAAGTTTACACACTCCCAGGAATGTCATACATGATGGATCATTAGCTTATACACTAACTTTCACACATCTCGATGGCCGGGCGGAGTGGGTGTGGAGCCAGAGACAGCAGGGGTTCAAACTGTAGAACCCAGTTCCTACATTTGAATATAAAAATGGATTTTATCAAACAAAACTATGCTACATTTTATCTCTGGGACTCTTAGGATGACAAATCAGTGCAAGATTACTGAATGTAAGTACATTATTTACCTTCAGAGGTGAATGTATCAAATCAGTTGCCGTGATACGTTTTTGTTGTTGTGCACTCTCCTCAAACAATAGCATGGTATCTTTTCACTGTAATAGCTACTGTAAATTGGACAGTGCAGTTAGATTAACCAGAATTTAAGCTTTCTGCCCATATAAGACATGTATATGTCCTGGAAAATGTGCTGTTACTTACAACAGTCATGCTAATCACATTAGCGCACGTTAGCTCAACCGTCCCGTATACGGGACACCGATCCCGTAGAGATTAAATGCTTACAATGAAAAGGTCTGAGCAGCCAAAGCCTTTCCCCCTCTTGTTTCATAAGGGAAAGTTTAGGAGTACTAATGTAAGTGTGTCTAAGTGCTTTTGCAGTGCTAATTGGGTGCCAACAATTTCCCTTGATTGTTGTGATTTTCGTCAGTCATAAACCTGCCCATAAATGTCAGAAGGGAACATTGTATACACTATATATACAAAAGTATGTGGAGACCCCTTCAAATTAGTGGATTTGGCTATTTCAGCCACATCCGCGGCTGACAGATGTATACAATCGCACACACAGCCATGCAATCTCCATAGACAAACAATGTCAGTAGAATGGCCTCACTGAAGAGCTCAGCGACTTTCAACATGGCACCGTCATAGGATGCCACCTTTCCAACAATTAAGTTCGTCAAATTGCTGCCCTGCTACAGCTGTCCCGGTCAACTGTAAGTGCTGTTATTGTGAAGTGGAAAAGTCTAGGAGCAACAACGGCTCAGCCATGAAATGGTAGGCCACACAAGCTCACAGAATGGGACCACCGAGTGTTGAAGCATGTAGCGTGTAAAAATCGCCTGTCCTCGGTTGCAACACTCACTACCGAGTTCCAAACTGCCTCTGGAAGCAATGTCAGCACATTAACTGTTCGTCGGGAGCTTCATGAAATGGGTTTCCATGGCCGAGAAGCCGCACACAAGCCTAAGATCACCATGCCCAATGCCAAGCGTCGGCTGAAGTAGTGGAAAGCTCGCCGCCATTGGACTCTGGAGCAGTGGAAACGCGTTCTCTGGAGTGATGAATCACGCTTCACCATCTGGCAGTCCGACGGACGAATCTGGGTTTGATGGATGCCAGGAGAATGCTACCTGCCCAAATGCATAGTGCCAACTTTAAAGTTTGGTGGAGGAGGAATGGTCTGGGGCTGTTTTTCATGGTTCGGGATAGGCCCCTTAGTTCCAGTGAAGGGAAATCTTAACGCTATAGCATACAATGACATTCTAGACGATTCTGTGCTTCCAACATTGTGGCAACAGTTTGGGGAAAGCCCTTTCCTGTTTTAGCATGACAATGCCCCTGTGCACAAAGCGAGGTCCATAGAGAAATGGTTTGTTGAGATCGGTGTGGAAGAACTTGACTGGCCTGCACAGAGCCCTGACCTCAACTCCATCGAACACCTTTGGGATGAATTGGATTGCCGACTGAGAGCCAGACCTAATCGCCCAACATCAGTGCCTGACCTCACTAATGCTCTTGTGGCTGAATGGAAGCAAGTCCTTGCAGCAATGTTCCAACATCTAGTGGAATGCCTTCCCAGAAGAGTGGCGGCTGTTATAGCAGCAAAGGGGGGACCAACTCCATATTAATGCCCATGATCTTGGAATGAGATGTTCGACGAGCAGGTGTCCACATACTTTTGGTAATGTAGTGTACATTGGTGTACGAGTACCATATTGCTGAGTTTAGAGCTTTCTCAGCCAAATATCGTCTGTCAACGGTGTGTGTGTGTGTGTGTGTGTGTGTGTGTGTGTGTGTGCGTGTGTGTGCGTGATTATGTGATTAGGGAGATGCAGGGGGTGTTGAAGCTGGGTGTGTGTGTGCTGTGCTGTTTATGAATCTGGTTTGGTTTAGGGCACACTATTAGCTAAATTATAAAAACTGCTCTTACACGCTAGGTTTCACAGCTTCCAATTGCTGGATGAAATTGAGGGGGACAGGAGTATAATATTGCAGCTCTTAGAAAACACAGACACAGTGAAATAAAGAAACAGGATTGGAAAAAGGGGGATTGGAAAAAGGGGTAGAGACAGAGGGGGCCGCGGGGAGAGGGACTTGAAAAAAACAGACATTTGATTTGGACGATTTCCTGACGCAACAAGAGATGCTCTATTAGACAGAGTTGGTTACAATTCTAAAATGTAAACCTCAACTAAGTTGGCATGAGACAACATCGAGTAGAACATCCATAGAACATCAACAGAATAACAGATGCACCTATGGGGACAATCCAAACTACTGATAACAGACACCCCACAGAGCAACGACGTCAGATCAACATCCAATTTAGGTTGGGTCAGATATCAGAAGTTGTCAAGAGTTGTCAATGTGAAATCAGCCCAATCTTGACAAAGTACATGGATAACAAAGTCAACTAACTATCCATGTTAATGAAATGTATTGCTAATACGTTTCATTAACGACAGTATTACCTTGATTACTTGAAAGTAAGTTGAAATAACAAGGTGTCACGGTTTCGGCCGAGGCTGCCTCTCTCCCTTGTTCGGGCAGGCTTCGGCGTTCGTTGTCTCCGGAATACTAGCTGCCACCGTTGTATGTTTCATGTTCGTTTGCTTTTGTCTGATTGTTGTCACACCTGTTTTCATTTAGTGTCCTATTTAGTTCTCGTTGTGTTTGTCAGGTGTTGTGTGTTATTGATTTTGTCAGTCGTGTATTTCGCTCGGTTGAGCTTCTCTCCACTGCGCTGGAGTTATTACGCACCTGTTTTGTGCGCTGTTGTTTCGTTTCGCCTTCGTGCGCATTTCGCCTTCGGGCAAGTATTGTCCGTTTGCCGTGTTTTGGCATTACTAAAGTCTGTTGGATTATCCGTCTGCGTCCTGCGTTTGATTCCACCACTGCACCTACAGCACGCTTTGACACAAGGCACATGCTTCGTAGACAACAGGTATAGACAAACAGTGAAATGCTTATTTTCGGGTCCATCTCCAACAATGCAGAGTTAAAGATACAAAATAAATACAAAATACAAAAAAGAAAGTGACATAAGGAATAAATACACAGTGAATAAAGAATACAAATAATGAGTAAAAATAACATGTCTATATATAGGGAGTAGAAAATAGCATGGCTATATATAGGGAGTAGAAAATAACATGTCTATATATAGGGAGTAGAAAATAGCATGGCTATATATAGGGAGTAGAAAATAACATGGCTATATATAGGGAGTAGAAAATAACATGTCTATATATAGGGAGTAGAAAATAGCATGGCTATATATAGGGAGTAGAAAATAACATGGCTATATATAGGGAGTAGAAAATAACATGGCTATATATACAGTGGGGAAAAAAGTATTTAGTCAGCCACCAATTGTGCAAGTTCTCCCACTTAAAAAGATGAGAGAGGCCTGTAATTTTCATCATAGGTACACGTCAACTATGACAGACAAAATGAGGAAAAAAAATCCAGAAAATCACATTGTAGGATTTTTAATGAATTTATTTGCAAATTATGGTGGAAAATAAGTATTTGGTCAATAACAAAAGTTTCTCAATACTTTGTTATATACCCTTTGTTGGCAATGACACAGGTCAAACGTTTTCTGTAAGTCTTCACAAGGTTTTCACACACTGTTGCTGGTATTTTGGCCCATTCCTCCATGCAGATCTCCTCTAGAGCAGTGATGTTTTGGGGCTGTCGCTGGGCAACACAGACTTTCAACTCCCTCCAAAGATTTTCTATGGGGTTAAGATCTGGAGACTGGCTAGGCCACTCCAGGACCTTGAAATGCTTCTTACGAAGCCACTCCTTCGTTGCCCGGGCGGTGTGTTTGGGATCATTGTCATGCTGAAAGACCCAGCCACGTTTCATCTTCAATGCCCTTGCTGATGGAAGGAGGTTTTCACTCAAAATCTCACGATACATGGCCCCATTCATTCTTTCCTTTACACGGATCAGTCGTCCTGGTCCCTTTGCAGAAAAACAGCCCCAAAACATGATGTTTCCACCCCCATGCTTCACAGTAGGTATGGTGTTCTTTGGATGCAACTCAGCATTCTTCGTCCTCCAAACACGACGAGTTGAGTTTTTACCAAAAAGTTATATTTTGGTTTCATCTGACCATATGACATTCTCCCAATCCTCTTCTGGATCATCCAAATGCACTCTAGCAAACTTCAGACGGGCCTGGACATGTACTGGCTTAAGCAAGGGGACACGTCTGGCACTGCAGGATATAAGTCCCTGGCGGCGTAGTGTGTTACTGATGGTAGGCTTTGTTACTTTGGTCCCAGCTCTCTGCAGGTCATTCACTAGGTTCCCCCGTGTGGTTCTGGGATTTTTGCTCACCGTTCTTGTGATAATTTTGACCCCACGGGGTGAGATCTTGCGTGGAGCCCCAGATCGAGGGAGATTATCAGTGGTCTTGTATGTCTTCCATTTCCTAATAATTGCTCCCACAGTTGATTTCTTCAAACCAAGCTGCTTACCTATTGCAGATTCAGTCTTTCCAGCCTGGTGCATGTCTACAATTTTGTTTCTGGTGTCCTTTGACAGCTCTTTGGTCTTGGCCATAGTGGAGTTTGGAGTGTGACTGTTTGAGGTTGTGGACAGGTGTCTTTTATACTGATAACAAGCTCAAACAGGTGCCATTAATACAGGTAACGAGTGGAGGACAGAGGAGCCTCTTAAAGAAGAAGTTACAGGTCTGTGAGAGCCAGAAATCTTGCTTGTTTGTAGGTGACCAAATACTTATTTTCCACCATAATTTGCTAATAAATTCATAAAAAATCCTACAATGTAATTTTCTGGATTTTTTTCCCTAATTTTGTCTGTCATAGTTGACGTGTACCTATGATGAAAATTACAGGCCTCTCTCATATTTTTAAGTGGGAGAACTTGCACAATTGGTGGTTGACTAAATACTTTTTTTCCCCACTGTAGGGAGTAGAAAATAGCATGGCTATATATAGGGAGTAGAAAATAGCATGGCTATATATAGGGAGTAGAAAATAACATGGCTATATATAGGGAGTAGAAAATAACATGGCTATATTTAGGGAGTAGAAAATAACATGGCTATATATAGGGAGTACTAGTACTGAGTCGATGTGCAGGTGTACGTGGTAGCTATGTACTGTACATATACTGTAGGCAGGGGTAAAGTGACAAGGTAACAGGATAGATAGACGCAGAAAAACGCATTTCAAAAATGTTATAAATTGATTTGCATTTTAATGAGGGAAATAAGTATTTGACCCCCTCTCAGTCAGAAAGATTTCTGGCTCCCAGGTGTCTTTTATACAGGTAACGAGCTGAGATTAGGAACACACTCTTAAAGGGAGTGCTCCTAATCTCAGTTTGTTACCTGTATAAAAGACACCTGTCCACAGAAGCAATCAATCAATCAGATTCCAAACTCTCCACCATGGCCAAGACCAAAGAGCTCTCCAAGGATGTCAGGGACAAGATTGAAGACCAACACAAGGCTGGAATGGGCTACAAGACCATCGCCAAGCAGCTTGGTGAGAAGGTGACAACAGTTGGTGTGATTTTTCGCAAATGGAAGAAACACAAAATAACTCTCAATCTCCATCGGCCTGGGGCGCCATGCAAGATCTCACCTCGTGGAGTTGCAATGATCATGAGAACAGTGAGGAATCATCCCAGAACTACACGGGAGG
The DNA here is from genome assembly GCF_964263955.1 of Coregonus lavaretus. NCBI lineage: Eukaryota > Metazoa > Chordata > Actinopteri > Salmoniformes > Salmonidae > Coregonus > Coregonus lavaretus. The sequence goes on from NC_139996.1 coordinate 19,998,243, forward strand.
ATCTTGTCAATGATCTCAAGGCAGCTGGGACCATAGTCACCAAGAAAACAATTGGTAACACACTATGCCGTGAAGGACTGAAATCCTGCAGCGCCCGCAAGGTCCCCCTGCTCAAGAAAGCACATATACAGGGCCGTCTGTAGTTTGCCAATGAACATGGGTGAAAGTGTTGTGGTCAGATGAGACCAAAATCGAGCTCTTTGGCATCAACTCAACTCGCCGTGTTTGGAGGAGGAGGAATGCTGCCTATGACCCCAAGAACACCATCCCCACCGTCAAACATGGAGGTGGAAACATTATGCTTTGGGGGTGTTTTTCTGCTAAGGGGACACGACAACTTCACCGCATCAAAGGGACGATGGACGGGGCCATGTACCGTCAAATCTTGGGTGAGAACCTCCTTCCCTCAGCCAGGGCATTGAAAATGGGTCGTGGATGGGTATTCCAGCATGACAATGACCCAAAACACACGGCCAAGGCAACAAAGGAGTGGCTCAAGAAGAAGCACATTAAGGTCCTGGAGTGGCCTAGCCAGTCTCCAGACCTTAATCCAATAGAAAATCTGTGGAGGGAGCTGTAGGTTCGAGTTGCCAAACGTCAGCCTCGAAACCTTAATGACTTGGAGAAGATCTGCAAAGAGGAGTGGGACAAAATCCCTCCTGAGATGTGTGCAAACCTTGTGGCCAACTACAAGAAACGTCTGACCTCTGTGATTGCCAACAAGGGTTTTGCCACCAAGTACTAAGTCATGTTTTGCAGAGGGGTCAAATACTTATTTCCCTCATTAAAATGCAAATCAATTTATAACATTTTTGACATGCGTTTTTCTGGATTTTTTTGTTGTTATTCTGTCTCTCACTGTTCAAATAAACCTACCATTACAATTATAGACTGATCATGTCTTTGTCAGTGGGCAAACTTACAAAATCAGCAGGGGGTCAAATACTTCACCTCACTGTATATGGTAAGTGTGAAAGTGTGTGTGTGTGTGGCATCAGTGTGTGCATGTTATGTGTGTGTGGGCGTATGTAGTGTTTGTGTGTGTGTGTGTGTTTGTTGTGGTGTCAGTGTAAGTACAGTGCATTCGGAAAGTATTCAGACCCCTTGACTTTTTCCACATTTTGTTACGTTACAGACTTATTCAAAATTGGATTCCTCATCAATCTACACACAATACCCCATAATGTTAACACGAAAACAGGTTTTTAGAAATGTTTGCAAATGTATTAAAAATAAAACAGAAATACCTTGTTTACATAAGTATTCAGACCCTTTGCTATGAGACTTGAAATGGAAGAAGTTTGGAACCACCAAGACTCTTCCTAGAGCTGGCCGCCCGGCCAAACTGAGCAATCGGGGGAGAAGGGCCTTGGTCAGGGAGGTGACCAAGAATCCTATGGTCACTCTGACAGAGCTCCAGAGTTCCTCTGTGGAGATGGGAGAACCTTACAGAAAGACAACCATCTCTGCAGCACTCCATCAATCAGGCATTTATGGTATAGTAGCCAGACGGAAGCCACTCCTCAGTAAAAGGCACATGACAGCCCGCTTGGAGTTTGCCAAAAGGCACCTAAAGGACTCTCAGACCATGAGAAACAAGATTCTCTGGTGTGATGAAACCAAAATGGAACACTATGGCCTAAATGCCAAGCGTCACGTCTGGAAGAAATCTGGCACCATCCCTATGGTGACGCATGGTGGTGGCAGCATCATGCTGTGGGGATATTTTTCAGCGGCAGGGACTGCGAGACTAGTCAGGATCGAGGGAAAGATGAACGGAGCAAAGTACAGAGAGATCCTTGATGAAAACCTGCTCCAGAGCACTCAGGACCTCAGACTGGGGCTAAGGTTCACCTTCCAACAGGACAACGACCCAAAGCACATAGCCAAGACAACACAGAAGTGGCTTTGGGACAAGCCTCTGAATGTCCTTGAGTGGCCCAGCCAGAGCCCAGACTTGAACCCGATCGAACATCTCTGGAGAGACCTGAAAATAGCTGTGCAGCGATGCTCCACATCCAACCTGACAGAGCTTAAGAGGATCTGCAGAGAAGAATGGGAGAAACTCCCCAAATACAGGTGTGCCAAGCTTGTAGCGTCATACCCAAGAAGACTTGAGGCTGTAATCGCTGCCAAAGGTGCTTCAACAAAGTACTGAGTAAAAGGTCTGAATACTTATGTTAATGAGATACTTCAGTTCCTGTTTTTACATTGTCATTATGTGGTATTGTGTGTAGATTGATTAATCAATTTTAGAATAAGGCTGTAACGTAACAAAATGTGGAAAAAGTCAAGGGGTCTGTATACTTTCCGAATGCACTGTATATGTGAGTGTGTGGGTAGAGTCCAGTGTTTGTGCATAGAGTCAATGCAAAAGAGTTGGCTCAACTACTAGTTGGCAGTTGCTCGTTGTTGACTGTCCTAGCCTAGGCCCAGGGAGTGATGCGAGGGATATGTCCTTGCCTGAGGGGCAGAGGGCGGGGTGCCACAGGGCTGAACCAGCCAGCTGACAGACCAGTGCAGTCTACCCCACAGGCTCCATGATCCATGGGTACACTCTCCCACAAACCCTCCCCAATGTGGTAGCAATCAGCAGACCTGGGAATGGGACTTCTCTCGTCTCATCCCCTCCTCCCTCTCATCCCATCCTCCCTCTCTTCTCCCTCCATCACTTCCCCGTGGTGTAGATCCTTCTTTCACAGAAATGAACAAACTAGCGTAGCCGCTCTGGGCATGGCGACAGAGGCAGACATACCGGCGGTCTGGGCTGTCGATGGAGCCTAGCGCTCGGCAGCACCTCTCTCCGTCCTCCCTCCCCCTCTCCTCCCCCGACAGCAGGGATTTGCCTGCTGATATCAATACTGATACAAACACTCCTATTGTTTGTGCTCTCCATGCTCCCCTAGCAGGGATACTTCATTAAAGTAAGTATAAATGTGCCCACAGTAATGTCTGCAGGGCTACAGCTCTCGTCAACACTGGAACTCCAGGGAGAGCTTAACCAGGCACACAAACACACACACACACACACACACACGCACACGCACACACACAGACACACACCGACAGGATAGCAACAGTTCATAATCACCTCCTGGAGTTAGCTCAAGGAACAACAACACACATCATCTACCATTAAAATATATAATGTACTCGGCTATAAAACGTGATGGATGGTCGGAGAAATTGAATTACTCCTATGGAAATGTAGGGATGGATTATGATGACTTTGCAAGGTCAGGATTTCACATTGATTAACTAGCCACACTTTGGGGGTGAGAAGTGTTTCATGTTGGGGTGTTGAAATACCTCAGCTAAAGTGAGAGAGAGTTATGGCAGTAGTAATTCTAGTCTTCCCGTACTGAGACTGGTTTTAGCACCGGCTTTAGACTGGTGTTAAATGCACATGGAGACAGGGAGACACATCAACAGACACAAACCTAGCCATAAACACACGCCAAGACGCATAACTGCCAACAGTATACATGATAAACTAACATACACACACACAGATGCACACAACCCCTACAAACCAGCACACTCACACACACATACTCACACTCAAACACACACACACACACACACACACACACACACACACACACACACACACACACACACAAAGAACTCTCATCCCTCACAACTGCTTTTCTACTCATAAACAGAACTTTGAACGTATATAAACCAATACATTTAATATCCCTATAGTTTTACAATCCTAGTGCACATTTTCCACAGTGGAGTCTGATGAATGAAAATTAAAATAAACATTGTGCGATACAGACCCACGGTGGTTTCTCTAGTGTGGACAGGCAGAGCTCTGCTATTTGTCCCACTTTAAGTAACCACTAGAAAAGCACACATAGATCCAGCAAAATGTTTTCAATCATAGCAAGTTATGGTTTTACCACACTGATGTCACCCTTTAATAGCCAGCTTTTGCTGATTTCTAAACTTTCCTCTCGTGTTTAAATCATGTCATCATCCTTGAAATGAGGACAGATCGTCTTTGTTTGCTACTCAGTAGTCTGTTGCTTCGGTAGTCTTTTGCAACCAGCAGCCTATTCATTCACATTAACTCCATAGTAGAATAAACCTCTGAATATTGTTAAGAAATGTATAGAAAAATACTATTGTGCGGTACGATGGGGACGGGGATGGCCCCCTCTCCTCTTCTTCTTCTTCCTCTACTTTCGCTCTTTCTCTCCCTCCCTTCTCCCTCCCTCTCTCCAGCTCTGACTCATTCCTCCACAACAGGCCTCAGTACGGTCTGGAAGCAGACTCAGCATTTAGTTAACTATCCTTAATCAGATCAGCCATTTAAAGAGCAATGGCCATTTACAGCGAGTAAAAACCTCAGACTCAGGTCTCCTAGGCCTCCTATTCCACCCGAGACATGGAGACACATAGAAAGTCTCCTTTATAATGGGAGACATTGTAAGTCTTACGTATCTGCCACCGTGTCTCCTTTGTTTAAGGATATGGGCTCTATTTGTCGATAAATAAAGCATTAAAAGTTATTAAATATCTGCCCCCACGAGCCCATGTCCTCCATTCACTTTTACAGGAGGCCAAGACAAAAACAAAAGTCCACAACCCTTCAAAACATCCAAAGGAATTGGATGCTTTATGTAGTAAACAATCAGAATTATCCAATTCAATTCAGTTTGTGGATCGAGATCACAATCTGCGACATCAAAGCCACTGACCGACTGTCTCTTTGTTATTGCATCACCAGAACCCAAACACAGCAGGCGTCTCTATGAGATGACATCATGGGGTTCTAAATGATGTCATGACGTCACCTCTACTCATCCAGAGGTTTGTGATGGTGATGTCTCGCTGCTGTGCTTGGTGACTGGCTGGACCTCTGACAGACTAGCACACTGATCACATCAACAGACTAATGGCATCTCCATATCAACAAGAGGAAGAGCAGGGGCTTTGCTCCAAATACACTTTAAACACTTCCTTCCCTCCCTCCCTCCTTCCCTCCCTCCCCCCCTCCCTCCTTCCTTCCCTCCCTACATCTGTCAGCTGCTCTCAAAAGACTGAAAAGGTGAAAGTAATGTAGTAGGGGCCTGAAAATAGGAAATGTGAATAAATACAGTTGATACTTGGTACTGGTAGCATTTCACAGTAAAGTCTACACCAGTTGTATTCGGCACATGTGACAAATAAAATGTGATTAGATTTTTTATTTGATTGCTAATAATATTGGCCTATAAAAAAGTTTTCGTATCTCACAAGGGGTCTAACTTGACCTGTCCCTTTGTTGGATTAAATCAGACTCTGGCTGCCCTCTCTTTCACCCTAGCCTCCCCCTGCTCAGTGCCCTGCCTAACCAAATGAAAATGCCACGTCTACTACACAACCAGAGACCAGAGATCAAAAGCAAACTTCCCTCAACATTTTTCATAAGATCTACATTGCCACACTTTTAATTAGAACAAGTTTAATTTGAAAGCCCTGGGGGGAAGGAGGGAAGGAAGAGAGGAGGAAAGAGAAAGTGCTGCTGCGGCGGCGACCTCATCCTTCCCCTGATGGTCTTTTCAAAGAGGCTCATCCATCACTCGGTAACAGGCGCTGTCACTGTCTAACCTCTCAGGCCTGATATGAAACAATATTTGGAAAATGGAGCCGTCTGTCACAGTAACTGACAGCTTCTCCCATCGTTTGGCAAGAAACGAGAGCCTGCGAAGCGTGTCATTAAATTCTTCTCTCATTCTTTCAAGTCCCTCCTTTTGTGGTATGGTGTGTGTGTGTGTGTGTGTGTGCGTGTGTGTGTATGTGTGTGTGTGTGTGTGTGTGTGTGTGGTGGTTTGGGGGTGTTTCCGCCAGCCAACTAACCCAAATAGCTCATTTGGTCAGCAGGCCCCTTCGTCCTCAGGATTCCCTCTTTGGTCTAGCGGAGGAAGGAGTGATGAAAAGCCAGCCAGTCCAGAGGGAACAGTCCCTGTAATAACTGGAGCCCTCTGTCTGTTACCCACATACAGAAGGCCCTCTCTCTGTATAATGAATGCTCCAGGGGCCCCACTCAGGGCTCCTGGAAACTAATGAAAGTAAGATGAATGCCACACACACACACACGCGCTCACACACACAAGCCAAGAAACACACACACACACACACAGCCACCAACACTCAGCCGCTCTAGTCAGCTAATAATGCCCCTGTCCATTATTCATCTCAACCTCAATAGACCACTATTATATTCAAATGATGCATGCAGCGAGCGTGTGTGTGTGAGAGGCAGGGAGAGGCAGTCCACATGTCCCGCTGTGTGTTTTCTCTGCTTGTCTCTGTGCATGTCTTGGCCTGTGTTAGCCGATTAAACTCAACTCCACGATTTATGATAGAGTTGAGCGGCGACTAATGTGTGCAGAGTGGAGCTCCGACATTTTTATCAAAAACTGAACAATGTCGTGTGTAATTGCGGACTATTCTTTGGGTTCTGAAATCAGTCGTTTTTAGGGATGGCCTTTTGAAATTATTTCACTATTCCCCACTCAACTCAATCTTAATCGTGGAGTTGAGTTTAGTCATCTAGGCCTGTGTGTTTGTGTGTGTGGCCTTGGTCTGTACTGTCAGTGGCTCTCATGTCTTGTCTCAGAGGGCTCCGGTTAAAAGCGGACTGGAAGGGGTTTGTCTGCTGTGTCAAGCATACTCCCTGGAATACTGGCGTAATGACAGCCCATGCCACAGTTTGGGTTGTTGATCTGTGATTATTCAATAACACAAACCAGCTACTGTTCAGCCCAGCGCCCATATGAACAGAATTACTGTAACCTTTGAGGACAAAAGGGGCTGTCTCTGTCGATCCACATAAAGGGAGAGAAGGAGTGAGAGACAGACACACAGAAATGAGATCAGTGAAAGAGAGTGAGCAAGACAACACGCAGCTCATAGAGTGGGAGACACAGGGAGTGACAAAGAGAAAGAGACAGCAAGCAAGAGAGAGAAGAGAGGCAACAAGAGAGAGAAGAGGCAACAAGAGAGAGAAGAGAAGAGAGACAGCAAGAGAGAGAAGAGGCAACAAGAGAGAGAAGAGGCAACAAGAGAGAGGAGAGAAGAGAGACAGCAAGAGAGAGAAGAGGCAATAAGAGAGAGAAGAGGCAACAAGAGAGACAGCAAGAGGGAGAAGAGGCAACAAGAGACAGAAGAGAGGCAACAAGAGAGAGAAGAGGCAACAAGAGAGAGAAGAGGCAACAAGAGACAGAAGAGAGGCAACAAGAGAGAGAAGAGGCAACAAGAGAGAGAAGAGGCAACAAGAGACAGAAGAGAGGCAACAAGAGAGAGAAGAGGCAACAAGAGAGACAGCAAGAGGGTGAAGAGGCAACAAGAGACAGAAGAGAGGCAACAAGAGAGAGAAGAGGCAACAAGAGAGAGAAGAGGCAACAAGAGAGAGAAGAGGCAACAAGAGACAGAAGAGAGGCAACAAGAGAGAGAAGAGGCAACAAGAGAGAGAAGAGGCAACAAGAGAGAGAAGAGGCAACAAGAGAGAGAAGAGGCAACAAGAGAGAGGAGAGAGGCAACAAGAGAGAGGAGAGAGGCAACAAGAGAGAGAAGAGGCAACAAGAGAGAGAAGAGAGACATTAGAGAGAGGGAAAGACAGACCGAGAGAAGGGGAGGGAGACATCAAGAGAAAAAGGAACCAAACTGCACACCAAATGTGGAGAGAAAAATGTAATATATAAAATGTGTATTATGAACTATGTATCATAAACATTTCATCCTTAACAACCCCTCTGTTCTGATGTGTCAGGTCACGGGTGATGATGTAACAGAACAGGCCAGTGCATGCGTCAGTTTTGCAGTTCAGAACACATTAGCTAGAGTCAGTCTGCATTTTCTGAATACATTATGATGGTGTAAGACTGGATAGTGGATTGAGAAACACCTGAGGGAACATAGTTAGTCGTTAAACATTCGTGATGAGGAGTTCAAGATTTGATTAAATCCACCTGGGGAATCTCATTATGATGAACTCACTCACCTGGCCAAAAATTCCACAGTACAAAATTAGGGAGGAGAGGAGAGGTATGCTTTACATATCTAGACCTTGATAAAAAAGTCAGAGAAAGTACATTCAGGTACAGTACATAAGACTCCCCTCAGGTACCAACTGAAAGCAGGCGTATGCATAGAATAAAAAACGGAAATACCTTATTTACATAAGCATTCAGACCCTTTGCTATGAGACTCAACATTTTGCTCAGGTGCATCCTGTTTCCATTGATCATCCTTGAGATGTTTCTACAACTTGATTGGAGTCCACCTGTGGTAAATTCAATTGATTGGACATGATTTGAAAAGGCACACGCCTGTCTATATAAGGTCCCACAGTTGAGAGTGCATGTCACAGCAAAAACCAAGCCATGAGGTCGAAGGAATTGTCCATAGAGCTCAGAGACAGGATTGTGTCGAGGCACAGATCTGGGGAAGGTTACCCAACAAATTCTGCAGCATTGAAGGTCCACAAGAACACAGTGGCCTCCATCATTCTTAAATGGAAGAAGTTTGGAACCACCAAGACTATTCCTAGAGCTGGCCGCCCGGCCAAACTGAGCAATCGGGGAAGAAGGGCCTTGGTCAGGGAGGTGACCAAGAACCCGATGGTCACTGACACAGCTCCAGAGTTCCTCTGTGGAGATGGGAGAACCTTCCATAAGGACAACCATCTCTGCAGCACCCCACTAATCAGGCCTTTATGGTAGAGTGGCCAGCCACTCCTCAGTAAAAAGCACATGACAGTCTGCTTGGAATTTGCCAAAAGGCATCTAAAGCACTCTCAGACCATTATAAACAAGATTTTCTGGTCTGATGAAACCAAGATTGGATTTTTAGACCTTAATGCCAAGAGTAACATCTGGAGGAAACCTTGCACCATCTCAACGGTGAAGCATGGTGGTGGCAGCATCATGCTGTGGGGATGTTATTCAGCGGCAGGGACTGGGAGACTAGTCAGGATTGAGGGAAAGATGAACGGAGCAAAGTACAGAGAGATCCTTGATGAAAACCTGCTCCAGAGAGCTCAGGATCTCTGACTGGGGCAAAGGTTCATCTTCCAACAGGACAATGGCCCTAAGCACACAGCCAAGACAACGCAGGAGTGGCTTCGGGACAAGTTTCTGAATGTCCTTGAGTGGCCCAGCCAGAGCCCGGACTTTAACCCAATCGAACATCTCTGGACAGACCTGAAAATAGCTGTGCAGCGACACTCCCCATCCAACCTGACAGAGCTTGAGATGATCTGCAGAGAAGAATGGGAGAAACTCCCCAAATACAGGTGTGCCAAGCTTATAGAGTCATCCCCAAGAAGACTGGAGGCTGTAATCGCTGCCAAAGGTGCTTCAACAAAGTACTGAGTAAAGGGTCTGAATACTTATGTAAATGTAATATGATTTTAAAAAATTATAAATGTGCAAAAATGTATAGAAACCTGTTTTTGCTTTGTCATTATGGGGTATGGTGTGTAGATTGATGAGGTGAAAAAACTATTTAATACATTTTTAGAATAAGGCTGTAACGTAACAAAATGTGGGAAAAGTCAAGGATTCTGAATTCCATTTCTATGTACAGTGGGGAAAAAAAGTATTTAGTCAGCCACCAATTGTGCAAGTTCTCCCACTTAAAAAGATGAGAGAGGCCTGTAATTTTCATAATAGGTACACGTCAACTATGACAGACAAAATGAGAAAAAAAAATCCCCAAATCACATTGTAGGATTTTTTATGAATTTATTTGCAAATTATGGTGGAAAATAAGTATTTGGTCACCTACAAACAAGCAAGATTTCTGGCTCTCACAGACCTGTAACAACTTCTTTAAGAGGCTCCTCTGTCCTCCACTCGTTACCTGTATTAATGGCACCTGTTTGAACTTGTTATCAGTATAAAAGACACCTGTCCACAACCTCAAACAGTCACACTCCAAACTCCACTATGGCCAAGACCAAAGAGCTGTCAAAGGACACCAGAAACAAAATTACAGACCTGCACCAGGCTGGGAAGACTGAATCTGCAATAGGTAAGCAGCTTGGTTTGAAGAAATCAACTGTGGGAGCAATTATTAGGAAATGGAAGACATAAAAGACCACTGATAATCTCCCTCGATCTGGGGCTCCACGCAAGATCTCCACCCCGTGGGGTCAAAATGATCACAAGAACGGTGAGCAAAAATCCCAGAACCACACGGGGGAACCTAGTGAATGACCTGCAGAGAGCTGGGACCAAAGTAACAAAGCCTACCATCAGTAACACACTACGCCGCCAGGGACTCAAATCCTGCAGTGGCAGACGTGTCCCCCTGCTTAAGCCAGTACATGTCCAGGCCCGTCTGAAGTTTGCTAGAGTGCATTTGGATGATCCAGAAGAGGATTGGGAGAATGTCATATGGTCAGATGAAACCAAAATAGAACATAATTTGTAAAAACTCAACTCGTCGTGTTTGGAGGACAAAGAATGCTGAGTTGCATCCAAAGAACACCATACCTACTGTGAAGCATGGGGGTGGAAACATCATGCTTTAGGGCTGTTTTTCTGCAAAGGGACCAGGACGACTGATCCGTGTAAAGGAAAGAATGAATGGGGCCATGTATCGTGAAATTTTGAGTGAAAACCTCCTTCCATCAGCAAGGGCATTGAAGATGAAACGTGGCTGGGTCTTTCAGCATGACAATGATCCCAAACACACCGCCCGGGCAACGAAGGAGTGGCTTCGTAAGAAGCATTTCAAGGTCCTGGAGTGTCCTAGCCAGTCTCCCGATCTCAACCCCATAGAAAGTCTTTGGAGGGAGTTGAAAGTCTGTGTTGCCCAGCGACAGCCCCAAAACATCACTGCTCTAGAGGAGATCTGCATGGAGGAATGGGCCAAAATACCAGCAACAGTGTGTGAAAACCTTGTGAAGACTTACAGAAAACGTTTGACCTGTGTCATTGCCAACAAAGGGTATATAACAAAGTATTGAGAAACTTTTGTTATTGACCAAATACTTATTTTCCACCATAATTTGCAAATAAATTCATTAAAAATCCTACAATGTGATTTTCTG